>NW_025999864.1:922514-955315 GCF_001458135.2 Marmota marmota marmota
GGTATTCTTTCATCAAAATAGTTTGACAAATAGGAGATTAGATAAAGTGAGGTAATCTTGCTCTAATTGTATTACTTCTTGTAATCCTTAATTTGATTATACGTTATGTGAATTCTCAAGAGGGCAATATAAAATAATAGAAGTGTGTTTCCAAAACTATTTGTGAGTTGAAACTTACATTTTTACTTCAAAGAAATTCCTTCTAAGACTTGCATTGAGTGAGGTTTTATATCCTCATTTCACCAACTGGGAAACTTGAGATTTAAGAAGATTGAATGTCTTCTCCAAGGATTATATAGCTAATAACAATCCTTTTATATTTTAACCCACACTTTATACTATTCAACTATGGAAATTGATCAATGTAGGCTTTGAGGCTGGGACACAAGTTGGGCTGTTTTAGAAGTTTCTGGTCTCAGTGCCTATGGTTGCCACTGGCTGTTCAAACTAAAATGGGGAACTTGAATGAGGGAGCAGTTGTGGTTTAGTTTTGTGTAGGAGGGAATGAAATGGGTCAGCATTTAGGCTTTGTTGCATTTGAGGTATTTGGCAGGAGTATCTAGTCGGCAATTAAATACCCCAAAATGAGAGGTATATTTTTGGATTTGACAGAACTGTAACTTTTTCTGTTGTAAAATGGTCCATTAAAGTTTGGTCTTTCACTTTTATTATAGTTTTTTTAAGAAAGTTTTTAAGTTGAAAACTCTTGTTTTTTTCCTAGACACAATTATTACTTCATGCCCAAGTGTCATATTTCATTTTGCATATGTTTTGACAGAAAGCTGTCTAGAAAATTTTTTAAGGAGAAAGTATTTCTAATCATTTTTTTTAGAGAGAACTGTACTTTCTAGCTTTTATGGAATGTTTTAAGGATGTCTATACGTGAATAAGTGTCCATGAAAATTTCAGTGTTCTAAGTAGTTGTTCACTTCAGAAGTGAGGTTGTAAGGGTGACTTAAATTTTTTTTGTTGTTGTTCTACTGTGTGTCTGATACAGCTTTGACTTCATCTGCTTAAGGCCTTATACTTTGGAATTATTAAATATTGGTTGACTGAAATCAATATTCTTTAACTTTCCACCATTCCTGGAATTAATCATTATTATCATCCAAGTTCCTGGGGAACTAGCTATTAGATCAGAGTGGATGCCTCCTCCTCAAAGGACCATCGTTACTATGGAAAGGTGATGCAGACACCTGAATACTTTGGGAAGCATAAAATACATGTCAAATAAGCAATGTGAGTATAATAGTTATAAACATTTAGCAGTCATCTTTGCTAGATGGGGGATTGGTGAAAGTTTTATAGGTGACTTGCTTGTTGTAGGATGGTGGACCAAACAGTGTTCAGGTGGTAGATGTCATGAGGGAGGTCAGAAGGCACATAATATGCTCACAGAATGATAAGGAGACTACTGATTTGGTTGGAAGCTGGGTTCATAGAACAGTGTAGTTGGAGACAGGTAAAAATATGGTAGTTTATGGCCAAATAGTGGAAGACTTGGTGATGCCTGATTTCTTCAGAGAATACCATCTCCAGTTCTCTTAGTCAGTGTTGGTGTGGCCACCACCCTTCTATGGACTAGTTTGACTCAAGTAGACCAATTAAATTTGAGCTGATAGAAATTTGCACATGTGCTTCCACCATTTGTGAATGAGGTAGGAGCTTTGTTGCAGGCTCACAGTTTCTGTTTCCATGGTGACCTGCTAGCAGCAGAATCCCCTAGGTTGGTATGCGCACACGTCAGAATTTTTCATGGAAAGGAAATTCAGGGCTTTTCAAAGAGTGAAGTCAATACTTTTTTTTTTTTTAAGCAGATGAGTTAAACATTTTTTTAAAATAAAAATGGTTACTACAGTTTTGATTTCCAAGTTAATAAGTAAGGCCAGACGTTCAGGCAGTGTTTTAATGGGTTTGAAATTCTGGCATTTAAATGGTTTCTCCTCCATGGTCCCCATGACAACAAAACTTAGCTCAGGTATTGAGTATCATCTTGACTGTGAAATATTCATGCCACAAAAATCCCTTCATCCTTCACGCTGCCCTAATAAACCAAGGCAGAGAAATTTCACTTATTCAAAATGTTATATAGACAAATATTTCATACTCATTTTTAAGAGCGTAATAAAATTGCAATTATAAGTGAACTCAATTGAATAATATCAATAGCATATTCTCAAATTTGTGTTTTGCTCACTTAAAAACAAATAATTCAGTTGCTAATTAGAAAACATAGTGTTTTATGGTATAAAACTTAAATTTGTTAATCACAGCAAAAGATTGCTATTTTAATAACACCTGTTTTGCTGTTAATAAACTCTTAAGGTTGACACCATCCCAATTTTCTTACCAAAGAAAAAATGTTTTAAGTTAACACTTAATGAAGCTGTACATTTGTTAAATGATATTTACTCTTTTTTTAAATGAACTTTTAAATCTTATATCAGTGGCTATAATGTGTGCTTTTTACAGCTTTGTTAAAACTAGACTGTGGGCTGGGTTGCAGCTCAGTGATACAGCGCTTACCTCGAATGCGTGAGGTTCTGGGTTTGATCTTCAACACCACATATAAATAAATAAATAAATTAATTAATTAATTAATTAAGATATTGTGTCCATCTACAACTAAAAAAATATTTTAAAAAAACTAGACTGTTGTCCAGACATAATGAATGAAGTGCCATCCAAAGAATAAGATACTTATCCATTAATCAATATCTCTTGAATTTTAATTAGGATCAACTTTTCTAAAAGTAACACTTATTCATTAATTATTGTTTAATATTTATTTTATTGGCTAATGAGGGAGAAGCATAGAATCCCCAATT
This sequence comes from Marmota marmota marmota, assembly GCF_001458135.2. Classification (NCBI taxonomy): domain Eukaryota; kingdom Metazoa; phylum Chordata; class Mammalia; order Rodentia; family Sciuridae; genus Marmota; species Marmota marmota. The sequence goes on from NW_025999864.1 coordinate 925,343, forward strand.
CCAAGATAAACTTTTTATGATTTAATGTTTATCCTTATCTTGGGTAAGAAACCATTTGCTGATAAGACTCACTTTGTAATAATCACATGTCTCCATTTGGTCGTGTTCAGTACAATACCCACTTTTGATCAAAAGTTCAAAAGTATTATTAAACCACTTTTGATGTAGGAAGTCATTTGCAAGACACTGGAGATAAATAGAAATAACTTTTTAGGATCTAACTCATGGAAAGGAAGTTAATTACAGCAAGGGTGTGGATTAATAGTCTAAGAGAGAGAAATGCTGGCCAGTCTTGGGGGTTCTTACAAGATTGTTTTTATTAGATTTTCTGTTATTTCTTGTGATGATTCTATTCTGCTATATCCATGTTCTTGATTAAATGTTAGTACAACAAATAGCTTCATTTCATTTGCATAGTGATTCCACTGTTCTCATGATTCTCCATCAAGAAACTTTAAACCATAAGATGTGGCTGTCCATAAACTATTTTCTGCCATATAACATCTTTTGTAATTTAAATGACTCACTTATTTGGGCTCTGGAGCTTGACTATCTGGGCTGAATGCTGGTTCTGTGACCTTGGACACGTTGCTAATGTATTATGTTGTAGTATCCTTACCTGTGAAATGGGGATAATAATAATAATCCTTTGTAGGATGCAATAAGAATGAATATATCAAAAATCACTAGTGTGTTAGTTTTCTATTGTTCTAACAAAGGACCACAAACTTAGTAGCTTGAAACAACACAAAATATGTTGTTTTTGTAGGTCAGAATTCCAACAAGGGTATCACTTGACTCAAATGAAGGGTCCACAGGACAGTGTTCCTTGAGGCTCCAGACGGGACTCTGCGTTCTTCTCTTTTCCAGCTCCAAGAGGCCACCCACATTCTTGGCTCTTAGTCCCTTGCCTCCATCTTCAAAGACTTGTTTCTGCAGTCACATCTCCTTGTGCCTCTCCTGCTTCCCTTCACTACCCTTGAGGACCTTTGTGGTTGTATTAGGTCGCTGGGTAGTTGCCCTATTTTCAGATCAGCAGATGAGCAACCTTAATTCCAGCTGCTGCCTTTCTTGTTCTTTGCCACAGAATCCAACATAAGCACAGGATCCGGGGGCTAGGAAGTGGAAATCTTCGGGAAGGTCATTATTCTGTCTGCTTCCTACTTTGACCCTGTGCTATCCTAGTATCATAGAGCAGACATTGACGTATTTCTTCAATGCTATTCTGTTTTGGAGCAGATTTGCTGCCCTAGACAGCTGAGGGGGACCCAAGAGAGGGAGAAGTGGGAAGAGTTAAGTGCTGATGCTATTTGCAGTCCCATGAACTAGAGATAAAAAACTTTGTCTTATTTTTGTGGCAATCTGAATGGTTCCCATTTGCTGATTTCCTCTGAAGATTTGCTAAAAGCTATTAATAAGACATGGACATTATTTAGCCAATTTATATTTGAGAGGTCTTTTTTTCTTTCATCATTAAAATATGATCCAGCTACCTTAAACATTACAATTTAGAGTGGGCAAAACCTCAAAACAATAAATAAAATGGATTAGCATTTTCAAGGTACCTTATAGTTTACAATGTTTTCATAAAAATTAATTCATATGGACTGTCAGCATTTGGAGAAGTAAAGCAGCTCAAGTCTCTTGAGGGAAAAAAAAGTCATTTCCAAATATGTGCTTGCTCATCAATAAAAACACCTACCTCTTCCTTAATTAAAATTTAGGAGAGGTATGATTGAGAAGGGGAAAGTGAATGAGTAGATGAGCTCTCAGTTTCACAGCTGAAGCAAACTACTTCGAGAAACAGGACAGCCACCCATTGGTGGTGGCTGAGTTTCTGTCTAGTCTGGTCCTCTTTGTTTCCTTGTGTGACTCATTTTGCGGGGCTGAGATGGGAGGAAGAGGCATTTTTTTTCCCTCATTTTCTAGCGTAGCATGCATTTACTAACTCTCTCAGTGATTACATACAATAAAAAGGGATGAAGAGAAAAAAATCTATTGAGTTCATAAAACTCACTAACAAAAAAAAAAAAAAAAATTAAAGTCAGCTGATAGGTCAGCAGCCCTGAAATGATTTATTCTCTCTTGGAAAAGTGAATGCCAATAACAATAGCCATGATTCTGGCAACCAAGTAGTACTTCAGAGGGTGACATTCAGCTCTTGGCTTTCTCCTTTCTCTCCATTTCCAAAGGACATTCTCCCCAGCAAGTGATTTATCCTTGTTCATGTCGGCTGTGAGGCTCACAGGACCACACAGTGTGGTTGGTGAGCCAGGTCTATCTTCCCATGCCTATAATCTCAAAGGAAGTACTTTTTTTTGTTTTAAAAAAAGAGAAACATAAAGTGACATATTTGTTATTAAAGGCCTTTTGGAGGCTATAGAGAACATTAACTTCAATCTTGGAGTGCCAAAGTAAACTTGCATTTGATAAAGTCACGAACATTTTAACTACTGTCTTGATTGCCTCCAAATCTTATGAGGTAAAGAACTGACAAAGGTGGTCCTTTCTTAATGTCCCCCTTGATTATATCTCTGTATTGAAAAGGGGAAAAAAGGAATGAACTTGATGTTGACTAAATTAAAAAAAAAAAGATTGATGCAAACAACAATTAGTATCTACAACTTGTATTTCTTTTTTAGGGAGAAAGGGCACATAAATGTTTATATTATTTAAAACCCAATCAGTAGCTGTGTGAGGGCTGTGTATAGCTTTCATTTATAGCTGTCAACTTAGTGTTTTAAAATATAAAACCAAAAATAGTTGTTTGCTCTGTTGCTTTTATGAGTGATGGGCAAACTACATTCCACACACTAAACTAGCTCACTTCCTATTTTTAAAATAGAAGTTTTTTTTAATACCATATTATTCATCATTTACATATTTTTTATGTCTGCTTTTGTGTTATAGAGACAAAGTTAAGTAGCTGAGGCAGATACCAGATAACCTGCAAAACCTAAAATATTTACCATTTAGCCCTTCACAAAAAGATTCAACTACAGGGCAATTAAGGCACTACACCATACTAGGAGATGTGGGTTCAAAAAATTATTTAAGTCTGAGTTTCTCATTGCTTATGGTATAGTTGGATAAAAGATCAACGTGAAAGTGATAATACAAGTCAAGTGCCTATAATTGCAGCTACTAGGGAAATCAAGGCAGAAAAGTCCCAACGTTGAGGCCAGTCTAGGAAATTTATCAAGATCCTGTCTCAAAAGAAAAGTTTTAAAAAGAACTGGAGATGTAGCTCAGTGATAGAATGCTTGTCTAGAATGTGTAAGGCTCTAGGTTCAATCCCCAGTACCTCTTCACCACCCCCCAAAAGAGTTTTAAGACAAAAAAAAGTCCATTCGACATGGACTTTGAAGGATGGATAATGGTTCAAAATCTTATAGGTGCATGCCTATAATACCAGCAACTCAGGATGCTGAGACAGGAGGATCCCAAGTTCAAAATCAGTCTCAGCGACGCAGTGAGGCCCTAAGCAACTCAGCGAGACTCTGTCTCAAAATAAAATATAAAAAAAAGGCTGGAGACATGGGCTCAGTGGTTAGGTGCCCCCTGGGTTCAATCCCTGGTAACCCACCCACCCCCCCCGCAAACAAAACAAAACAAAACAAAACAAAACCAACAACAAAAATCAAAATCTAAAAAGAGTGTAAGGAAAAGCAATCCTGAGAAGAGAGACCGAGCAAAGGCTTAAGGCAGGGAGATGGAGAAAATGTTTAAGGCAGTATGTGTGGTTTATTCCTAGAGAGAAAGCAAGAAAAGTAACTAGTGAGGGAGAGAGACCTGGTAAGTGTAGGTGGGATTCTGTTGTGTGGGGCCAATATGGTCAGTGGTAAAGCGTTATACACTGTTGGGCAACTTGAATCACCAGCCATGGATGAGTACTATTTATCTGGATCATATTTATGCACTATTTCATAGTATCTAAAAATGCCATCAATTGTTAGAGACCTAGATAGCAGTAAAGAAGAAAAAAAATACTACTATTCAGACTACAACACATTGCTTTTTTTTTCATCTGGAATTATTTTAAACTACTAAGAGCTCTTTTAAATTTGTTTTGATTCAAGAAATTGGAAAATATGAACCTTTGTGTCCAGAGTATATAAGCAACTGGAACTATGGCATGACCACCACAGGATCAAGTGCTTTTATAGTTGTCAGTTTTAAGCTGTTACCACTTCATTAGTGTTGAAATATGCCTCTAACAGTCAGTAAAATAGGTGAAAAAGTTTTACATACAGATATTATATATATTCCTTCTGCTCCCAAGTTGGATTGAATGGAAGATTTCTAAAGCTCAATACCTTAAGTCTAGATCATAATCATTATTATCATCCAACTGTTATCGCTTCCAAGTGAAAAGGTTTTTTAATTAAGACTTACCTGCTGATAGTGTGTATCTGCTTTTTAATTGGAGTCAGTCTTTACTCCTTTTGAAGCCTCAAATATTTTCTTACGTGAAGTATTCTCATTGAGCATCAGTGATATATTCATATTTCATATCCATGTTTTGCTTTAGAAAATTCTTGCTATGATTTGAATGTCCCCTCTAAAGATCGCCACTGTGATGGTGTGAGTTAGGAGTAATTAGGTCATAAGCCCTCAGCAATGGATTAATTCTGTCATCAAGAAAGTAGGTTATCACAGGAGGGTCTACGATATAAAACAGACAGGATTGATCTCTCCCTCTTGATCTTTCAATCTCTCTCTCTCTCCCCCAACTACATGATGCCCTCCACCATGTTTTGATGCAGCGAGTAGGTCCTTACCACATGTGGCCCTTTGATATTGGACTTCCCACACTTCAGAACTGTGCAAAACAAATTTCATTTCTTTATAAATTACCCTGTGGTATTCTGTTACAGCAGGAGAAAATGGACTAAGACAAGTTTTTTTTTTCTTCCTGAAAATATTCCCCCTAAAAAGAAAATGAAATAGAATAGCAACCCTCAAGAATAAACTTTTAATCACAAGGTTGAATGAATAGGTTTGAAATGGAAAATCCACACACTTGATATCTCTATATGAGATAGCAGGGCCTCATTGTTCCAGGTACTTAATTCAGGAAAGCCAGGAAGGGTCATAGACTCCATATGATGGTTGTTTTTCTCGTTCCTTTAATATTTTTGTGTTCTTAAATTACCTACAATAATTTTAAATTCTACACTACTGAATAGTTAATATATAAATGGTAAAGTTGCTGAAACCCTAATTAAAAACATTTCTGAATGTCTTTATATGGTGATTTCGACTAGCACTAGACAGCCTCTAGTACGCTAGCAATTTTGAGGTGTTACTATGAATAACCAAATTCTTTATTAATAATGCCTAGGATTTCATATTTACAAAGTTATACAAAATATAATTGTAACTTACTTTTATGTGATACTCAGCTTTTCATTACTGTGACCAGAAGACAAGAATAACTTAGAGGAGAAAAAGTTAACTTTGATCTCACAGTTAGTGATTGGCTAACTGCATCCCTCTGGGCCTGAGGTAAGGCAAAACATCATGGTGGAATGATGTGGTGGAGGAAAGAGGAAAGCTGCTAAGCTTATGATAGCTGGGAAACAGAGAGTAAGCACAAAAGCCAGGGACAAGATATAATCTGCAAGGGAACACCTCCCTCCCCGCCTGGTGACCTACTTCTTTCAGGCATGTCCTACTCCCTAAAATTACCACCCACAGTCCATTCAAATTATTAATCCATCAAATGGATTAATCCACATATGAAGTTATAGCTCTCAATCCAGTCATTTCATCTCTGAACATTCCTGCATTATTTAACACATGAGCTTTTCCAAATCATAGCAACTTATATTTTAATTTTCTTTTATTGAATTATGAAAACTTCAAATTTTATGAGAGAGAAAATTCAATTTCACTCACTAGTTTTGTTTTTAAAGTGCCTAAAGCGTATATCCTTTCACACTTATGTTTGAAATCAAAATACATAGGTACAGTATTCTCAGGTGATATGATGCATTTGGGAATTGAGACTACATATTAACATGCCTATAGAGTGCATTTATTTTTTTCCAGAAAACCATGTTAAGATGGAAACAAGTCTCCTTTCTTTTATAACCATTATAAAGCATTGTGCTTTACCGTGTTTTAACATGGGGTATTAAACCTTTTACAGTTTTACTTATTTTTAAACCTAGATCTGAATATCATGTGCATTTTTCCTTTTTATATCTCTTCAGCTAAGGAGAAGAAATAGAAACACACACACACACACACACACACACTTGTTTTAACTGTAGTGCCGAAATTAAGCCATTTCTCAGTGGCACAACAAAGTGTGGAAGAGTCCCTTGATGAAACATTTGCACAATTGTGGATTTGATTTGAACAAATAAAGTTAGGTTTTTATTATCAGCTAGTATTGATGGCATTTATAATATATTGCTGTGCAGTTTTCTGATGTCAGATATGCCTAGTGGCAGAGTTTAAGTAAATATCTACTTGCAAAAGGATCTCAGTAAAAAGACCTGATTCTCTGTCACTGTTGGAAGATGGAGCCTTCCTCAACTTTCTCCTGTCTGCCCAAGGCTGACTCTTCTCTGACTGCATCAGGCACCCTGGGTTAGTAGCATTTGATCAGGACCAGGACAGTGGAGGAGGAAAGATGATGTTTCTTCTGATATCCTTATCCTTCTTGACTATTGGACTGTTGTCTTCCTCCCATCCCTTCCCTTCTACCTGAGTCATCTTCCTATACTCATATCCTCCATTGGCTATGTTAGGGGCACCTTTGATTGTAGAATTTATTTTTATTATATCCAAGAACATGTCTGCTCTGTTTACTAGGGGACATTTTCACAGACACAGTGGAGGGCATTGTTTTATCATCATGGATGTACAACATTGACTTTATAATGCACTTTGATTCAGGGCTGCATAGGATAGAAAACCTACTCAGCAGTAGCTTCCAAAAGCAGATAAAGGCAACCTTATCACAACTGAAGGGGAGTGTCGTAGTTCAAGCCTGGTTCCAGTGGCAGAGGATGTACAGGGCCTGGGGTCCAAATCCTTGCTCTGGGGAGAGCCTCACTGGCTTTCTTTGTGCTTGTCACACAAGGTCATAAGATGGCAGCTGTATCTTAGCCCTCCAATCTCCCTGATTTTTTTCTGACTATGTGGTGTTCCTCTGCAGAGGGGTGGTCATGGCACTGCTGGTGGTCTCTCCAGAGTCTCTGAGTTGTCATCTTTTTTTTTCCTGTTTTATTTATTTATTTTTTTAATTTTTATTTATTTATTTTTTAGTCATACATGACAGTAGAATTCATTTTGATATATAATACATACATGGAATGTACAGACATCAATCATATTGTCTATTCTGCTGCCCTTCCTATCCTCCCTACTCCTCCCTTCCTCTCCCATCCTTTCTCTCTATCCAATCTAATGTGACACACTTTTTTTTTTTCCTTTTTCTCATTACAACATCATATATGTATTCTGTATAACAATGAGGTTCTCCTCCCATCTTCTGTGCAACTCCCCTTCTCCCTCTTTTTCCTGTTTTACTTTACCCTTCCTATGTAGATCTTTGATCCATCTGGAATGTATTTTTGTATATGGTGAGAGTTAGGGATCCAATTTTATTTCCATCAAATGAGTCAGTTTTCCCAGCATCAATTTCTAAGATAATTTGTTCTTTCTCATGGATTTATGATGCAACTTCTATTGCCCAAGTTGGAACACACACACACACACACACACACACACACATTTTCCTTCCCTCTTTCTCTCTTATTTTTATGGAATTTTTCTGCTTTTTCCATGTCTCTTAGACTTTGTAATATGTCAGTACATGGTAGACAAATACCCTTTTGCCCTTGCCTTTTTCTTTGCTATCCTATTTTCCTTTTTCCATCTTTTTTCCTTTTGGTACTGGGAATTGAACCCATGGGTGCTCTACCACTGAGCTACATTCTCAACCCTTTGTATTTTTTATTTTGCAACCAGGTCTTGCTATATTGCTGAAACTGGCTCCAACATTGATCCTTCTGTCAAGTAACTGAGATTTACACACATATATCACCCTGCCTGGCTCTGTTTTTCTTTTCCTTCTTCTCTATGTCTTAAAATTGATAATTCAATAGCAGATGAGATCTCTGCATATTTGTTATGTAACAGGACTTAGTTTTTTATTTCTTTTTCACCCATAACTAATTTTAAAACCAGTTTCAAGACTTAGATTTTTAAGAAGACTGGATTGAACAATAACAATCTAAAAACAGCAATGTGAAAATCTAGGCATACTGACCACTACAGAAGTTTTTGCCTTGGTTTTATTTTGCTTTTTTGTTTGGTTAGTTGGGTTTTTTTTTCACTGCCAGGTAGAGCCAAGTGTTCACTTCTAGTTATAACTTAGCTCTGCTTAATTTTGCAATTTTATTTTTTAACTCATCTCCTCACACCCCCTATCTGACCCAAAATAATTTGTTTATTTGAAATTTCAAGTGAATAACTGAGAGGAAGTGCTTATTTTCCTTGCAAGTAGAAGACATTTTTGATTCAGTTGAATAGTACTTGAAAGATTAAGTAAATCTAGTAAATTCCGCCAGCAAACTGGACAATCCTGAAGTTCAAAATGTGAGAGTCTGCAAAACCCAGTCCCAGGGATTAAAGTACCTTTGGTTTCAGGCAGTTATTAAACCCACAGCTGTTTCAAAGTGGGCGTTACTTCCTGGAGAGAAGTCCACAGTCTCTTGGAGTGCTATTCTGATTTCTTCCTAACTTGCTGAAGGTTGGCAATCTCTGCTCAAATGTGGGCCCCACACCACAGGAAGCAGAAGGAATATCTCACGTCTGGGGTGGATGGTCCTCCTCCCAGTGCCCAGGGCAGGGCTGAGTAGTTTTCCTTCTGTGGTCCCCTTACTGTATAGGCTTCAGGCACAAACTTGGGAGTGTGTGTTTGGAATATTCTACTTGAGCTTTAGTTTTCAGAACAAAATTGTTTACCTTCTAAATAACTTTGAGAGAAAAGACCAAGGCAGGGTGGGGGAGGAAGTAGGAAAAGAGACTTTGAATGTGAAAATGCTTTTCTTGTAGCATCCCTTCTTGACATGGTACTTAGCCTTAAGTAGATCAAGATTGCAAATGAGTCCCCTGCAGACCTGAGGTCTATTGTCTCTTATACCAGATGAATTACAATATGTACTGTAGTCATTGTATTTTGGGTTACATCTGCTTTCTCTTAAAGTTCCTTGGTAAACCAAAACTTGGTGAGTGGAAGCCTGACTATGAAAAATTTGAAAAGCAAGTAACTGTGTCCAGATCACAGGATTTTTCTTTGTTTTTGTTTTCCTGGAGTTGTTCTGGGTTTTTATTTAAACCAAGTGCAAATGGAAAGAAGTAAACAGACACCCTTATTTTAGACTTATGAACTTGGTTTCTTTGACCCCTTGACTGCCAGGGCATCCTTGTTCATGTCTCCCTTACCTTCTGTCTCCTGCTCTATGGTTTTGGTTTGGGTTATGTTTGGGGAAAGTTTTACAGCTTCCATGGTCCCAAAGTCAGCAGGGGCTGCCAAATTATAAGCTGAGACAAACTGGTTCCTTGGTGGACAACTAGCATTCTTGAGTCTTCCTGTGATTTTGTTTTACCTTTGGTTCAGTTTTACATTAAAAGACCTTAGGTAAATTATTTCCTGAGTGAGAATTCACTGGGCTCTTGCATCTCTGTGCTGCTTCCTCTCTCCCTTAGGGATTGTCTTCCTGAGTCCCTCAAGAAAAATTGCTAGAAACCCCAAATTCTAAATGGATAGATGAGAAAACACCTTAGGTTTCAAACAATACTGTGTAATTGCTTTCCTAAAAAGCCAGCTATGGAAAAACCTTTGGGGTGGGACCTGACTGCCTGCCTGTCTGTCTATCTATCATGTCAATATTAAATGACATGTTGATGGTGAATTTAAATTGGATTTTGAGAAAATATTTCCAGAAGTGGTTGAGCCTGGATTAGACTCCACAGAGTTAATAGTCAAAGTTTCTTTGCATCAGCTGCATGCACCTGCTTTCTTGAGCAACCAGAGAGAGACTGCTGTGGACATTTTCCATAACTTGGCGATTAGTCACCTCTCAATCTGCTGTTTCTACCATGAGATAATTTCACTTTCCCCGTCGGCATTCACAAGCCCCTCTGCATCTGTTTTCACCCACCTTTGCTTTTTCCATTTTCCCCTGGATTTATTCCCCTGGCATTTCTTCATCCTTTGCCTTTTCTTGTCCTTTTGAACATCACATCTTTGCCGTTCCATTTTCACTTGTCTTGCAGTTTAGTATCTTTTCCTTTTGAAAAACATTTCTCTTTTCCAACATGACCTGGTCCTGCATCATCAAGATTGACTTTTTTAAAAATTCCCTTTCATATCTCAGAAACCAGTACCTCTTCTCACTTAAAGACTGACTGCAAAGGCTTCCTTTTACTTGCTGCTGCTGCTGTGTGCTGGTCCTGAGTGGATGGCTGCTTCCTGGAGAAGCCACAGCATTCCTGTGTTAAACTTGCTGTTTTTTGACTGTTTGGGGGCAGGGTGTGTGGAGGGACAGGGTAATATTTAGAGTCCCTGACCTTTACCTCCCACAGGTTTTTCCTTAACATTTTGTTGATTATAAACTTGTTTCTATATTTAGGACCAGCTGACTAGTTTACCTCCCATTCCCTTTCTAGCCCAACACTTGCTTGTTTGCTTTCTCTTGACCTGGTCCCACCCCAAAGGTTTTCCATAAGCTCATGCTCCTCCTCACCGAGGGTCTTGGCCTGCCGGATTCTAGCATCTACTAGTGTGTTTTCCAGAATGTTCTCCATAGCAACGGTTCTGGCATTCCTTTCTGAGGAAAAGCAGCAGTTTGATATCGAGCAGAAGTATATATGAGGGCTGGAGTTGTGGCTCAGTGGTAGAGCACTTGCCTAGCATGTGTGAGGCACTGGGCTCGATTATAAGCACTGTGTATAAATAAATAAAAATAAAGGTTAAATACATGTGTTATTGCATGTTTGTTCATTAAAAAATGTATATTTGAGCAAATATTTCTCTTTTTTAATATTTATTTTTTAGATTTAGGTTGACACAATATCTCTATTTTATATTAATGTGGTGCTGGGTATCGAACTAAATGTCTCATGCATACTAGGTGAGCACTCTACCACTGAGCCACTACCCCAGCCCCCTGAGCAAATATTTCTGATTTAATACTTTGATGACACTTTTAATGGATCTGCCTTAGAAACAAAAGAAACGCAATAACTTTCTAGCTTTTTACACTGTCTGAAACTCAGGGTCCTAATATATGCAGATAACAGCCATCCCTTGCAGTTAGCCTTCAGTAGCATCATAGACTGAGATAATGAGAAATGCTTATATGGTATTTTTAAAGAATATGAATAGGTGCTAACATAAAAATTCAGTTATTATTGCTTTAATTTCTTAACTGCTTTCATGAGATACAAATAACCATATATAATTAAGACACACAATGTCAAAGATAAAGATGATTTATATGCATAACCAGATACATCATTTTAGAATGTTCAAGGGATGAATATAAAATAAGGAAAACAAGGCTATGGCCCAGGCATGGAATCAACTACCTTGTTGAATGTTAATGCTTCTTGTATATTAGTTCTGTGAAACTGTAGTAGTTTGGGAATATGTGGGTGTTTCTCAACTATGAAGTACAGCTTTCAGTAAATTCTTTGAAATCATAACACAGTTTCTATTGGAAGAGTTTGGACATTATGTTTAAGTATAGTATAAATTCATCTGCTCAGTTATCACATTCCTGTGTTTCTTTTGGAAAATGCACTCCTAATGGAGATGTGGAAGATCAGAAGTACAATAAACATTGAAGTACCTCTGTGAATACCATTGCATTATGAATTAAGGCTGCAAAAATAATGATCAGAGGGTCCGTGCTACAATGGACCCTGTCGTCAATGTGGGGATGTTTCAGAAGATGCATATTCAGGGGGTCTCTCTGTGGTTCCAGTTCCTTAAGATACTGGGTCCATCAAGAGGAGCAGGAAGAGGGCATAGGCCTTTTCTTAATGCCATGTAGCTGTGTGATGTCAGAAGGGCTGGAACTCTCATCTAGATCAGTAATTCTCAGGCATCTGAGATAAAGAATAAAGGACATGGCCAGGCTGGGACCAAGGGCTTGCCTTTCTTTAATGGTTTTATGTTTAAGTTGCTCTCGGGTAAAGTTTATTAGAACCAGAGTTGCCATAAATATCAGTGCAGTCTGTTCTAACACCTGAAACCTCCAACTCTGATCAGCTGTGTGCAGCTGGCCTTTGATCAGAGGCTTCTCTTCTTGCTGTCACAGCAGAAAGTTTGCAGTTCTTGGAAGTCTGCACACAGTGAAGAACACAAGGGGAAACTGCATTCCAGATCCCAGAAACAGCCTCCAGGAAGCAGCCTTAGAAATGGTGGTTGGTTTCCAAAGCCCTTCTGTAAATGATCGAACATACTGACGTTTGTATGTATGTAATATTTGTCCTCTACTCTCTTAAAAACCTGAATATTCAGTTTTTCAGTCATTCTGTGGATTATCAAACTTTTGTGAGCCAGAGTAGGACCAGAGTCGTCATTAAAAATTTTGTTTGAGAAAACATATTGCATAATTCACACAATCAATTCATTAGAATACTTAAGAGACTATAATCTGTTCAAAAGTTTGTGTATTCGGCATGTGCCACACGTTTAGACACATGACATTGTATAAGAGCCCCTTGCTATAAATGCCTAGTGGGTTGGAGGATGACTTCTAATGCCCTCCCTCCCTATCAAATTGACAGTTCTAATAAGTTTACTTAATTAGTGGTAGATCCTAGAAGAGGCAATTATATTGCTACCATGAGTATGATGTCCAATAACAGAGCAATCCTTGGCACCTCGTTCATCCTGTTTCCCCGAGTGGATGTGACATAAGGGCAGTCCACGATTCCTTCTTGTTTCCCACCTCCAATACAAAGTAAATTCTAATAACTGAACTAAAGAACCTGATCGGAATTCCAGTTCAACCCTGTAAAACATTACCAAAAGTTATGAAGCTTCAGGAATGTTGTATTTTTCTTCTTACCATCTCTAGGTCCAAGATAATTAAACAAACGGGACTAACATCTTTTACTTACTTGTTAAAATTTCTGTTGCCCTTTGGAATCAAAACTATTCAATGCTGTAAAATCTGATCAGAGGAAGGAAACTAAAATTAAAATTAATAAAAACTGAGCATTTGTTCCCATAGAGATTCCCATAAGAATTCTAAATTGGTTACTTGTTTAAACAGTTTAAATTTTAAGGACCCTAGTTTTGATCATTAAAATATTGAGAGAACTGTAACTATATTTCAAAATATAGTTACAAAAAAAGATCTGTAAACCTAAAAATCTTTGGAACTTTTTTTATGGAATTAATGCCAGTGTGAATACCTAGGAAACAGGCTTTTTATCCCTTCTGCTGGCACATAGAAAGGATGAATTTCTTAATATCATCAGCTTTGGGCATCTGTTGTATATATTTGTACAGGGCCTTAAAACATTATTTGCTAAATTACAAATTGAGGAGAAAATGAAAACCTCTAAATTGTCATTTTGTTGTTAAAACAGTACATCCTATTTACTACTTTTCTGGGGTGTAAAAGAAAGTGTTGGCCTTCTGTTTTGTGACACCTAAAAATTATGTTAGGAAGAAGAGCAGAGGAGTGAGAAAAAGCTTTCACTTTTGGAAGGAGTTGTGGTCATTTTAAATGTGATGTGATGTTAGCTGCTTTCCATAAACGTATTTGAAACAGACGTGTTCTTAGCTCTGTTTTTGGCTTTCATAGTAATTCCACTGTGAATTATGTATATCATGGAAAAAGAGAATGGTGTTAGAAGAAGCCTTGTTGTTGCCAGATCTGAAAGGGGATTAATGTTCTCAAGTATCCATTATCCCATCAAGGGTGTTAAGTTACCATAAATTACACTCATGCAGGAGATTGGTGAGGTCCCAAATGACAGTCTCCACTAGTTTCCAGCTCCTCACCGTAGCTGTACCTCATAGTTGTGCTTCTTGTTAAACCATAGAACTCATATATTATGGCTTCTTTCACATGCACATTCCAGGTGAAATCCCACCACAATAAATACATCACCACCAAATCCCATGGAATAGATTTTCTAAGCCATTTATTTAACTAATATTAAATGAGAGAAATTTCTGTTAGCCAAAAAATGCTTTTTGGAATCCATTGTAATGGGGTTTAAATTGTCCTTTTTAATAGCTCTGGGAATTATCTGTCTTGGTGTTAAATGATAATTTTTTAAGAAAATGTCAAATTATGACTCTCATGCAGACAAAATGAACATATGTTAAAGATTTTTTTAACTCATGCATGAGAGAACTAGGCAGATGTCATAACTACTCAAAAGAGAAGCTTATATGGAAGAAAGGGATGTGAGATGAATTTACAGTGGCTCTGAAACTGGCTTTTCTTTTTTTTTTTTTTTGGCAGAAAAAGTCATTTTATTTTTTGATTCTAAACTGAAAATATTACATAATGACACTATTTAAATAGAGTAAAAAAATGTCCCTTTCCTTATCCATGATCCCCCACTTCCAAGTTACTCAAATTTACTTAACTGTTGACTATCACTTGGAATGCAAGAATAATTCAGTTCTCTCATCCTCCTCTCTAGAGAAATTTCTTTTTTTTTTTTGCATAGATACACATTTATTTAGAGAAATAATTATTATCACTAACTTAAACAGCTTACAGGAACAATATTTGCTAATTTATACATATTTTTATCAGCATTTGTTGACTCACATATTACTCATATCTGAAGTTTTATTTTTTTTAATTTTTTATTGTTGGCTGTTCAAAACATTACATAATTCTTGATATATCATATTTCACACTTTGATTCAAGTGGGTTATGAGCTCCCATTTTTACCCCAAATACAGATTGCAGAATCACATCAGTTACACATCCATTGATTTACATATTGCCATACTAGTGTCTGTTGTGCTCTGCTGCCTTTCCTATCCTCTACTATCCCCCCTCCCCTCCCCTCCCCTCGCCTCTTCTCTCTCTGCCCCCTCTACTGACATTCATTTGTCCCCCTTGTATTATTTTTCCCTTTCCCCTCACTTCCTCTTGTATCTACTTTTGTATAACTCTGAGGGTCTCCTTCCATTTCCATGCAATTTCCCTTCTCTCTCCCTTTCCCTCCCATCTCTCATCCCTATTTAATGTTAATCTTCTTCTCATGCTCTTCGACCCTACTCTGTTCTTAGTTACTCTCCTTATATCAAAGAAGACATTTGGCATTTGTTTTTTAGGGATTGGCTAGCTTCACTTAGCATAATCTGCTCTAATGCCATCCATTTCCCTGTAAATTCTATGATTTTGTCATTTTTTAATGCAGAGTAATACTCCATTGTGTATAAATGCCACATTTTTTTTATCCATTCGTCTATTGAAGGGCATCTAGGTTGGTTCCACAGTCTTGCTATTGTGAATTGTGCTGCTATGAACATCGATGTAGCAGTGTCCCTGTAGCATGCTCTTTTTAGGTCTTTAGGGAATAGACCGAGAAGGGGAATAGCTGGGTCAAATGGTGGCTCCATTCCCAGCTTTCCAAGAAATCTCCATACTGCTTTCCAAATTGGCTGCACCAATTTGCAGTCCCACCAGCAATGTACAAGTGTACCCTTTTCCCCACATCCTCGCCAGCACTTGTTGTTGTTTGACTTCATAATGGCTGCCAATCTAACTGGAGTGAGATGGTATCTTAGGGTGGTTTTGATTTGCATTTCTCTGACTGCTAGAGATGGTGAGCATTTTGAAACTGGCTTTTCTAATGGGGGTGTGTGTGTCAATTGAACCTCCCAGGTACAGAATTTATTTGCATGTCTATAAACAAAACTTATTTTGCTCTCTAAATCTTATCTAAAACTTTAGATATCTATGAGATATTTCGAAAGCAACAAAAAACTATATTCAATACCCCCAAGAGTGTGGTCCAGACTATGCAAGGATCCCTTTTGCTTATTATTTCCTTTCATTAATTATGAGTGGTCTAAGTAAACAAAGCACTAGAGAAGTGGTGCTATCATCCTTCCTTGGTTATTTTCTGAAAGATCAGGGATTATTTTCCTTACAAATACTTCATATCACTAAGAGGTGAAGTTCATTCTGTATCTGACTGGAAATTTTGTAAGAGACCAGGAATTAATGACCAAAATGATGAATCTGTGTGAAAGTATATGATGCTAAGATAGAGTTGGGTTACTTTTATTCTTTTCTGTTCTTTTGGTATCGGGCTGAGCTAGCTGTCTATAGGAGAAAGTTTAGGCTGGGAATAAAGTTGATTTTTTTCTAGTTCAAATAGGAGGTATAGGGCTGGGGTTGTGGCTCAGTGGTAGAGCGCTCACCTAGCATGTGTGAAGCACTGCGTTCCATTCTCTGTACCACATAAAAAATAAATAAAGGTATCGTGTCCATCTATAATTTAAAAAAAAATTAAAACAAAGAGGAGGTATAAAAGTCCTAGGGGAGCGGGCAGTGACAAGGTTTAACCTGTATGTGAAATGAACATTAAGAAATGAATCAGTGTAAGACTTTGTGCTCACTGGGCCTAAATCAGTTTTCCTTTAAAGGAAATGGCAGAGATGCCCATCAGTGTAAATTTTTAGAGATGATTTATTGTGGTTTCTCGGGTTTGTTAATTAGTCTATCTGTCCTCCTTTATTTCTTTTGATAAATACTTCTAGAAGTATTTATGTACTTAAATATTGTAATACGATGGTAAAAGGAATTGTGTCCCTGAAGATAAGGGTTGTTGACCCTGAGTGACCAGCAGACAGATGGTTTAGGCTGCTCGTTCCCTGAACGTTTGTAAGACAAAATTAAATAAGTGAAGGAGGTGGTTGGGTTGCTCTTCTGGAAACTGAAAAGCAGGCATTGGTATGGGAGGCTTTGTTTTTTTGGCAGAATGCCATCTACTTGAGGGATCTAGAAAGAGTGCCTACATAATTCTTTCCACAAGCACATGTCAAGAGCCAAAGAGTTTTAAAGTCCCTCTCAATCATGAATAAAGGCAACCATTTTTATAATGATTTTTTTTCCCTAGAAAAAAATCATTATGAAACATTTCCATCAGTAAGGAACTAGAAGCTTAAAGTCAGATGAAAGATAGGTCCCATTCTTGAAATGAGCTTTGTTTTGTAGGTGTGAGTCCAGAATTCCATTTGAAACCAAACTCCTTTTCAAGTATTTATTTTTAACTCTGCACTACTTTCCCTCTTGATGCTAGTTTTCCCACGTGACTTTGTTGTTGATTGATGGTGGAGAAATGGCACATGCTCTGTGCACCCTGCCTGATGAGGGTGGTTCCCTCCTTCCTCTCTACAATTTTTTTTTGTCTAGGAGACACCCGATCTAATCCAATTCAAGGCCATGTAAGTGAAAGATGAAGAATGTACAGGCACAGGAAAACAAAATCATGGAAACCTGAAGAGAACAAAACAAGAGACTTTAAAAAGTGCTACAAAAGAAAGAAAATATGGTCAGAAATTGAGAACAGATTTACAGCCAAGCTTGGTGGAAATGTCTGTGAAATATTGGAAATATAGTTCAGGTTTGCTGAATAAGGGAAAAAGTTATCTAATGCATACAGTAGAAGTGCCAGAATTGGTGAGGTTTTACATGACATATAGTACAGTAGTAACTGGCCAAAACTGCAGTCAATTTTATGTTTTCTTTTGTGTCCACATTCTAGGAGCAAGGGAAGAGGGATAGGTTATAAAATGGCTGATACAGGACTTTATAAACTTGGGACTATGATGAGTCCTGATGCAGGTAATATCCAGCCTGTCTGATTAAATGAGTGGATTGTTGTATGGTGGAACATTTCAGTGCCAGTTCTTTTAAAAAATTTCTTTACCTTGAAGTTGATGTAAGTTTTTTGTTTGTTTGTTTGTTCATATTGTGTGTGACATATAAAAGTTAATAGGCATCAGCAAAATTGGGAAGTGTCCTTTGGAAATTCCAAAAACCAAAAAATGATCTCTTTCCGGATCAGCCTTACAAGCATATAGTAGTACTGAGGCCGTATCATCTTCATACAGAGTGTTCAGTGCCTCCATCATTGCTAGAGAAAATCCTCATATATAGGTTTTACTCAGTGGAATAGAAAGTCTATCTGGTGTTCATAAGTTCTAACTGTAAAATGGATCCAGCTTTATTATGTTTACTATTTTAAGGCCTGTGATCTTTTACATCTGTTAAGGGGGAAACAAAGGGAAAGTCATTGTTTCAATTGTTAACACAGTTTTCCTGTTAATATTCAGGTGCAGGTCTGTCAAATCCTCAAAACTTGACCCTCTATGCCAGGCAGAAAAATTATAGTCTTTCAATAATAAATAAACTCTGAAAATATATGGTAGTTACTTTTAAAATATTGGAAATTTGGGGGAAAATTGTTGCTTAATGTGTATTTTATCTTTTTTTTAATGCTTTAAAGTCACTGGTTGCTATAGCTGATAGTATGGCTTGGAGAACTTTTAAAGGTGATTTTAAAACTATGAGAATATTTCTCTGAGCTTTTCCTAAGACAGCATTCCAAATGACAAGTCAAATATGGCCTTGTTGCAAGAAAAAAAGTTTTGAGATATAAGTGGACCCAATAAAACTTGGAATTATTCAAAGACAAAACAAGCATGGTGATTCCTAACAGTGGACTATGCCACACTGGCCATTACTGCTCAAGATGAGTGACACATGTTGGGGAGGCCTAGGAGGAGCTTAATTCTGAGCACAGACCAGTGCTTGCATTAAATTAAGGCATGATCACTTGCTGGTGACCTGTTAAACTCTGGATTGCTTTTTACATAGGCATGTCTCTTCCTAAACTGTGAAAGTCACCATTTCTCCCAAAAAGAGTGAGGACAATAATGAATTTTGGATCTGGGATATTGAAATTGAAAAGCATGAGCATAATGAGAAGTTGCTTGCTAGGCAGCGGGAATTATAGCTGGGAAGCTCAGAGCTAGGAAACTAGAATTGGTAAGCAGTGGACTATTGGGTAAGAGTTAAATTACATAAGTGGATGCCCTAGGCAAAAGGCATAGAAGAAAAGGAGATTGCCAGGTAGGGTACAGGCAGAGACAGGAAGGGAGACTGGGAAGGAATATCAAGTGAAGACCAACAATCACAAAATAGCTGTTTGGGGCCCTCAGAAGGTATGGGTGAAATAACATACACTAATGTTTACTAAGTACTTACTATGCAGTAGGTACTATTATCAGAACCATTTACAAGTGAGGAAAATGAGTTCACATCAGTAGAACTAGGGCTCATATCTACGTTACTTTGATCAATAACCATTTGCCTATGTTAGGCTTTTGAATGCATCACCAAATGATAAAATAGAGCTAGAAATAGCAGTACGTTTTCAGAAACACAGTTCTTTCAGAAATCCTTATGAAATTAGCTTGCATACCCAGAGATCCTAAACTGAGCCACAGATATGGGGAAGAACTTGGTTTACATGACTGTGGAGAAAATTCTATACTCATAATGCCATTTCTTGTTCCAGACACCTTATTGGCAGAAAGATCTATAACCTGGAAGGGACTTAAAATTCACATGAGGATGAAAAACCAACAGAAATAAATGTGTAAGGCAAAGCATATAGAAAGTGAGAAGGTGACACATACATGTATGCTGGTACAGTAGAAGGACAAAAAGATGGGAGGAAGTGTCAAACCCAGACCAGAGCCAGGGGTATAGAAACTGAGCCTTGAAATGGATCAGTAATTTCATTGTGTTCTGTTTTTGTTCTGTGCAGGGCATTACCCACTTTTTTCTTCCTAGAATAGGAAAAGGGTTGGCTTTAGGTTTTACGTCTTTGATTTTCTTTGACCAACCTTCCCTGATAGAGATGAAAACAAAGGCCGAAATTCAGGAACACTGAAGGAATGAAAATGAGACAATAAAGCTAGGCAAATTCTCCAGCCTGTCTGGGAATAGCCAACAGATTACATGAGAAGTAAATATTTAAGTAAGTTCTCACTCTGGAATAATCAAGGTGATGTGTGTCAATTAGGAGAAAATTTGGATCCAAGGGCTTGTCTTAGAAGGAAGTTTTCTTTCTCGCTTTTGTGTTACATAACCACGGTATGATCTAATATTTCTTGGGAGACTGGTTTAATGATGAGTTATTATGACTTTAAAAGTGGTGTGTAGTTCAAATGTGTGCAGACTGAGTTTCTATAAGGTCTGATAGTGTTTGAATAGGACCTCTCTTGTCCAGATATTTTTTACATTAATTTATTCATCACATACTTATTCCAAGTAAAGGTGAAGCCCAGCCCAGCCAAAACTTTCATATTATGAATTGGTGTAATTCGTATTAAAGTGGTTTCATATAATAGACTCCAGTGTGACTCCTAAAACATATACTATCTCAAGGACATGAAAATCCCATTAATACCTAAGATTTGAATGCCTCTATAGCAATAATTCTGGATGAGTTAGATCATAAATGACATAGCCTAACATTTTGCCAGCTAAAAATTTATATTCTAACAAAAGGACTCAAAGGGCAGACTTTTTCTCTTGCTCTAAAAGTATTCCTCTAGTGACCTGCATTTCTTGATAATCAAATTAGAAAAGCCAATGCCACATCCATTTCTCCTGAACCCACATTACTGAAGGAAGAAAGTCCTATTAAAATTTAATCAACAAAAGCAGGTGTTACAGGGAGGGGCGAGTCTGTTGAAAGCTGCCAGTGAATCCAAATACCCTCTTTCCAGGCATTTAATAAAGTTAGTCCACAAGGGCATATGAGATCTTTCCAGTCCACAATCACATTAGAATATGTATTGTGTTATTAGAAGTAGTACAGAAATTCTCCCTTTTGGCTCAGTTCATTTCTTAGTCACCCCCTGAAGCTGCCTCCCACTGGTTTGGAAGTCTGGATCGTTTCTGGCAGGACAGTGGTATTGCTCTTCATTTATATTGCTACTTAGTGTCTGGTACTTCCAGAGGTGCTTTATACTGCTTTGGATTTCAAGACAAAAGCAATCTGTGAACCAGATTAAAGCCAAATCTAGGTTTGGATATCACACCCTGTGGTGGGGAAAACAGGATGGCAGAGACACTGACTAGCAGAAAATCTGGACTTTGATGGAATAATGCATTAGTAGAAAAAGTCCATCTGTATTTTTGTTTTGTTTGTTCCTCTTAAAGTGGGGTGGGGTGAATAATTGGAGGAGATGTAGGAAAATGGTTCAGTTCCTTAGCATATTCATTTCTATTTACTTTGTGATATAAATCATAATAAAATTTGAATCACCTCAATTTTCACCTGAATAGCTAGTAAGATAGCTTTTCAACAATAAAAAAGTTCATAGGGATTGATATCAGCCAGGTGATAGATTAGGACCTTATTACCATCCTCTCCCTGTAGAAGCATCACTTTTTAACAACTTTCCATGGACAAGAGTACCTTTGTGGGAGTTTGGAAGTTCAGTGGAGAAGATCCAGCCTATACCTCTGGAGCAAAAAATCCAAGAATAGACACATTGAGGAGGATAAGAATAGTTGCACTTGACCTCATCACCTCTCCTGTAAAGCAGCACAGCTCAGTGCCAAGATTTCTCCCACAGGGAAAGTGAGAGCATAATGAGTGAGCACCCAGCTCCTCCAGGTGTGCAGAATACTTCCCAAGAGGTGTACCCCTTTCTTGCCACACCCAGAATACTGAGGGGTCAGCATGGCTGAGTGGCTGGAAAATGCTGGTAGTGGGAAGGTGTGTTAGGTATTACAGCTGCCAGGGAAGAATTCCAAAAAGAGTCACATAAATGACCAACCACTTCACATACTTCATCAGGAAGCCTGCCTAGGACTTGGTTGGGTCATCATACACAAGTGTGTGGAGACTCACCTAATTGGCCCACAGGTTTCTTCCCCATGCTCTCTATACCTCCTCCTTCTCCCTTCCAGTGGCCAGTTACCCAGGCATACCTCTCAGGTGATAAATGTGCACCTTTACACACAGCTCATCAGCATATGCAATCAGTTGGCTTGACTCTGCAGGATTGGGAGAAGGTATATAAAGTTGAGCATTTCATGTACCATCCTAGGGAAAAACATGTTGGAGATTCTCAGCATTTGTGGGATTGAAAAAAGTATACAGTCTTAAGAGTTATCCCCCAATTAACCCTCAAGATGGAATAAAAGGGTGGAGTGGCTGCATCCATAGTAAAGGTTTACCAAAATATGTGTACACAGTATTGACAGGTTTACAAGCTACACAAAGATAATCTATAGGACATCCCCCGCCCAGTAATAAACTCATTCAGTGGTTATGGGAATCAATATTTTTGAAGTTAGCACACAAAAAAGTGTAAATGTATCATTCTCATGACAAACAATTTTTAAAATTTTGTTTTAAGATAGCTTTAAATTTTTTGAACAAGCAAACAAATGCCTTTATGGGTAAAAGTTGTATGGAATCCAAGAAAATATTAAAGAAATGTAAAAATGCTGTCGAATCCACACATTTCTCAGAGGTCCTATAAACATTACAACATATTTATCAAGGAACGTCTAAAGGTGCCAAGATACTTCCAGTAATAAACATGATGATATGAAGAAAGTATATTTGTATAACCTTGGAGACAGAAAGGGAGGGAGAGAAGGAAAGAGAGAAAATAGAGTAAATTGCATTAATGATTATTTTTTTTGATTCTCTACTATAGGCATGAGTTGGACTTTTATTGATCCATAAAGCTTAAAGAAATTGGTTTTTAAAGAAGTATCTGCTAAGATGTTAGGAATATTATTCTTAACCTATGAAAGGTTTGTAATCCACCCCTTGAAAGTTGTGTTTTTGTGGAGAAAGGGGAAAAGCACAAATATTGAATGTACCACCCCACTTAATCTCCATTTCCTTGCACACTGTCTCTTCAAGAGAAGAAAAGGAATTGGTGGAAAAGATGTTGTATCTGTCTTGGACTGACAGAAAACAGAATTAGCTACAATTAATCAAGAAGCTCTAACTAAAGGGCTGCATACAGTAGATAGGGTTAAGGGTACAGGCAAAGGGATATTAATAGATAATGAGGCACAAAAGCTGGAATAGCTGGAAGCCATTAACCGCCCACTTGCTGAAGAGGCAAGGGGAAGACAAGGTATTGTGGGAGCCCAGGGAAGAAGGAAACTGGCAAGAGAGTGCTCAGTGGAATCATGTCATGGAACCATGCAGCTGCTGCCAGAGGACTTGCAGCATCCTGAGAAGAAGCAGGCAGAGCAAAAGACAGAATGGCCTTGTGGCCGGGGCAAATGGAGCATCATCAGACACTTGACAACACTCAGACTTCTCTATGCAGAAGACAAAAGAACTGATCTTTTTAGTTGCCTTCCTGGTGAAATTGTTATGAGAGCATTGTCTCTGAGGTTACTGTTAACTTACCATTAGTAGATGGTATAATTCTACCCTGAAAATGATACATAAATATTGCTTTTCTAAGTAGCCTTGTTTGGGGGACAAGCAAGGAAAGAATTGGAAAATTCTTTATAGAAGGAGCACTATACCCCCACAACCAGGATTGCCCTTGTTTCCATTTACTTTGGAAACCATTACTGAATAGGAAGAAAGAGGTGGCCATAAATGTTTAAAAGAATTCCATGTGCAGTTACTGGTGACCATAAACATATGGCCTTCACCAACTGCTTGAACCCTCTTCGAGCCAGGCCTTTCAGTGTTAACGCCATCATTGAATACTCTTGCTTCAGTGTCACTTGGGAATTCTGTATTCAGAGCCAAAGTATGTTAGTAAAATATTAAGAGTAATAGCACAGCAAATAACAAGAGATAAAGTTGAGGAACAACCTGGCAAAAAGCCTGTAACAGAATTTTGCAATGAGAAGGAAGGAACTTTTCTTCTTTCTTTTTAGGGTCAAGGACTGGACTCAGGGTCTTGTGCATTTCTAGGCAGGCACTCTGCCACTGAGCCAAATCCCCAACTCCAGGAACTTTTCATTCTAATTGAGAAAGCTTTGTTTTCATTATCATTTAAAGGTCTTAATTTTTAAGGAAATTTTTCTTCAAACATTGTACTTGGAAAATAAAAAGTTCTGACTTACATACTATTTTCTTCTAAAGTACAAGGATGTAATTTGAGAGTTGATCTTCTCACTATTGATATGGATGATCTTTTAAGGTATGAATATCTTTTCCACATTATAAATGTTCATGATAGAACATACAGAAGAGCTTGAAGCATAAAATAAAATTTACCTGTGGCTCTGTGATTTAGAAATAATCACTATTAATTTGGTTGTCTTCTTCCTCTTCTTTTTCTTCTTTTCTTTTCTTCCTTTTTTTTTTTTTCTGGTACTGGGAATTGAACCTAGAGGTGCTTCACCACTGAGCCATATCCCCAGCACTTTTTTATTTTTCAGTTTGAGAAATATGATCTCACTAGTTGCTTAGGGTCTCACTAAGTTGCTGAGTCTGGTCTGGAACTTGGATCCTCTAGCCTCAGCCTCCCAAGTCTCTGGGATTACAGATTTGAGCTGCTGCAACCAGCTGGTTGGTGTCTTCTTAACTGTATCCTTAAAATGAAATCATGATCCTCATTGTGAAAGTGTGATCCTTTCTGCTTTTGAGGATTTGACACCAATATTTGTCTCCACTAGAGTATGGTAGAGAGCTTAACCATATGCTTTATTGATCTTAAAAATTTAAAAAAACATTTCAATTTTAAGAAAAATTAACGGTGAACTTTATTCATCTTTATATATTTGTTTACCATTTTTCTATTGAATTATTTATTCATGTCTTCTGCCCATTTTCTAATGGGACACTTACTGTTTTTTGTCTTGATTTATAGGAGATCTTTGTATGGAAAAAATGATTTTAAAAGATCATCTTTGTTGTTAGAAGAATAGGACTAATTTGTTTCCTTTAACAGATAATATTTGTTTTCTGTAATTAATTATAAGCAGCTCCTTTTTGCTCTTACGTAAAAAGCTAGCTTTAATGATTGAAATTTCCATTTTTTTCCATTATTGAAAGTAATCAAGGGGTTGGAGATATAGCTTAGTGGTAGAGAACTTGCAGTAGACCTTGAGTTCCATCCCCAACACTACACACACACACATATACACACAAAAGGTCAGCAGGAATATTACCTTTGTATAAATGCTCCATTAATCATTATTTAAAAATTGTTAGCTTCAAGAAAAATTTAGATATTTTTATTAAGAAAAATAAAGGACTATTTTGAAGTTACTTAAGAAAGTAAATTATACTAATTTTCTCAGAAAATATACATCAGTTAAGACTGAGAGATTCCTATGGAGCCTGGTATGTATTCCTGGTTCCTATGTAGCCAAATCAGTTTACCAAAAGGTAGGAGAAAAAAAGCGATATGCAAAAGAAGAGAATATGTGGCTTCATGCTGGGTGGATACTCACAGTTACTCATGTAGTCTGTAAAAGTGGAGAGTAAGAGGAAAAGATTGACAAATAGGTATTCCCCAAATGATAATTTTGATCCATAAGGTCCATCAACCTAATATTAGGCATTTTTTATTTTTGTGAAAATTTCCAACTTTCTTAAGGTCATGAATCACTTAAACAGTCTTTGACAGAGTGAGTTGAGCCCATAATTAGCTCCTCTTCATAGTACCATATGAAACTTTCTCACTAGATCTTACCAAAAGATGAGAAATGTGAAGAATTTCAATACCAGTCTGAGGTTGTCATTTTTGGAACTAAATTCCTAGGGGTTTTGCTGTTTTCTGTATACTCCCTTCATTGTGCCTTGAATGATTTCAATGAAAGAACTTTTAATTTTTAGATTTCTTTTCTTAGTAGGACAGACATGAAGAGATCACACACCTGGTATGATGTGATCATGTCTTTATTTACAGGGCTTTCTTGTCTCCTGTGTGTGAACCCTTAAATGTGGTGGCTTATTCTGTAATGGCAGCCAGCAGTTGTGTGCTAATAAGATTTTTCATGAATAGTCCCAGCTGTTGTAAAAAGGAACAATCTGCCCTGGCTACAGATTACAGCCCTTTGGGTTTAGACGGCAGGCAGTACCTCTGGGACCTGTCTTGTACACTGTGAACATCAGTATTCCTTGGAGAGGGAATGAATATTAGTCACTGCTGGCTCTTACATAAGTTGCTGTTATCTCAATACAATTTCCTGAGGATCCTTTATCCTGGCACATTCTTTCATCCTCTCTAAACAGTGTACCCTCTTTTATCAAAAGGACCATTATCAGGACTGGGATTCCATTGCCATTCCAGAAAGCCAATGTTCGGGTCAGCTCTCTTTCCTGTATCCCTCCTTGTCCTGGGTCCTGCATCACTGTGGCATTACTTGGGCTTCATGGCATGGTTACAAAAAGTTGTCCATCCCTAGAATGGACATGCGTGACATCCTCCCTGTAGTGACCTAGCACTACCTGGCTTTCTGTAGAATTGTTATATACACATCACTCAGATGATTCCTCCTGGCACTTAGTTTCTACTCCTCCTCCCCAGAATCCTCTTCCTTATCTCTGGAATATAGAACTTAGATGCCAAAAGACTGCAGGAAGCTAATTGAGTTAGGCTTTGTGTTTTTCACTTTCTTTTTCCATACTCCATGTTCCGAAGCTAGGTTTATCTTGTGCTTTGAATTTGTGAATGCCCTTCTTCTACCTGAACAGCAACTCTGAGGTTATACTTCGAGTTTAGTTTATACTATGTAAGATAAAGTGGTTTATAAGATAAGGTGGTTTATCCTTTTTTAATTCTCAGACTCCTTAAATACATCTGTTCTTGATTATTTCATCTGGTATGCCTTGATTTTGCTTCATATTTTGTTTGCTTTTCGTTGTTCTTTTCTGAGATTATTTCTAGGTTTTTGCTGAGTTTCCATAACTCTGTTTCTGATTAAACAACTTTGATAAGTCACGTAGGAATTTTAACAGAGAAGAAGCATGTGTGCAATTTACCTTGTCCCTCCTTTATGTCTTATTTCCTCCTAAAGTTGAAAGATCAGAGGAGAACTGTTTTAAGTAGATTACATTATTAACTTTTGAACTGTTTTGTTGCTGATTATATTGGAAAGCTGGTCGTTCATCAGCAAAACGGCTTCATTTATTTTCCAGCTACCTTTGGGTTTTCACAGGCTGGTAGCTCTTTCCTAACCAGCTGATGAAGAGTGGGCTCCGTCTTGGTACCTAAATGTACCTCCCATTCTTTCGTTGTATTCAGATAGAACCTACTTGAAGTAGTCAATGCTGTAATATGAGGTTCCTTCATCTTTAGTCATGACCACAAAAAATTGAGCTGAAAAATGTCTTGAGAAGCCTACCATGCTTTCTTTCTTTTGATTTACTCGCGTCTTTATCATGTCAAGAACACACTTTCTCTAGTGAGTATTAAGTTTCATTCTGTCAAGTGAAATTTTGATAGAGGTTGTCATAGGGCCTCATGATGTTTAGATTGATTGTGGAGTCCAGTGGGAACATTATTCTTATGAAAACTAGGTTTTGGAATGTAAAATATATTCTTTTCTTTACAGTTTGCATCTATTCCCCTTCTTTCTTAGTTGACTGTTGAATAGATAATTATTTTCTGTTCCACGACAAGGTAAACAAGGGTGATTCTCTGCCTTACCATAGTTGGTGTAAGGAAGGCCTACAGTAGAAATCCCAGTTGTACCATCTAACATGTTCTAGCTACTTGCCAGCATTTTGCCTTAAAGTACATATAACTTGAGCTCTTCCACTTCTACCCCCTCTAGTTATATATTCTTAATCTTATTTTTTTTTAAATTTTAGAATTCTTGTCAAATATTATTCCTGGAAAAAATGTGGAATCTGTAATACTGGCTCCACAATAAATTGAAAATACTTTGGCATCCTGTTGTTCTGTTTCATTCTTCTAAAATCACTTCCAGTCAGGTTTAATCTATCAAAATTTTCTCCATCTCTTGATATAGTATATATCTTCATGTAAAAAATGTGATATTTGTATGTTGTTTGACCTATGTCAAGTTTTTGTTTAAAAAGGAAAGTGTTTCTCAAGAGACAGGGAAACCTACTTTTTGCACAGTAAAATATGGGGGTGGGGGGTGGCTAGTTGCCCATGACTTGAATTCACATTTCCTGATCACTAAAGCAACTTGCCAAGCAACTTGCCAACCAAAAGGAAAAGTGATCAAAACAGCAGACATAGTAGATGGCATCACGTTCTGAGCTGTGGACAATTATAATCCCAGGAGGCTGAGGCAGGAGAATTGCAAGTTCAAAGCCAGCCTCAGCAACTGAATGAGGTCCTAAGCAACTTAATGAGACCCTGTCTCAAAATAAAACAAAAAGGGATAGGGTTGTGGCTTAGTGGTAAAGCACTCCGGGGTTCAATCCCTAGTGCTCCCCCCCCAAAAAAATCTGAGCTGTGACTTTGATACAAAATTATACACTCTTTGTGCAAAACAGAAGGAAAGGTCAAGCCACCATCTCTGAAGCTGGTTGTCATCTGTCACCAACATTTGAGGCTGCTCTTTGTCTATCCAGGAGCAGAAGAACACTATGTTGTGTTGATCACTCATAGCTTATGGTTCTTGGAGACATTTAGATATTTAGTGTCATGAAACTCCCCAAAACTGTAAAATGAAGTTTATCAGACTAGAGAACCTTCTAGTACTGTTTTTATACCAAAGAAATTTAGATTTTTAAGGAAGTTTAGAAATGATCTGATCAAATCTCCATATTTTTGAAAAATAAACAATACTCCAGAGATTCAGTCTTTTCAAAGTGACAGAGCTTTTTTTTTGCACTTTTTTAAAAAATATTTTTTTAGTTGTTTATAGACATTTATTTTATTTATGTATTTATATGTAGTACTGAGAATTGAGCCCAGTGCCTCACACATGCCAGGCAAGTGCTCTACCACTGAGCCCCTGCCCCAGCCCATGACTGGGCTTTTTAATGGCTAACTTGGGATTGACTGTGTGGAGTCCATATATTTCTACCACAATATGAAGGGAATCTTCAGCCAGCTGCAGAGTCAGTCATTAAATGTTAGTGCGTGTGTGTTAAGTATATGGCATTCTTGACTTTTCCCTGTGTTATTCCATGTCAGCCAGTGTCCTCAGAATATCTGAGGCTTTTCCTGAGACTTGATATAATTGAGTATTTGGCAGAAATTCTAAACCTAGGGCCATAGTCTTGCTTATACAGGTTGAGCATTCATAATCCAAAAATCTGAAATCCAAAATGCTCCAAAATCCCAAACTTTTTGAGTAATAACATGACTTTCCACAAGTAAGAAATTGCACACCTGACCTCATGGGACTGTTGTAGTCAAAACACAAGTCACTAAAAACAAAACAAAACAAAACAAAAAAACCAAACAAACTTGTAGGTAGGTAAATAGCAGAAAGATTAGTAGAGTAGAGGGAAGGGAATAGGGGGAGGGAGGAGAGGAGGGAAAGGGGAAATACTGGGGGCTGAATTAGAACAAATTATATTCTATACAATTATTACAAAATGAATCCTAATGTTATGTATAACTAAAAGGAACCAATTAAAAAGCACAGGCATCTTTTAAAAAGTATAGAAAATTAACTTCAGGCCATGTGTATAAAGAATATATGAAACAAATCAATTTTGTGTTTAGACGTGGATCCCATATCCAGGATATCTCATTGTACATATACAAATATTCTGAAATCTGAAGGACGAAAATTTAAAACCTTTCCAGTTCCAAACCTGATTTATTTTATTTTATTTTTTTAATATTTTATTGTGGGTTGTTCAAAACATTACAAATTTCTTGACATATCATATTCGACACTTTGATTCAAGTGGGTTATGAACTCCCACCTTCACCCCATACACAGATTGCAGAATCACATCAGTTACACATCCATTGATTTACAAATTGCCAT
>NW_025999864.1:958584-963981 GCF_001458135.2 Marmota marmota marmota
ACCCTCCGTGCGACAAACCTCTCGCGTTTGAGTCCCCGTAGCCGATCCTCGTGCGATGGAAATCCTTCCTCCAGGTTCCGGAGCACCCCACTATTGCTGGAAATTCCTAACAAGATATCCTTTAGCTGTCCTGACTTGTCATACTCCCACACAGTGAAGCAGCACACGGGGGCAATGCACTCCCCTCGCCGCCATCTTCCTTCCCCAAACCTGATTTAAACAAACAAACAAACAAACAAACTGGCTGTTACTCTTTTGGAATTACCTGTGGTTGTTGGTGCCAGTGAATTTCAGAGGAAGCTGGAGCTGCTGCCTTCTGCTTATCCACACTGACCACTCCTGATATTCCCGGTGCTCAGTCAGTGTCTCCAGTGGCTGTGGAGGCTCAAGCTCTTCAGGAAGAAATTACACTTGAAACAAAAGTGAAAGGAGCTCTAGGGTCAGGGAAAGGGAATTCTGCCTGCTGATCTTTTCTTTGTGGATTCAGGACTTGTTTGATAGTTTGTTTATGTGCATAAATGTACCAAAGCCTTTCTGATTTCAGGCCATGATATGGGGCATTTTCCCATTAAAAAAAAAGTGCAACTCTGATAGGATGATTTTATTTCAGGGTATTGTGAGTGGAAGGAGAGGGAGTCTGACTCAAGGGATTTTCTGCTGCTTTCTCTAGGAACAGGCTGAGAATGAAAGACTGAATTTGGGGGTTTGAATCTTTCACTCAGAAGCATTCAATCGTGGACCCAGGAAAGTAGCAGAAACAGATTGCTGGTGAAAGATTGATGGCTTAAATTCATTATATGTCAGTAGTATGTTACTTCCCATAGTGCAATAATCGCACATAGCTGACATAAGTATTTTCTGTAGGTTTTCCTGTGAGATAGGAATGAAGTGGAAGGAGGCTTACTCAGGTTTGAGGAGAGAAGGAAAAGGCAATAAAATATTCACCAATGTTTCTTGGGATGGGAAAGCCTCCAAGAATGGAAAACTGGAGTAGAAACCAGAGTACCAAGAGACAATCTTTTTAAAACCATAATTAAGATTCACTTAAGTTCATAAAAACATCCCCACTCTTTTAAATATTTATTTTTATTGAAAATATGATTTTAGCAGTTGTTCTATGAAAATAATTGTTGCTTTATCAAATCCTTATGAATTTCCAGATGGAAGTCATGAGAACCCTTTGGGGGAAAAAAAAAGGTTTAACTGTACAAAAAGGCTGAGTAGCTTTTTTCTTTCATAGTATTCATATATAAAATATCCATTTCATATGCATGTCCATGGCAGCTGCCAGTTAACTTAGTGAAGGTGGGATTACTGTCTGGTCCTGCTCTCTTCCAGCGGGGAAGATACCAGAGGGAGGTGAGCAGATGGCTGGAACAGGAATCTAAAAACCAAAAATCTGGAAGAATAGCTGACACTTCCCGTGTTTTTATTTAGGTACTAAGGTCAGAATATCTGAAGTAATAATTATTTGGAGAATAAAAGGTCGAATGGTCAACTTGGATATGAGATTTAAACTCTTCCTTTAAATCTTCATCTCCTTCCTCTGCCATTAGCCATTTCCTACAATGTGGGAGCCATCAGTGTATTCAGCAGCAGTGTACGGAGTAATTGCTACTTGTTTGACCCTGTGGCTACTACAGAAATGAGTAAGATATGATCAATCCCTGTGTTCATGGAGCTTGAGTGTTAGTTAAAGTAACTAATATTATTTGTAGAGGAAGTGTCTCAATATTTTCATGCTTAAATTTGAGTTATCCTTAAAAGTAATTAATTTGGGGCAAGATAAACTTGGAATATACATATATGTATATATATATGTATACACATATATATAAGATATATATATCATATATCTTTTAAGCAAGGGTGAAACAATGAAAAATACAGCACTATTAGCTATATTAGCCATCGAATACGTTTAATACATCATATTTATTTTTCTCTGCCCTTATTACACTTGATAATTTTAAAGACCACTTCCCAGCCCCACCCCCCACTCCCCCGATTCAGTTCCTAGAGACAGTTTGGTGTTAAGTGTTGGTGACTGATGTGTGTACACAAGTGCTTGTCTTTGTGTTCATTGGTAATTTATTTCTTGGTCACTAGATGGTGCTCTTTTACTTTAAAATAAAGTCCATTCTGTCAAGGCTTTTGCTTTTTATCCGTTTATTGTTCAGTTGATGCAGAGATGATAAACAGATTTTTTCTTAAACTGGGATCTAAGGCTTCCTGGTACATAGGAATTTTAATGTGATTATCTAACCTGTAAAATAGGAGGTTTACAGGTTATCATGCCAATCACAACTTACCCTTTATTGTGTGTGTGTGTGAGAGAGAAAAATACTTATATAGAAGCATTTTGTCGTGTATTGGGACAGTACATAGAGATTACAGTTAAAAATTCTCATATGATTTAATCTCCAGTTTCATATTCTTGGTTAAGAATATCTTGGGAAACCACGTATTTCAGCAGGTGCTGAGGCAAGTGTGATGTGCAGGCCAGGTTTGAGAAGCACTGGGCTCACCTCAGACCAGTGCTATATTAAAGCATTTTCAGGGTGGATTAGTATCAGTGTCAGCCAGCAGAAATGCAAACCCCAAGATCAAAAAATTGGAAATTCATATGTTGTAGAATGAAACTTCACCCTTATCTCTACCCTGCACAAAACTCAAAGTGGACCAGAGACCCAGGCATTAGACCAGAGACCCTGCAGCTGCTAGAAGAAAAATGTAGGCCCAACACTCCAACATGTCAGCACAGGAACCAACTTCCTTAACAAGATTTCTAAAGCATAAGAAGTAAAATCAAAAGTTAATAACTGGGATGGCATTAAATTAAAAAGCTTCTTCACAGCAAAGGAACCAATCAAAAGTGTGAACAGAGAGCCTACAGAATGTGAGAAAATCTTTTTCACCTGTTTCTCAGATAGGGCATTAATCTCCAGGATATAAAAGAACTCAAAAACCTTAACACCAAAAATCCCCAAATCACCCAATCAATAAATGGGCAAAGGAGCTAAACAGATAACTTCTGAAAAGAAGAAATATGAATGCTCAACAGATATATGAAAAAATGTTCAAAATATCTAGCAATTATGGAACTGTAAATTAAAACTGCACTGAGATTTTATCTCACTCCAGTCATAATGGCAGTTATCAAGAATAAAAGTAATAATAAATGTTGGAAAGGATGTGGGGAAAATAGTACTGTTTTAGTCAGCTTTTCTTGCTGCTGTGACTAAAAGACTGGGAAAGAAATATTTTAGAGAAAGAAAACTTTATTTAGGGTTTCACGATTTCAGAGGTCTCAGTTCACAGAGAACTGGCTCCATTCTTTGGGGCTCAAGATGAGGCAGGATATCATGGCAAAAAGTATGGCGGAGGGAAGCAGATCACATGATGATCTTGAAGCAGAGAGACCGACCCAACTCACCAAAAACCAAATATGTACCCCAAAGGTGGGCCCAAAATGACCCACCTTCTCCAGCCATACCCTACCTGCCTTTAGTTACCACTCAGTTAATCCCATCAGGGATTCATTCACTGATTGGGTCAAGGTTCTCATAACCCAATAATTTCTTCTCTAGACCTCCATGTGTTGTCTTGTACTTGAGTTTTTGGGAGGCATATCATATCCAAACCATAACAGATACACTCATACATCGTTCTTGGGACGGCAAATTGGTGCAACCACTCTGGAAAGCAGTATAGAGATTCCTGAAAAAAACAGGAATGGAACCATCTTATGACCTATCCCACTCCTCCATTTATATTCAAGGGATTTAAAATCGGCATACTGTAGTGACACAGCCACTTCAATGTTTATACCCACACAATTGACAGTAGCCAAGCTACAGAGCCAATCTAGGTGCCCTTCAGTAGATGAAAGGATAAATAAAATGTATATATACATACTCAGTGGAATATTACTAAGACATAAGGAATGACTCTATAGCATTTGCTGATAAATTGATGGAACTGGAAATTATCATCCTAAGTAAAATAAACCAGTCCCCAAAAGTCAAAGGTCTAATGTTTTCTCTGATACGCGAAAGCTAATCCAAAATAAGGGTGTTGGATTTGGAAAAACAAAAAAGAAGAATCATCATCATCATCAGTGGAGTAGACAAAAGAGAATGAAGGGAAGGGAGGAGGGATGCGATAGGAAAAGACAGCTAAATGAATCTGACCTATCTTTCCTTTGAACATATATGAATATACCATAGTGAACCTCAGCATCATATACATTCACAAGACACCAAAAAAAAAAAAAGCTATAAGTAAATAGAAAGATCAGAAGAATAGAAGGGAGCCAAGAGGGGAAGGAAAGGGGAAGTACTGGGGACTGAATTAGAATAAATTATATTACGTGTTTTTATAATTATGTCAAAATGAATCCTATTGTTATATATAATTAAAAGAACCAATAAATAAAAGAAAACAAAATTAAATAAATTAAAATGTAGGGAAAAAAAGAAAAGCAGACCCAAGTTGAGGTTCATCATTTTGAATGCAGATAACTTTTTATATAAATATTGCCTGGAGGAATTACAGTGAACATCATAAGAATTGTGGACGTAGGGAAAAAGTATCCATCATATTATAGAGAGAAGGCCAGCCTGTCCTTGTTAGGATGCAGGAGGGGACAAGCATTGTGAATAAGAGGTCATATTACAGGTTCTCTTCTAACTTGTGGTGGTTGGCCATCCCTTGTGCCCTATTTTTAGGTTCCTTTATTTATAACACCTGATATTTAAACATTTTAGAAAGTTTTGAACAGTGTTAAGATCTTTAATCATCATGATATCCCTGGGACAGGGCAGATGTCAGAGGAGGGATTTAAAAACAGGATAAAGAGTGGTACCTAGGCCAAGAGCAACCATCAGGAGACACAGTCCAGGGAGTGGGCAGGGGCTGGAGATGATGGTGCTGATGCAAGCACAGCTGCTGGGATGTATCCCTAAAAGGCCAGAACATTCCTGAACTCTGAAGCTTCATGGGGCACTGCTCTTAACTATGATTTCACCATCTTGACCCTAAGAATAACCCATTAGCTGTAAGTAATGTTCTTCCCTTCCCCTTCCTTCTTTCTCATTGCCCGATTGCACCTTAAGAATATGGTGGGCTTTTACCAGCGGCTCGGGAGGCTGAGGCAGAAAGACAGTGAGTCCAAAGCCAACCTCAGCAAAAGTGAGATGCTAAGCAACTCAATAAGACCTTGTCTCTAAATAAAACAGAAAATAGAGCTGGGGATGTGGCTCAGTGGCTAAGTGCCCCTGAGTTCAGTTCCCAGTACCTGCCCCCATAAATTGGGATGGTTTAATTTTTTTTTTTCATTTTGAATTTTCCCTTTATTTTTTCTTTGTCTTATTGTAATGGCTAGAACTTCCTGCA
>NW_025999864.1:964898-993578 GCF_001458135.2 Marmota marmota marmota
CCCAAAAAAAAAAGTATGGTGGGCTTAGCCTGACATTGATTTTTCTGTGGACTGGGATAGGGAGATCACAATACAGGGGAAATATGTGTTGTGTAGTTAGAATCCCCACCTAATGATTCTGGTTCCTTATCCTAGAAAATTAATGCTTTAGAAGAATTAAAGGACTCAGGCAGAACTGTGTGTTAATTCTGAAAGGTACTCAGTAAACATTCACTGAGTACAGGACATAAAGGACTTAGCAAAGAAGTCGGTATGTTGTAGGCATCAAGAGGGTTAGGTTGTCAATGATGTTGATAGTTACAATAAATTTTCTGTTATTGAGCTTTATCACTGACACTATTAAGTAGAGAACTTTCTGCTTTCCTCAGAATGGCCTTGGTCTGCATCAGGCTGACCTATAAGGTAACAGAACACCCAGATTTCTCAAGGACTTGAAAACCTAGTTAGAGAATTAAAGAGCACATCTCTGTACTGGGGCTTTTGTCTCCTTCTGCCTGGAAAATTCCAGCTGCCCCAACTGTCTCACCTCCTTTATGACTTTACTCAGATCTTATTTCTGAGTCCTGAACGCTCCTCTCCCCTTCCCATAGCTGGTACTCCTGATCCCTTTATCTTGCTTTCCTCACCCCACCTCGTTTTTATAATTTATATTTTAATATATTAAAGAATGTATTTGGGTTTTTTGTTTGTTTTTTACTTCTTTCACAAGGTGCCTCAAGTTCTCTACGTTGATAGCGATCTTTTTCTTCCCCAATATATTTCCTGGTGCCCGGAGCAGTGCCTGGTGCAGGATAGATATTTAGAAAACATTCGTCAAATGAGTGAATGCTTTCCTATATAAAATTCACTAATAAAGAATAGACACAGCAAATATTAGTCACTTGGTAAGAATTCTGGATAAGTGGTAAATATTTTTTTTAATGAAAATTAAGGTCTCCCCCCACCTCTGTTAACCCTAACTCTGAGGATGTCTTCTAAATTGGCACATAGTTTAAAAGTGTGGATCCAGAGTTGGAAGATATTTTAACGACCAAGTCTCTGAGTGAGGGGTTCTCTGGGGCAATTTACTAAATCACTGCATGCCTTAGGTTGTTTTTTTTTTTTTTTTTAAACTAACAAAGGTGTGGTATGGATTCAAGAAATGTATTCAAACCCTTAATGTAGCAAGAGCTCAATTAACAAGCTAAATTTATAAGTGACTCATTTTCTTAAAAATAATTATGAAATTTCCTTTGCAGTTATATACTTACTTTTCAAAAAAGAAAATTAAGTTAAATGGCCTAGCCAGTTTTCAGAAGGCAAAAAGCCACAGATTAAATGCACAATTTGTGCATTTTCCATGTGCTCATTTGTATTACAGTGATAACACTTTTATAGTGATGCAAATATTGTAAAATCTCATTTTTTATGTTGTAACAATTTCAATACAGAGTTTGGGAAAGTTGGAGAATTTCCCATGAGCCTTTGTTTCTGGTTTCTTATAGATCCCCATATTAAGGTTTCTGGAAAGAAAGAAGATGTTAAAGAAGCCAAGGAAATGATCATGTCTGTCTTAGACACAAAAGTAAGTGAATATTAAGGACACTCAGATGTCAGAACCTTGTCTCTGCAAGGGCTGCTTCATGCCGTTATGAAAGAACCATGTGGAGAAGAAAACCAGGAGAAAGGAATGGTGGGTTTTAAAATAAACACATGTGATTCTACAGTGGATATAAAATTCTGTTTAATATTTGAATAGGTTCACCATGCTGGGCAATTGAATAACATTTATAAATACCCATAACATACACACACACTTATGTATGTGGATCGGTGTATGTGTGTGCATATGTACGTACCATCTTTAGAAAGAGACATTGATGCTGGTTAATATAGTGTACGATATACATTGTAGGTAGCTGGGAGAGGTGGACCACACCTGTTATCACAGTGACTTGGGAAGCTGAGGCAGGAGGACCAGAAGTTCAAGGCCAGCTTTGGCAACTTAGACCCTATCTTAAAATAAAAAACAAAAAGTGCTGGAATGTAGTTCAGTAATAAAGCACCCATGGGTTCAGTCCCCATTCATTCCCCATAAAGAAAGAAAAATATTACAGGAGTAGCATCTTGGCCTTTACCATTCCACTAGGAAATCACAATGAATCTTCTTTGTATAGCTGTGTATTTAGTGTGATAGCATGAAATTTGATGCCTGCGCTTGTGCAGGTGTGTTTTCTTTCTCCTGCAAGATGCATATAGAGAGGTAACCAGGATATTTAAACACATGAACATTTGTACTCAGCACATTACATGTCAGGTACTTCACTAAGCACTTTATAT
This sequence comes from Marmota marmota marmota, assembly GCF_001458135.2. Taxonomy (NCBI): domain Eukaryota; kingdom Metazoa; phylum Chordata; class Mammalia; order Rodentia; family Sciuridae; genus Marmota; species Marmota marmota. The sequence goes on from NW_025999864.1 coordinate 967,218, forward strand.
ATTTTACAAATATTAGTTTCGGTTTTATAACTAACTTAGCACAGAGATAGTGGTTTGCACAAAATCCCCAAACTGCTAAGTGGAGAGGTGGGATTTGTATCCAGGCTGCTGATTGTTTACCGCAGATTTTTTTTTTTTTTTTTTTGCCACTTGGTATTTCATTTGTGTGGTCTCTGACCTGTTTTTCTTCTTTCTTTTGTTCTCCCATTTAAAAAAAAATACTTTTAAGAATTATCTACCTTGTAATTACTAAATATTTTAGAATAGTCTCCCAAAAAGTGGGATATTTTACTGTGTTTCAAAGGTTAAGCTGAAAGAATTAAGTTTAAAAATCAAAATAATTAATGGATATAGATTGAAAATTACCAATATTTTTAATGTCTTATTAGACTTCTTATTAAGGACTGTTCAGCAATAGTTTTGTAAATACAAATGGGTTTCATGTTGGTTTTTATAGTTTTACAACATCCACCTACCCCAAATTAAGTATATTAATTTCAGTATGACCACTGTGTATTTATTATTCATATCCTGGAATTTTACATTTTGTTTTAATATAATCAATCTACTCAGTGTTCATTTACTTAAACCAGTTTGCTGCCACAGGTCTATGCTTTATGATTTCTTCCTCTCCTTTCTTCCCTCTAGGAAGAGGAATATATTTTACAAAGTTCAGCATACAGCAACATAGAAGTTGTGAAAACAAAATTATTACTCACAGTTTATTTCTAGTTTTTTGTTCTCTTGGTTTTATATTCCTCTAACATGCATATCTTTAATCTTGTAATTATGTTTTCATCTATTTTTAGTTATCTGAATTAAATGTTTCATGAATAATGTCTTTGAAGAACAAATGAGTAATTTATCTCTAATTGTAGCTAACTTTATGTCTATTTCCCCCCCAAAAAAAATCTTGGTAAAGTATGTATCTGTCTATTCTGACAAATTTGTCTAAAAATGAAAATTTTTCTTAATTAGCCAAAGAGAAATTGATGGATTGAGCATTTTAGATTGACATGATTTTATTAAGGGATCTGTACTAAGTCACTTTTGTTAATACCAAAAGCATCAAATCCCTGGTACATTCCCCCCCCCCCCCGCAAAAAAAAAGACAGTGTTTAGAGAGTAGTTGTTCCTTCCTTTTTCATGCATCAAGAAATAATACATTGTTTCCATGTAGAGCAATCGGGTCACATTGAAGATGGATGTTTCACATACAGAGCACTCACACGTGATTGGCAAAGGTGGCAACAATATCAAAAAAGTGATGGAAGAAACAGGGTGTCACATCCACTTTCCAGATTCCAACAGGAATAACCAAGCAGAGAAAAGCAACCAGGTGATTCGTCTTCCCATGTGAACGTTTATGGAATGAATTACAGCCTTCATTTTCAGTATGCATATCCTTTTTGAGAAATGAGAGCAAAAGATGTAACCATGTAGATGATGTGCAATATAGATTGTAGAACCCCTGCAAAGAGACTGAAGGTGCTGTGTCTTTTGGAGGATGAATCGTAGGTAGATCCTAAACTCTTGATCTCTAAATGACTGTAGAATCAGAGAAAGATTTGATGGTCATAAAATAGAGCCCGTAAGAAAAGGCTGAGAGAGCCTATCAGTCAGGAGAAGGTGTAGAAGTTTGCCTAGTCCAGGATCTATCCATTCTCTATAAAAACCCAGAAGTGGGTCTTCAGGGCTACTCACATCACCTTCTGAGAGAGAGTGCATGAGTGCTTCATTTATGAACACTGGCCGAATCATTATCTATCAAATTCATATATACTTTTTGTGATTCTTCTGTTTGGAACTCACCTGTTCATATGTGAGCATTTTCAATACCCAAAGAACAGGTAGTGTAAATTGTGTTATATGGAAGCATTATCTTTTCTAAGCTAATTACAAGACTAGAAACTGTTAGCACTGATGGCAACAATGAATGTATGCATAAGGTACTAGATAATCGAAAGCCATGATAAAAGGCAAGCGTATCATTCAAATTATCTAACAGCTGCTATGGCATGGCCATCAGCCCTTAGAGCTGGGTTGTGGAGCTCCTGTACTCTCAACCCAGTGTGAGACTAATGCTTTAGTTGATGGATCATGGGAAGGCTCAGGCATCCCAGGGGAAAGCTGGAAGAATTGTGTTGGACCAGAGATTATTTACCAGCTGGTATGGGAGAAGTTCAAATGTTGAGAACTTAGTGCAGCCATATCTGATATGCAAAGAGTTTAAACAAGAGGGAGAAAGATGCCATGGACAAGAATAATTATAAAGATGGCCTCATGGGGGCTATGAAGCTGTAGGTAAGTCCAAGGGATGATATAGATCAGTTGACATACATCATCTGAGATCTCATTAAAATGCAAATTCTGGTTAAGCAGATCTGGGTTGGGGCCTGAAATCTGTTATTTTTAATGAGCTCCCAACTAATGTTAATTCTCTTTGTCCCTGGATTACACTTTGAGTAACAAGATGTGATAACTAGAAGAGCAGACGTGAGTTTGATTAAAATACATTAAACTGTATTTTTTCTTTTGCAGGTATCTATAGCAGGACAACCAGCAGGAGTAGAATCTGCCAGAGTTAGAATTCGGGTAACTATATATTACTCTTTCATACAGTAAATCCATGTCAGCAACAGTTGCATTATAAGGCTTTAAAATATCAGACTTTACCATTTTATAACCAAATCATATTTTCTAAGTAGGAAATAGTGGCAATAGTTGTTTTCATGTGCTTTATGGCATCCACTACCTTATTTTTTACTGTAGATATTTTATTATCAGTATTTTGAAAATGAAGTTCTATGTTAACTCATAAACAGTTTTCTATTGAAAATGTTTCTCCGAGATGTTTTGAATTCATCTGACTCAGTTTCCCTTATAATTTTTCAATGGTCCTATAGAGGCTTGAAGAAAAATGCCACAGTTAATGTGAGTCACAAGCTCTAAGGTTTCATAAAAGGTTTCTTCCATTTAAAATATTGTATATAGTCAACCTAAGCTTATGTCTACCATCAAAGCAATTTATGTTTTTAAATCCATCTTCAGAAAAGAACAACTGAATCATAATGCTTTAACTGTCTGCTTTGGGTTCTCATAATTTTGTTTTAGGAGCTGCTTCCTTTGGTGCTGATGTTTGAGTTACCAATTGCTGGAATTCTTCAACCAGTTCCCGATCCTAATTCCCCCTCTATTCAGCACATATCACAAACGTACAACATATCAGTATCATTTAAACAGCGTTCCCGAATGTATGGTGCTACTGTCATAGTACGAGGGTCTCAGAATAACACTAGTGCTGTGAAGGTAAATTACTTAGATTATTCCCATTATTATAAAATTATAAATCATGCAAGTTTTATTTTTAAAGGATATAAGACTAATTTGTTTTCCAGAATTTTTCTTTGTGTTACATTTGGATTTATAGAATGTACTATATTTTTCCATAGCTGATAGAAGTGCAGTAGGCTCTTATCTTACACGTGGGCAGCTATGCTTTATATGATATTTTCCCTCCCATCCTTTCTACCAGGAAGGAACTGCCATGCTGTTAGAACATCTTGCTGGGAGCTTAGCATCCGCTATTCCTGTGAGCACGCAATTAGACATTGCAGCCCAACATCATCTCTTTATGATGGGTCGAAATGGGAGCAACATCAAACATATCATGCAGAGAACGGGTGCTCAAATCCACTTTCCTGATCCCAGTAATCCACAGAAGAAATCCACCGTCTACCTCCAGGGCACCATTGAGTCTGTTTGTCTTGCAAGGCAATATCTCATGGTAAGGTTCCTGAAATTAGTGTTGTAATTTTTTATTTAACTTCTTTGGTTACAGGGTTTGTTATTGTACTACTTACTCCGCTAATTTGATGTTTAAGAAAGCACTTTGGAAGGCTGGTCAAATAGAATAGTTTCTTGGTAAAAGGAATTAAAGAATAAGGTTCATGGCTCCTCAGTAGGCTCAATTTCATTATGTAGGTGATTTTCTTACAGTGTTATTTTTATCTTAGTCTGAACACAGAAAAGATCACAATGAAATAATTGACTATGTTTTATGGCATAGATGGTAGATGATTATTTCGTGACATGTAGTTCTGGTACACCTTTTCACTTGACAAAAATTTCTTCTGTTGAAGCAGAAAAATAAAAATACTATTTAAGTTTCATCCTCAAAGACACCATGTTTGGAAACCTGGCACCCTTGTACATTTTATAAATTTCTGATATTATTAAATACAATTAATTTAAGCCATGAATTTTAGTGTTACTTATTGAAGAAAAACAACAGAGCTATATTAATTCATACTGCTTCTGATTTGTAATTTACAGTATTTCCCTTCTTATGTAGGTTAATGTTTAGTAACAAAATGGATGAATACAATATCCTTGTTAACATCTGCACTGTTTTCTCTTGTTCATTGCCCAGCATTTAGCAATATTTGAATTAGTAAGCACTAGGTGACCTTTGCTGCTATTAACTTGCCGAATTCATTTTTGAGAGACTTTCAGAGAATCCAGATTTGTATTGTTGATGCCATTTCACTGACAGATGAAAACTTGTTATATAATCACTTAGGATTATAATGTACTTTAAGAAATTTATGTTTTTAAATATATTTTTGTACAAGTTTGTTTTATCAGCTAATTTTTAATATATTACTCATCAGGTAGCATTTCATATCTAAAAATTGTTATCATTACTCTTCAAATTTTCTTCTTTTCAAGTTCTCTAGATTTTTTTTTTTTTAGTTCAGTGAAAGTTTTCAAGCATTCTGTGCGGTTATGATTCACATTCATACTTCAGTCACACCTATGATTGCACAAGATTGGAAGAAGAGAGGGAAAAATTAAAAAGGTTCACCTGTATTTTAGTTACCTTTTTATTTAGTACCATCCTGAAAAATACTTTTATCCATGAGCAAAAAATTTAAAATTTGTTCCAATTAGTTATACATGCATTTTGACACATCATACATAAATGGAGATAACTTCTCATTCTTCTGGTTGTACATGATGTGGAATTACACTGGTCATGCAGTCACATATGCACATAGAGTAATAATGTCCAATTCATTCTACTATCTTTACTATCCCCATACACCCTCCCCTTTCTTTACTTCCCTCTGCCTAATCCAAAATACCTCTATTCTTCCCTAGCCACCCCCAACCCCATCTTACTGTAAATTAGCATCTGCATATCAGAGAAAACATTTGGCCTTTGGTTTTATGGGACTGGCTTATTTCACTTAGCATAATATTCTCCAGCTCCATCCATTTACCCTGTAAATGCCATTATTTCATTCCTCTTTAAGGCTGAGTAATATTCCATTGTTTATATGCCACATTTTCTTTGTTGATCTGTTGAAGGGCATTTAGGTTGGTTCCACAATTTGGCTATTGTGACTGAGCTGCTATGAACATTGATGTGTCTATGTTACTGTAGTATTCTGGTTTTAAGTCTTTTGGGTATAAATTGAGGAATGGGATAGCTGGGTCAAATGGTGGTTCCATTCCAAGTTTTCTAAGGAATCTCCATATTGATCTCCATAATGTTTGCCCCAATTTTCAGTCCCACCAGCAGTGTATGAGTGAAACTTTTCCCCCACATCCTCACCAACAATTTTTTCTCGATAATTGCCATTCTGACTCGAGTGAGATGAAATCTCAGTGTAGTTTTGATTTGCATTTTTCTAATTGCTCTAGATGTTGAACATTTTTTTCATATATTTGTTGATGGATTGTATTTCTTCTTTTTTGAAGTGTCTGTTCAATTCCTTAGCCCATTTATTGATTGGGTTACTTGTTTTCTTGGCGTTGGGTATTTTGAGTTCTTTATGTAATCTGGAGATTAATGCTCTATCTGAGTTGCATGTGGTAAAAATTTTCTTTAATCCCCTACGTTTAACATTAGCTTCTGTTGGTATATGTGTACCAAATCCTGTAACCAGCAGGCTAGCGCTGAATGGTAACCACACATCAGAAAACAAAGGTTACATAGTTCCTAAACTCCTTAGATTAGGGGCCAGAAGGAAAACATCAGAGGAAAAGAAGTCTAAATAAAACTGCAGTGCTAAATTGGGAACTGTTGAAGGAGGAACAGCAGTTACAGTTCACTACAGGAAGGAGACAGGCAAGTAGCTGTAGCAGAAGGCAAGTAGGACTTGGTTGGTAAAGAAGCCTCTGATTCCAGCAGCTTGGGAGGCTGAGGCAGGAGGATTACAAGTTTAAAGCCAGCTTCCACAAAAGTGAGGCGCTAAGCAATTCAGTGAGACCCTGCCTCTAAATAAAATACAAAATAGGGCTGGGGATGGGGCTCAGTGGTTGAGTGCTCCTGAGTTCAATCCCCAACACCCCCTAACCGCCCCCCCCCCCCCCCGCAAAAAAAAAGAAGCATCCTCTGATGAGTTAAGATTCCAAAACAAAGGATCTGTTGAAGGGATAATGACAAACTACCCTGACCTGGAGAAAGGGGAAGACTTTGAGGCAGGACAAGCAAGGCCAGACTCAAAATGTGGGGCTCTTTTAAGTGCCAGTGCTTGTTTAGCTTTCAGGATGCAGTAAAAGTCACCACTTTTATGTTGTTGAGCCAAGACATAAGATTAGTACCCTTGATGTGGCTGAGAATCTCATTTCTGCCTCCCCTAACAAAACTAAAGTCAGAGAATGAAGGAATTTTCCAAAGTGGAGAGTGGGTAAAAAAAAATAAATAAATAAATAAATAAATAAAAATAAAAAAAAATTCAGGGCCCAAACCAGGAACTTAAGGTCTATAATTTTGTAATCCAAAAAATAATTTCCTCCCCCTCAACATTATTCCCACACTAGCCCTCCAAACTATGTGAAGATATATAATTTAGCTTTAATACTTTGGTTTATTCTTTAAATCTATAAAATATTGCATTCTTTGTAGGCATGTTGAATAATCAGGTTTTGAAATTATTAACTCCTACACATTCTATTGTGATATTTTCTAGGGTTGTCTTCCTCTTGTGCTGATGTTTGATATGAAGGAAGAAATTGAAGTAGACCCACAGTTCATTGCTCAGTTGATGGAACAGCTTGATGTCTTTATCAGCATTAAACCAAAGCCAAAGCAGCCTAGCAAGGTTGGTTCAGTCTGGATCCAGGGAGTCATTCTGTATAGTTTTATTTTGCATACAAGTGTGTATTTAAATTTACATGGAACTAATACTCTCATATGTGTTATTATCTACTTAGTGATAACAATATTGATTTGTAACACCATTATTGGTCATTATTTTCTTTATGTATTTGTTGGTTTTTATAGTCCATTTTTGTAACCATTATTTTTCTATAAATACATGTGAAGGAAAGAGAAAACCCTTAGCTTGCAATCTGGTAACTTTAAAGCGTTACATAGTTGCCATAGTTGGTAAGACTGTGTGATTGTGTGTGTGTGTGCGCGCGCGCGTGCGTGTACATATCCAAAGTGCGCGTGCGTGTACATATCCAAAGCAATTAAAAAATAAGAGCATTTATTATATGCCAGCCACAGTGCCAGCCCTAACGATTTAAAGAACACTTGCCATTCTTTTTGATAAAGACTTTAACAAGAGTCTTTAGCCTTCTTGTAACCTTTTCTCTAAGATGTTGCAAAAACTCTGTAATTTCATATAGGGTAAAAATGTAATGAAAAAAATGTTACACTTAAGTGCTAGTGAGAATGTGAGAAAACAGCAATGTTCCTACATTAATGTGAAAATTAGCAGAGCCATTTGCAGAACAATTTGAGACCACCTGATCATACTCAGAATACTGATTCCTACTTGCAGCCATTGTACCTCTGGTTGCACACACTGAAGACACATTTACACCAGAAGTCAAATAAAATGATGCTGATTGAAAAAAAAATCACAAATTGCACGACAGCAGGTACTAAATGGTACATGGTTCTTGCATGAATGTGCATGTATTATTTTCTAAAGTGCAAAGCATCACCTGGAAGGGTCACAGCAAATTCACAATGAGATGCCTTTGGACTAGGAGCTAGAAGAATGGAATTATGAAACAAGGGGAAGGAATGCTGTGTGCAGTTTCAACAGTCAGAAACAAATAAGTTTTATTTAGGGTGCTAAATACAGAGATGCTGTATCAACTTTGGTTTTCTATATTTTAAAGAAATATCCTGATAAAAGGATTTATAAAATGTAACTGTGTTAAGTTTATGGAAAGTTTAGAAAAAAAAATTAATTCCTGAACTGAATTGAGTTCCCTAACTTACTATAATAGATAACACCAAATGGTTGTGCCTTCCAGTTTTTAATTTCTAAACTGTATAAACATTATCATATATGTATAATTGTTTGTATATAATATATATTGTGTAATTTTGTATATATAAATACTATAATATTTATTATCCAACTGAAGAAAAATAATCATACCTTCTTCAAAAGAAAACTTTAGAGAAAAAGCCCTGATTCTAAGTGAACTTGATATAGTGAGTTGACATTTAGATAACAGGACATTAATTTTATGTATTGTGAAGCTTTATGCTTGACTGATATGAGTTAACTAGAATTAGTAGAGCTACCAGGACTAAAAGGTAAAGGCTTGAAGAGATATTCAAGGACGTGTGCTTATAAAGATGGACAGGCACAAGAATTCCAGGAGTTCAGGAAGAAATGGGCAGGTATCAGGGAAAAATAGATTGCCAATCAGAACTTGGAAACCTTACAGCATCCCCTGGCCATTTAATTTCACCTGCCTGGCCTGACTCCAACTACTGCTTTAACTACTTTCTTAGCCACAAATTTTCTTTACTCTCTGTTGGAACCTTTCCCCTTTGGGTTCACATTTCCAATTGTCTAGATGAGTCCATTGAAGGGGAAGAAAGATTTGTAATTTTCTTTTACCATGAGCTCAGTGAGGGGGAGTGGTACCTCAAGGTCAGTCAACTAATCGACTATAAATATCAGACATAAGTGACTATGGTTATGCAGTCTGTATGTTGTGACAAGTTGGACTTGGTTTGTAAAGATAAGGTAAAGCCGGGAGAGCTTTAAGGTAAAGAGAAGAGGCTATGGAGAGGGTCTGGAGTTCCAGTCCTCTTGCTGTCCTCTGCAGCTGTGCCATGACCTTCACCAATTCACTTAACACATTGAATGTGAACAGTGATCACACCTCATAAGGTTTTGGTGAGAACTGGAACATTTGTGCAGCTTCCATCAGTGCCTGGAACACAGGACACATGCAATAAAGGGTAACGAACATTTTCAGCTTTACCAAAAGTTAAGAAATGAGTGTTTAGGATTTGCAGTTGATTTTAAAGTGGCATCAACATATCCCCTGATTGGAATTATTAGCATACTCACTTTCCACCTTCCCTTCCCCCATTCATTGTAGACTTCTTGCATGTCACTTTTTTTCCCCCCATTATGTGTTTTCATAGTCTGTGATTGTGAAAAGTGTTGAGCGAAATGCCTTAAATATGTATGAAGCAAGGAAATGTCTCCTCGGACTTGAAAGCAGTGGGGTTACCATAGCAACCAGTTCATCCCCAGCATCGTGCCCTGCCGGCCTGGCATGTCCCAGCCTGGATATCTTAGCTTCAGCAGGCCTCGGACTCACTGGACTAGGTATAAAATTTATTATTACAGTGCTTCTCAGTCACTGGGGAAATGCTTATCTGGTTCCCTTTCTTTCTACCATTTGGGTTTACGTTTAAATGCTGTTTTCAATTTCTTCTTCTTTAGGCCCTAAGATCAGGTGAAAAGTAACAAAACTCAAATCGGACTGTTTTGGGGTTTTTGTTGTTTTTTTTTTATTGGTAGGATCTGTGGATTGTGGTACCCAGATTCTTCCTGTGTTGGCATAAATAATCAAGGTCTGACTTTTATTTTCAGTGACTGTTTGTTCTTCTAAATTAAGAATGCTATTGAGATTGAAGTGAGCAGGCTCACTATAATTTATGTGTTTGTTCTCTCTTGCATCTGTAATACTGCCATCAGTCCCTAGAGATAAAGATTATCCAGTTTGCTTTTGAAAAAATAATTGCAAATCTGTATGAGAGGTGGGGAAAGTGGAAGGAGAAAGCAATCAGAGCTGTACCCACAGTAGTTAGGCCTGCCAAGCCAGACACAAAGGGATCCTAGCCACCAAGGCATGCAAATGGACCTGTATCTACAGCAAGCAATAGAAAAGTAAATGAACAATCTCTGTTGGTGCTTTGGTTCATTAAGAAAGCAGGGTGAGCCACCTAATCGTCGTAGTGGTATTTATGGCCTCATCTGTGGATTGCAATCTTACAGGCTGACTTCATTTGCTCCATTATAGTTATGCTAGGTTCACTGCTTTCTTGCACATTTCCCAGTTGTCTTTTATATGAAATGCTAGTACAGTAACCCCAGTAAATCATTCCATTCAGTGCTGGTTTGAGGCAGAAAAAACATTCTCGGCAATCTTTAAAATATTTTTCTAATACTTTTTTTTGCTTTTAAAAAAATGTAATCTGATAATAATATGATTATGAATCCAAGGAGCCATTCTTAGACACTATTAAAAATAAAGAGGTTTTTTTTTTCCCCTTTGTCTCTCACCTGCCAAAGTTATTCCTTCCACAGGGACCTGAACAGTCATAATAACATAGCAATGCCTATGAACCAGGAAATGCCAGTCAGGTAAATTAGCAGGAACCAAATTTATCCTGCACTAGTGAGAAGGTGAGCAAAGAACAGAGTTACTGAATTTTAAAAATGTATTCATGGCTATACCCATTCTGTAATACTTCTACTTTATATGTATTCCTAGAAACTTACACAAATGCATATTTTATTTTCGAACACATTTCAAATAACAGAAGCAAAACCTCATTTATTTAAGTATCAAATTCTTAAAACAAAAACAAAAAAAATTTTTTTCTAAGGAAAGGTTTCATTATTGGGATGACACTGAAAGAAGTCATGGTCATGTATATGTTCTGACATACATATAAGAACTGTTCAGATAGCTCTCTGCCTATTTACAAAGGTGCCAAGTGGACCCATTCTACCACAGGAAAGCTTTCCCTAGTTACTGCTAACTATGAGTGCTTTGAAAAGCATTTGTTTGGAAGCAGATGACAAGTGAGGTATGCAGAGAAATAAAAATGCATCCCCATTTGCTCATCCTCACTGGCTGATAAAAATGGAAAGCCCCTGGTGGTGCTCAGTGACCCTGACTGCTGTCCTGGTTTGGGCATATCTGTCTTCCTTTTTCTGCCAGCATCTATTTGTGGGTTAGCCGGTTTCTGTGTTGGAGCTGTGTAAAGAAATATTTCATGTAGATATTTGAAAGAAAATCCATCACCCATATTTTGTATTTAGAAAATATCAGATCATATTGACATGCATTCCAGATGGCAACATGGGTGCTATCTTTATTGAGAAATCTTGAATTCATGTGTATTAACTTTACATTCATTTATTGCAGGTCTTCTGGGGCCAACCGCCTTATCGCTAAACACTTCAACAAACCCGAACTCACTCCTGAATGCTCTTAATAGCTCAGTCAGTCCCTTGCAAAGTCCAAGTTCTGGCACGCCCAGCCCCACGTTATGGGCACCCCCACTGGCTAATACTTCAAGTGCCACAGGTCAGTATCATACAAGTGTAATCAAAGGCATGTATTCTTAAGCGTTATCAGTTTAATTTACAAATGATTCAGTTTCTGTAGGGAAAAACTATGGTTCAGACTCCACTCCAACAAAACAGGAATTCCCTGATGTGTAAATTAGTTCAAATGAAACACAACAAAGCAATGAGTTTTTCATAAAAATAAAATATAATTTTCAAACGGGATAAGCAGATTAGGGAAAAGGGCTTGATGTGCAGGGAGCAGTGACCAAGGCATGGCCAGGCTGACAATCTGGTGATCGGAAAACAGGCTTTGTGCTCCCTTATTTCCTCATTTGTATAGAGAGCAGCTTGGAATAAACATTCTCAAAGGTGTTGCTTTAATATTCTTGTATGTTTTCGCAGTAATGTTAAATCTATAGAGAGATTAAAATAGAATTATCTTCTAAATTGTCAGCAAAAAATATTTAATTATTGTTACTGAAAATAGCAGTAGTTCATGAATTTTTTTCTTGTCTAAAATCTGTCTTCATGAAATGTTACCATAGGTTTCTCTGCCATACCACACCTTATGATCCCATCTACCGCGCAAGCCACATTAACCAATATTTTATTATCTGGAGTGCCCACCTATGGGCACACAGCTCCATCACCCCCTCCTGGCTTGACTCCTGTTGATGTTCATATCAACAGTATGCAGACAGAAGGCAAAAAAATCACCGCTTCTTTAAATGGACATGCACAGGTAATGCCCTTCTGCTGCAGTGGTATCATCTGCACTGTTTTAAGAGAAAAGCTGCTTGTAACATGCTTTAATCTTTACCTAAAATTATTTTTAAATTGTAAATTCATGACCTTAACTGTATATTATTTTCTATTATTTCAGTCTCCAAATATAAAATATGGTGCAATATCAACTTCATCACTTGGAGAAAAAGTGCTAAGTGGGAATCATGGCGATCCATCCATCCAGACAACTGGGTCTGAGCAGGCTTCTCCCAAATCAAATCCTTCAGAAGGTCAGGAACTGTAACTTTTCTCCTGAATGTCAGTCTGGTTTGTTACTCTGATAAAGGGGGTTGCGGAGAGTCTGTGCAGTGATTTAGAGTTGGTTTTGCTAACCAACTGTGACTCACCTTAGCTATGTGCAAAGGGAATATCTTGAACGAATTGCCAGTGAGCATGGTGAGAAGTTTACAGAAAACCACTTTCCACAGAAATATCACTTTCCCCTTACATTGGACCTTCCTAAGTTAATTTACCTGTGTAACAAGAAAGCATCAACAAACTAAACGCTTTTATAGAAATATATCTCCCTTAAGTTGGAGTGTCTTCTTGTAGCTCCCTTACCCTGCTAACACTCTTTTAAAAATATTTTTAAATTGAGTTTTTGTGAAGCCTGAATTTGTTGAGGCATCCTCTATTCAGCTGAGAACCTTTATGCCTTTATCAGGCTAACAATGTCTCTGTAGAATTGGGTTCTAATTTTTTTTTCCCCATTGCAGATAATAATGAGCTGTAATGTGATGTTGTTTAGATTTTTCACTTTTTTCTTCTCCCCTGCAGGTTGTAATGATGCTTTTGTTGAAGTAGGCATGCCTCGAAGTCCTTCCCATTCTGGAAATACTGGTGACTTAAAACAGATGATGGGTCACTCCAAGGTTTCCTGTGCCAAGAGGCAGACAGTAGAGCTATTGCAAGGCACGAAAAACTCACACTTACAGTATGTATTTTAATCTTAAAAGCTTTGATTCTGTGAAAGATAATATGTAGCAGACTGAACTTGTTTTAACTTGATGGTTAGCACTCTGGTTCAGGTCAGGTCAGGTCTTTTTTCATTGCTCTTCATAATAATCATTTCAATTTTTTTTTTTTTTGCAGGGGGGCGGGCACTGGGGTTTGAACCCTGGGCCTTGTGCATGCTAGTCAAGTGCTCTGCCACCCTAAGCCATATCCCTTGTACTTTTAAGGGGTAATATCTGGGAATTTTTATGCTTGCCCATGTTCTTTATAATTTCTTCTCCATATAGTCAGTTGGTCATATATATGTCCTCTAAACCACCTATATGGCTCAGAAACGAACAATCTTTCTGCTTTTTTTTTTAAAGAATTTATTTTTAAATGGATCTTATTTTATTTTATTTATTTATATGTGGTGCTGAGGATCAAACCCAGGGCCTCACACATGCCAGGCAAGTGCTCTACCACTGAGCCACAACTCCAGCCCCTCTTTCTGCTTTTTAGTAATCACTTGGGACAGTTTTTTTCCTCCTTGATTTTTGCTGTTAGAGGTTTTCCTACAGTTAACTCCCTTTCAGTAGGGAGTTCTTTCTTAAGCTGTGGCTCCTCTTGTCCAAGGTAACCAATGGAACTTTTCAATAAGTGCTTCACAGTATCATGAATCATGACAAGTCACATTGAGTACAAATGCGTGAATTGTGTTGACTGTGAAGCTCCCTGACCATGGCATAGTTGCCAGTGTACCATCTTTGCTCCATTTCCTTTGTCCTTCGTCTATTTCCTTTTTCCTTGCTGTATTTCTATTTTTCTGTTTATCTCCTTTCTTTTGTTGTTCTCCCACCCATCCCCATCCAATTGATTTCCTCTACTGCCTCCTTAGTTCCTTATATATTTTTATGCAAAGATTAGCATAAAAGTTTTTATTTCCATCCTCTCACTAAAAACCATTTTGCTCTGTGAACTCTGGGTCTCAGTTTACCCAACTATGTTTTATCTGTTTTTCTTTTAATAAACCAAGTTAATGTTCTTCAATATAGGTCAGAAAAACGATTTTGCTTTCTTTTTAGATTGAAGCAGTTGAAGCATATGTTTATTCCTTTCATCACTGACTGAGTTCTGCACCTTCTTCACATCTCCCATCTGGATTAAGCTGCGTCCTCCAGAATTGTCTCCCTCTACTCATCTCTCATCAGTTTCATCTATCCTTGATTTTGCTCTAGTGATTTTTTTTTTAATCTAAATCTTATCACATTGTGGCTTACAGAGCCTATGGGGTCTGCAGTGCCTGTTTCCTTTCCTTATGCTCTTCCCTCCCAGTGCTCTTTCTCCTGGCCTTTGACACCAGTGATCTTGCAACGCCCTTAATTCCCAGTTCAAATGTTCTCTGTGAAGCTTCTGTCAGCTTTTGTCCAGCAAAGTTCATTGTTCTTCCTTTTGAACTTCAATCACCCTTTCTAAATCCCTCTAAATTCCCTTGGCACAACTGATAGTTGAATGAATAAAACTATGAAGACATGATGAGCAAATCGGTTCTTTGATTGATTCCTATTTTATCTGAGACTAATGGTGCACTTGGATTTGAACTTGAGGTTCATGTACTCTACATTATCATGTGTTGTATTTCAGCTGTTGCCCGTTATAAGAAGCATTTTCATGCTCTACCTATACCCCTAATTAGGTTTTGGAAAATATTTCTTATTTATCTGCTACCCTTATTTGTTACCAGTGTCATAGGCACCGTACACACTAATGATGTCAGATTTATTCATCTCTGTTTAGGCTTTGTACATGTGAGTCATTGATATCTCCTTGATGTGTAAACATGAAAAATCTTGTCTTATGTCTGTTTTCTCTCTACCATATGTTGTATAGCATAGATAGGACATAGAATGTGTGTATTATGAAACAGTTTGAAGCTCTAGTTCTAGAGTCAGAGTGCCCGAATTCATATTCCAACTCTACCATTTACATTGGAGGTGTGACCTTGAACAAGGTACTTCCCTCATCTGTTAAATGAGAATGACAATAGAACTTACATCACAGCATCCTTGTGAGGATTTTTTGAGTTAATACGTGTAAATAATTGATGAAGGTAAATTTGCCCAGTAAATGTGACACCTAAGAAGTACTTCAGTACATTTGTCTGTATGGTAGAGTGCTAAATTACAAACTCTTTTTCACAGCAGCACTGACAGGTTGCTCTCAGACCCTGAACTGAGTACTGCAGAAAGCCCTGTAGCTGATAAGAAGGCTCCAGGAAGTGAACGTGCAGCAGAGAGGGCAGCAGCTGCCCAGCAAAACTCTGAAAGGGCCCGCCTTGCCCCACGTCCATCATATATCAACATGCAGGTAATGGAGAAAAGCAGAAAAGTCATTCAAATGTAGGGTGCTCAGGAGAGGGCATGAAGAATTCATTGAGTATTTAGCAGTGAGTAGTACAGAAACTGGCTTTTTCTTCTCTGCTCTGGTCAAAGTGAAATTTAAATATATGTCTGATACGTAGGAATTGGTTTTACTATTAACATTAAACATGAAACAGGATTTAGCTTAAGTGAGAAGAATTCTTTAAAATATAATATTAAAAATATAATATTGGGGCTGGGGATGTGGCTCAAGTGGTAGCGAGCTCGCCTGGCATGCGTGCGGTCCGGGTTCGATCCTCAGCACCACATACAAACAAAGATGTTGTGTCTGCTGAAAACTAAAAAATAAGTATTTAAAAATTATCTCTCTCTCTCTCTCTCTCTCACTCTCTTTTTTAAAAAAATATAATATTAAAATGGCATAAAATGATGTGTGTCACTGCGCCTTATGCAAATAACATCATTCATCTGTGTTCTGGAAAAAAATTTAGATGAATGCAAGAGATGTATTTTCATATATTACCATATCATGACATTGTTTTGGATACACAGATCCAATATTCTTCCATCTGTGAAAATAGAGATGGTAAATTTGGTGCCATTTTGAGATGGTTATGAAAATAACTAATGTAAAATTTTGTTTTGTTTCGTTTTGGGTACCAGGGATTGAACTCAGGGGCACTCAACCACTGAGTCCCATCCCCAGCTCTATTTTGTATTTTATTTAGAGACAGGGTCTCACTGATTTGCTTAGCACCTCAATTTTGCCGAGGTTGGCTTTGAACTCATGATCCTCCTGCCTCAGCCTCCCAAGCCGCTGGGATTATAGGTGTGTGCCATCATGCCTAGCCTATTGTGAAGTTTTTAGTTCCTTGAAAGTAGATGCGATATTATTGATGATTGTGTTGGTTCATAACTTTTCTTTTGGTACTGGGGATTGAACCCAGTGGCACTTAACCACTGAACCATGACCCCAGCCCTTTTTATTTTTTATTTTGAGACAAGGTCTCAGTAAATTGCGTAGGGCCTCACTGAGTTGCTGAGGCTGGCTTTGAATTTGCTAATTTCCTGCTTCAGCCTTCCTGGAATTACAGGTGTGTGCCACCATACCCAGCTGGTTCACAGATTTTTATGTTTAAAGCAACTTCCTCAACAGGACTTTTCTCTATATTCATTTTCAAAGATTTAGGTTAGTTACTCAAAATAGATATCTGACCATGAAATTCAGAAATCTGATTTCCATATAGATCACAATATGAAAGACAATGATTTTTTTCCTGTGGGCTTTTAAAAATTTCTGTACATATTCTAGTTTTCAGTATCAGTTATTGGGTAGACTCACTTCATAGTAGGGATTTGTCTCACTCGATCCCCCCACCTCCATAAAAGATGAAAATCTTTTTTACAAAATCCTAGAAACAGAAACACTGCCATAGATACACATGTAAGAGAAATTAATTCATGAAACTAAGTTATAGTACAAAGTCCCAAAGTGAGCTCTAATTTAGTCCTCCTCATCTTTGTTTTAATCCTTTGCATTTGAACATTTTCATGAATTTGTAGGTGATTAATATTATAAAAACCTTGGCCTTCATAATGTGTCAGTGTTTAAAAAAAAGACATTTACCTCACTTTGTGTGGTGAATTTATTTTTGGTTAGCATAGATTAAAATTCTCCCATTTGAGACGTATCAATTCCCCTTTATCATTCCTTTGTGTTTTTTGCTTATATTGTGGTTCTTCTTTGCTATCAGTTTTATATACCTCAGTGGACCAATTTTATGGCTGTTTCTTTTAGAATGGATGAGAGGGTTGTTCTTGGTGACATCATTTCCACTTAAATAGAATAGATGTACTTATGCCATTAGTGAATAGCTGATTCTCAAATCACTAGAAAATCAGTGATAATAGTCACTGAGCGTTGATAGGAGAAAGATCAAAGATTTCCCTGTTCTCTGTGACTAAAGATATATCCGTCTCCCGACTACTCTTGAGTGCCATGTTGCTAGCTCTCTCTTCACACTTACCGTACTTTCCATTTTTTTACAGTTATTCCTCTTACTCAACCCTCCTAAGACTGTAGGTCATTGAGGCTGTGGGTTATTTTGTATTCATTATTCTTCTATAAAGCTCAGGACACTCTCTTTAACCACTAGGTACTCAGAATTCATTGAAAAGTGAATTTAGGTCTTTACTACACCTTGCCCTTGGACATTAATAATTAAAAGGTGATTTTAGACTTCTCGTGCCATTTTAGAGCTAGCATTTAAAAAATGTCCTCATAGTGTTATCTAAAAATCTGTCTCTCCTGATTTATTGTCATCCTTCTTAAAATTCCAACACCTTCATACTGTTTGTTTGGAACAGCCTGTTGACTTCGATCACCCCCCCTCGTCTCAGTATTGTTCAGAGCACATTTCACTCTCAGAAGCATCCTGGTTCAGACCGTGAATTACATGGACACCTACCATGACAGTCTTCCTGGGAGAAGAGTCAAAGTGCTCCTGCCATTTGGTTCTTGATCTTTCTGGTGGTGGGCCTTTGAGAACCTATAAATCAAGTCTTAGCAAGTTCCTAATTCGGGGAGTTGAGAACACTAGGTTAGCATTTGAGATGTACCTCTATCTGTACTACTGTCCTTAGAAAGACCTGTCTTGGTCTCTGCATAGATCTGACTCCATCACAGTGACTCATTCAATGTTAGTGGAGTGCATGTATGGTACCTTCCTAGTCCTGCACCCCCAAAACAAAACAAAGAACCAAAACGGTAACTAGGTTAAATTAGTTAATGTTATATATTAACATTATAGACTGTAATGGTTATAGACCATTTTCATTCACCTCACTTCAAAAGCAAAGACTATGCCATTTAGGTTAATAACTTCTTAAGTTGTATTGACATCACACAACCTCAGATCATACTTACCTAGATAAAGAGGGGATTTTGAAACAGAAAGGAGGACAGTAGGTACCTGATAGCGTTTTGGTAATGTGTTAATCTGAAACTTAGCAAAATTGATATTAGGTTATTCATGATAGTTTAGCATATAGTGGTCCTGGTGTGCTAGATATTCTTAGTGAATAGGATTTTTTTCTTTTTCAAGGAAAAATTCTACCTCTGTCACTGCTATGACTTCAAGTAAAAAATGGTAATTTGTTACTCTAACTAGTTAGTTTTGAACAGCATGTTTAGATTTATCATGCCTGCATTGGATTTCTGTCATCCCATGGTGCAGAGCTTAGCATATGTTTTAGGGGATATAGTCAAAACCTTTGCTATGTATCCATAGAGTGTTTGCATGGCATTTGGAAAAATTGGTAATAAAAACATTTTCTCTGCTTCATTTTCAGGCATTTGATTATGAACAAAAGAAGCTATTAGCAACCAAAGGTAAGTGATGTACTAATGATTTGTACTTTGATTGTTTTTTAGTATGCTCAATAAATGGTTTTTCAAAGTTCATGGTGAATTGAGAAACTGGTCACTCATAAAAAGAAACCCAAAATGTTTGGGTTCAAGTTGTTTAAATTCTGTTGAACTTGAATATATTTTCTTGAATATATTACCATTTCATCATTAGAAGTTGTGTAGCCCCCCCCTGTTTTTCATTTATCATAACTTTGGGTGTTATGTTTTATTAGGGTATTTTAGGCATTTATATTTTTTTTTTGTTAAGAAATAATCATTCAGGGACTGGGGTTGTGGCTCAGTGGTAGAGTCCTCGCCTAGCACACAGGAGGCGCTGGGTTCAAACCTCAGCACCACATGAAAATGAAATAAAGATATTGTATCCATCTACAACTACAAATAAAAAAATGTTAAAAAAGAAAAAAACATTCAGTTATCATTCCTTCAACATATCAAAGAAACAAAGCTCAACATTCATATTTTATTTAAGAAATACATTAAACTAGGGCTGGGGATATAGCTCAGTTGGTAGAGTGCTTGCCTTGTATGCACAAGACCCTGGGTTCAATCCCCAGCACCACAAAAAAAAAAAAAAAAAGAAAAAAAAAAAAAGAAACCTCACTGAGAATTTGTCTTATATTCTGTTTTCTAAAGCTATGTTAAAGAAACCAGTGGTGACAGAGGTCAGAACACCTACAAATACCTGGAGTGGCCTAGGGTTTTCTAAATCCATGCCGGCTGAAACTATCAAGGAGCTGAGAAGAGCCAACCATGTGTCCTATAAGCCCACAATGACGACCACGTATGAGGTTTGTAGTCAAGCTCTACCCATTGTGCTTGTCTGCTCTCAGCAGAAGGGGTTGGTCCTCCCCTCCCTGTGTTCTTTATAGACATCAGGAAAAAATATTAATGGTCATGTGTTTTTATTTCTATCTTATAAATGTATTGTTATAAAATTGATGCATTCCTACATATTATGGTTTTTATCTGCCTTCTCTCAAAGTTGTTGATACTCTATTAATGGAGATGTAAATTTGGTTAAGTGTGTTTTTGTTAGGGGAGAGGTATCATAAGTGACCGTAGGTCTAAGATGAAGTAAAGGGCAGATGTAATATTCCATAAAAATGTATAAAGAGGCCTTTGTCTAAGAGTATCACTAGCAAGGCCACCACAGGGGGAAAAGGCAAATATTCAACCAAAACAGGTTTTCAGATACGAGTTAAAAATTCTCTGTTCAGATGAGCCAAGAACACAGCAGGAAATATCTCAAACAAGAGCTCCAAAATTTTTATGTTTCCCAGATGTTGGCTGCACTACTCCGGGTGAGACCGGGAAGCTGGCATTCCTAGCATGTGGAGGAGGGTCCAGAGTTCCATACTCCTCAGCCAGGCTTCATGTGACTCACTACCCAGGCCTTTTCCATTTACGAGTGTCAGGTTTTGGCATGAGGCTTTGGGCGTGGGGGTGGGGCTGGAGAGTGAGCCCCCACAATACACACATGATACTGGGGGGCTGCAAACCCAAACGTGGATGAAAGTGATTAATCCAAGAAACATGGTGTTCAGCTGGAGCCCTGCACAAGGAAAAACAAATACTGGTTAACGGTTTCATAATTGTTAGTCTAATAACTAGCACTTGTAGATTGCCCTTCTTTTCTCCACCCGTTTTCTTTGTAATAAATTAGACTGTTGGCAAAAGGCAAAAAAAGCAAACATGCTGTTTTATTATTTTTCTCTTTGAGTAAGTCAAAAAGAAAATACTATTGAAATTCTAAAAAGAATTGTTTCCTGTGAATTTCATTGTTAGCGCTGCAGTAGCCACATGGAGGACTGTATTTAAAGACTGAGGTGACCTTCAGCAGTGAGAATGTAGGAACCATTATGAAAAATTGCGAGGCTGTGGGAGGTACTCCTCTTGCTGCCATTAGAGCCGAGAAAAAATAAACATCTCCTTTTGTTACCAGAAACCTTAAAACTGCTGTGCTAATCCTTAGACTTCGAACTGGTGCACCCTATGGTTGTCCACTCCACACACCCTTGCCTTGGCAGAGTGAAGTGCTAAGTTGATGATTGTGTTTCTGTAGTTTCAGAGATGAAATATTTGACTTTAGAAATGTGCATTCAGTTCTTCTAAAACCAACAGTATTACAAGTTGAAAAGGACGATCATTTCCGCTATATAGTGGTCAGGTGCAGGGGCAGTAGGGTCCCATAACTACCACGGACCAGATATATAGTTTTGGTGAGTAACTTCACTTCTCCGAGCTTGTTTTCTCATTTGAGTGTACTGAGGAGGATATTAGAGAGGGCCCTGCTATGCTTAGCATGGTGCACAGTAAGTTTTTAGTGAAAAAAATTATTCCAGAGCAAACCAACAGACTGCTAGGAGATGAGATTGTGTATATGAATGTTCACTGGTGGAACTAATTCCTCACATTCAAGCCACTCATGCGTTTTGCATCCAGAGGAATGCCTCAGAGTATTATGTGCACCTTTAATGTGTTGTTAATAATTATCTTAAATCACATTTATTTTATTCTGTGTGGTTTTAAATGGTTTCCATCCTCTGTTCATTCAGTCCTGACAATCTCCCAGTGGGGAAAGACTAGCCTAGAGTGGATAAGGTCTTCCTCAAAGTTATGTCAGTAAATGTCAGAAAAAGAACTTGAGTTCATTTTACAAAATTTACATTTAATACTGATTTAACACCAAAGACATATATCCAAAAGTGACATGTAAGTGATGTAGAAACATGTTGCCACAATATACAGGCATAAGAATTACTTAGTGAGCTAGATAGAAAAAGCTCACTTTCTTCCTCTAGGATCTCATTCAGCAGGTAGGGAGTGAGTGGCAACCTATTTTCTGTGTTTCCAGCAAGACCCTAGGACGATTCTGATGACCCCCCAGAAGCACTGCAATAAGGGGATGCAACACTAAAGGGAGGGGCAATGGAAAAATGGGCATAGGAACCTGAAAGACTTCTGCTACAGTCTTTACCCAAGGTCAGATAGACCGCTTGCTATGGGCAGAGAGGTGTGGGGACCCTGTCTCTGTGACTGAACCCCTTCTGGTGGCTTTTCTTGCTCTGCCTATCTTGCGCTACCCTGCTTCACAAGCCTGCTGGTGTCCATTCACACTGAGGTGGGGGAGGGGAGGGCAGCAGTGACCAGCTGGATTGGAGCATGGGCATTCACCATGTAAGCTGCTGCTCTTCACTGCCCCTTTAAATGCTGCTGAAGCATCCAGCTTTCTTTAAGAATGATATTCTAGATTTTTCTGGGGCCTTGGACTTTCCCTTAATGCATCTCTCATCTACTGAAATGAAGGGACAGGAGCCCTCACATGGCATCATCTGATTTTCTACAGTGGTTGCTACCTGCATGTGTGTGCATTCTCTTTGTTCTGCCATAAGGGAAGGATTGAAATCAGAGAAGTAAGGATTGCTTCAGTGGACTGGGATGTGGGCAAGGACCTGGGAACAGTAGTTTTTATTAAGATCACAGCTATGCTTTCAGCATTGATCATTTTAAATTGTAGAGTGACTAGAAATGCCTCCACTCTCCTTTGGAAAGAGCCCTTACTCTTTTTCCAAAAAAAAAAAAAAAAGTAAAACCAAATGAACAAGTAGAATGTTGATCTACAAGCAGAAGCATGTTTGGCCAATAGATCCTGATAGATAAGAGCTGTTTGCTCTGTGTTCCAGAGACCAAGAATTCCCTGCTCCAGAAAGTTTGCTTGAGGCAAGAATTTGATACTTTGAGTTTTGTATTCAGTATTATTGTGAAGCTAGACTTGAGCAATTTTTTTCCAGTTTTCAGGCAGCTACCAAGAAATCAGTTCATTCCAAAGAGCTCCTTTAGATAAGAAGCAGGCACTTTAAAGCTTTTTGGTCTCCTCTAAGACACAAAAATATGATTCTAATCACTTGATGTTATATTGGGACACCAAAAGTCAAACAAAAGGCTGCTTTGATCTGAACTTTCTCTGTCCCATCAACAAAGATACAAAGAGGTTTGGGATTTTTTTTGCCACCCATACTTAAAAGCATGAGCAACCTTTTTTTTTTTATTTTAGAAAGGGAAAAAGAAGGTTTATTGCTTTGCTAGCAAAGGAGAAACACAGGGGACTCCTGTCCCAAAGGCTGTGATTCTCTGGTCACTATCTTTTGAAGCAAATAAAAACTTGCATTGGAAATCAAAGATGGTTTTCATCTTCTTCAGCATTAAGTAATGAGAGTGCCTGATTCTTTTAAATCTTTATAAATCTAAGAGTGGAAGAGAGCTGCTCTTTATAGATATTTTAGATTAGTTAGTAGACAACTAACTAGTAGATCACAAGATTATGTTTTATTTAATGTTTCCAGAAACCACCATGTTTAACCATTTCTTGTAGCTATGTGAATTAAGACAGTCCAGATCTTAGATGTGGTTACATAACTCAAAAAGTGCTTAGAGTCCAACATTTGTAATATGTAAGTACCATTCACCATTTCATTATTAATGTTTCTGGTAACTGTCAGGTTCAATCATGTTTTTTTCTTTCTGCAGGATTTTTCTTGGTTGAAGTATAAAAGATACTTTCACTGGTGATTCCAGTTTGGGGTTTCAGGAGCCTTAAATTGTTTATATCTCTTCCTAAAAGTCAGCAAAGATGTCCCAAAGATGTAGGAAAGAGAATGGGTAAATAATTAAAGGAATGAATAAATACAAATCTAGTGCAAAGTTTTAAATGTTTTAAATTATTATTTTCATAACTTTAAAGAATTTTAAAAGATAAATTATTCCAGGTGTCTATTTTGTTGGTGAGAGACCATTACTTGTTTGGGCAAGAGTAACACAGGGAATTCCAGCCATATCCAACGTCTGACTGTTGGTCTAGGAGCTTGATTCTCCTCAAAGCATTGGATCTACTTGATCCTTAGCTCATTTATCCTCCTTGTGTGAAAAAAAAGGCAAAGAACTCTGCTATACTAGCTTGAAGATTTGCTTTATGTTTCCTAAAGTAGAGAAGAGTGTCTTGAATCACTTTTTGAATTACAAAAGTATAAAATTCCCTTTATAGGGAATTCTTTGCACTTGGGTATTCCTAGAACTCTAACCAGGTCCCCATAAGGAGGGAAAAATGTTTTACCTTTTATAGTACCTGTGTCACTGGTTGCCAGAGGACAAAAGCTATGGAAAGGAAACCCAGTCTCTTCTTGAGAACCATCATGCAGCCTTGGCAAAAGAAGTAAACAGTGATGGTATAACTTGGGTTTGTTTCTCCTTCCACCATGAGAAACCCACTTTATTAAGAATTTCCTAACCTGGATTTAACTATTTACAGGGCTCATCAGTGTCCCTCTCACGGTCCAACAGTCGTGAGCACTTGGGAAGCGGAAGCGAATCTGACAACTGGAGAGACCGAAATGGAATAGGACCCGCAAGTCACAGTGAATTTGTGGCTTCTGCTAGCAGCCCCAAGCGTAAACAAAACAAATCAAGTGAGCTTTGACTTTTTTTCATTCTTTTAAGCATAATCAGCTTAGAATGTGCTTATTTGGCTTGCGGTGATGCTGAACTGGTTCCAGAGACATCAAGTGCTTGCTGTAATCCAGGGGCCACCTCCTCTGTGCAGCTTTCTCTGTGTCTCCCAGTGAAAGCAGGTCATTTGGTTCTCTCCTCTCACTGCATTTTGTACACCTTTCCACTCTAGTACTTGTTATCCTGAAGTACATGATTTATTTATCTCTCTCTCTCCCTATAGAATTTGAGCCCTGCAAGTTGGAGACCATTTTATTCAATAAATATTTAGTAAGTGCCCATGTGCCAGGCATTCTGTAAGGCTGTGTCTTGTTATTTTTTTCTCAAATGCCTACCAGATTGTCTGTCACCTAGAAGGTGCTCAGTAAATGTTTGTGGAATGAATAATACAGAAACATCCAGATTATGAGGAAAAGACAAATAAGAAAACGTTTGAGAGAAATCTTATCAAATTAGCATTTACACAGTTGAGAAAAAAAAAAAAGACAGACCAGTGTAGCTCTTGAAGGTGAAGAGCAGGATTTGGTTTTTTAAATTGATAAGATGTAGCTGAACTAGCCTTAGTAAAACAGCAGTAATCTCACTTTAAAGCATGGGTGTTCTGTCTGAGCAAATATGGCCAAGACCCAGGATGAGTCCATGCTTTGTCTGCAATAAAGCCTGCAGTTCTGGGATGTGTAGGTAAACAGACAAGAATTCACATAGTCTTCACATCCTTTTTTCTGGGATTTTGACAAATTTTGGAATTCTGAAACATGTAGCTTGGAGTTATTTGGAGACTACTTGAAGAAAGGCAAACTAGATGAGCTCCATAGACAGTTAGTACTGGCCAGTTGTTACCATCAGTCAAGTCAACTGCACTGTCAGGAGTCTCAGATTTGAAAAGACCAATCATGTCATTGGCCAAGACTAAATAAGAAAGCAGGATCAATTCTTTCATTCCCAAGTGCACTGTCCGTAGCAACCTGGAGGCTTCCTAATAGTTACCGGCAGGATCCTCTGCTGGGAGCCATTAGCCAAGTAGGTATGACAATTTCCTTGCCAGCGTACCCCATGTTGCAGTGAC
The DNA here is from genome assembly GCF_001458135.2 of Marmota marmota marmota. Lineage (NCBI taxonomy): Eukaryota > Metazoa > Chordata > Mammalia > Rodentia > Sciuridae > Marmota > Marmota marmota. Next base: position 992,898 of record NW_025999864.1, read on the forward strand.
ATTGAATGTAGGTGACCTTGCTCAAGGACCAAGGCGGATTAGGGTGTTCCCGGTTTAAGATAATCATGTTTAGGGCGTTCCCAGTTTAGGTTCCAGGTTTAAGGTTTAAGATTATTCCTGCTGGGAATAGGGCGTATCCTGCTGCCTGAGTTCCCCTTGAGTTCTCACGGGATTCAGACAGTATATTTTGGGAGACAGAAGCCCAGTGGAGGTGAATTTGGGAGAGAACGTGAATTTGAGAGAGAACGTGGATTTGGGCAGAGAACGTGGATTTCCCCAGAACGTGTTTGTAGACGGCTGATGTGAGTTCGGGAATAAAGAGTTGCTGTTTGAATCTACAAGCTGTGTGGTGGCTCGTGATTGTGTGCCCAGCCAGACTGCGGCATTTGGTGGCCCGTACGGGGCCACCAAATTATGAAAACCAATTTATGAAAACACACATAATGTTTAAATATATTACCTTATGGAACTTAATAAGTAAAGAGTCCTTGATCTTATATTTAATGGTTGATATTTTAACACTTTAGCTTTGTAAATTAATCAGATGTCTGTAAAAACCAAGATCTTAGACAAATGTAGTAAACAGAATTAGCCATCTCTTTCTTGTTGAAGAAAAATCCTTATACAGGATACCATGATGGTCCCATTGATATACTTAATAACTCGTCTTTAAAAAGCCAT
>NW_025999864.1:994626-1033618 GCF_001458135.2 Marmota marmota marmota
TGTAGGCTCCCTATTTACCTCTCTTATTGTTTCTTTTGCTGAGAAAAAACTTTTTAGTTTGAGTAAGTCCCATTTGTTGATTCTGGTTATTAACTCTTGTTCCATAACTCTTTTGTTAAGGTCTCCAAGCTTCCCTTTTCCCTGGGCATCCTTGTTTATTACCCGTTGCTCAAATGTAGTTTTCAGTAGTTTCCCTTTTACTGTCTGAAAAGTAAGTTTAATATTTGCACAATAGATCATATGATCAGCCTGCCAGTGACTTCCATGTTCTCAAGCCCAGTGGTCACTCTGATGTGCTCATGGCATTCAGCTTTGTGTCACCTTTGACCTAGCGCCTCACTGGTCACTCAATATTTTCTGCTTCACCTTTTAATAGTGGGATTTGGAGTTTTTTTGGGGGGGCCTTTCTCCCTACAAGAGAGAAAATATCTATTTTTAAGAGAAAAAGACGACTTATCAGGAAATTCCTTTCACTTGAGATATATAAAGGGCATCTCAGTTGGAAGATGAAAACAACTGGCGAGAGTGACTGATGGCACCAAAAACAGCACAAAACAAGATTCTTGGGTCTGGTGGATGCACAGATCCCTAGAGTAGATTAGATGGATCAGATTAGCTTAGGAGTGTCTTCTTCATCGTTCATCTTTTAGGAATCCTTCCTGAAACTACATTGGTAGTGGTAAGAACATCGTTCCCACTCAGCAAGAGCCAGCTGTTGGTCAGGCAGGCGGGCAGTGTCTGGTGAAGCACCTGACATGGTTCCATGGTCCATTGCCTAGCCTTGTTTGTCACCTGGTCTGAGAACTACAGACAATGTATTGAAACTTCGCCCACCAAATCATCTGTGGAGGCAAGGCAAACCTGTGCATTACTGCTAGAATTTTCCCCAAGAGACCAATTATTTTCCGTCATAATTTAAACCCAGCAACTTCAGCATCATTCTTATCACTCCTAATTTTAGAAGTGTTATTTAGTGAACTTGCAGTTTTATTTTCCTAGGGAATGAGATTTATATGTTGCAACATCCTACAGTTCCTGACCAAAAGAGAGCATAAGCAAGGAAAGAGAGGGCACCTGCCATCCAAAAGCACCTGGACTTGTAATAACATCCCACGGCTTTATTGTGTCTTCCTTCCAACTCCTCATTTAATTCACCATCAAATCAATTATAAAGAGCAAATGCTTCTGAATGCTCAGGGAGAATATGATGAATGATTATTAACTACAGAGGCACTGCTGCTGAATTTCTGCCTCCCAAGTGTAACTTTTAAATGGCAAGAGCCTTCCTGAAAGCAATAACCAGCATTTCCTTAATGAAAAGCCAATATTTCAGTAAAGAATTGCTGTACTGCTGCAGCTACTGCTCTGTTCAGCTGAACAATGAAATCTGAAATATTTGGGTGATTAAAACTTTTAATTAAACCATGTTCTCTCTGGGCATTTACACTTCCAGCCTGTCTTTCCTTTGCCTTTCAGCGGAACACTATCTCAGCAGTAGCAATTACATGGACTGCATTTCCTCGCTGACAGGAAGCAATGGCTGTAACCTGAGCAGCTCTTTTAAAGGCTCTGACCTCCCAGAGCTTTTCAGCAAACTGGGCCTGGGCAAATACACAGACGTCTTCCAGCAACAAGAGGTCAGTCGTTACTTATTTTCCTGGTGTCTTTGTTTTGGTAGTGTGTATGACAACCTCTGGAAGGAAATCACTCGTTGACCTATGGCTGTGCCGTCATTGAGTACTTATTCACATCTCATAGCTTGTTCTTGCTGCTAAGGAAAATGTCATCCCATTTCTTATTTATTTAGTGCAGCTAGTAAACATAGAATAGCAGAAATATAGAAAATAGTGTTTGCAAAAATGTACCCTAGCCATCCTCCGCCTGTTTAGCTAAAAGACCTAGCTCTGCTCTGCTGATTCATAGAAGCTGTTGGATTCACAGCTTCACTAAGGTCAGTATCAAGACTGCAGCAGCTCACAGGGTTTCCTCCTTGAGTCTGTTATCATAGAAGTAAATAGCAACACCTGAAATAATATCTTTAGCTACTTTTGATCCATCAGTATATTCTCACAGAATATTGTATTTTTTCGTATGCTCATTTATTCATGAAATAACTGCTTGGGATTTGCCTGAACTGAAACAGAACTATGGATTTTGATCAGACTGATCAGCCATGGCCTACTATATACTGACATACAGAAAAAAGCCCTGAGCATGATATGTTCTAAGAAACATCATGTTACTAGGACACACAAACCTAGAACCTCAGAAAATTAAAACGGTTCTGTAACTTTCTCTTTTTCACAGTAAGACATAGTCCTGGTTTAGTGCTTGTTGGCTCGGTTTGTGTCTGGGAACATCTGATTAAAGTCAGTCTTCCCCAGGCATATACCAGTTGATAAAGAATTGAAGGTTTTTATTAGGTCTCTTGTATCATAAATTCAATGTATTGACCATGGCTTAATAAATAATTCAGTTTAATTACCGAATACTTTTGTTACACCCAAATTGCCATGTGTATGCTGAATTTCAGGGAATTGATTTTATATTCTTTCTTCTAAGTTAGCGTTCATTTAACTAAGGATTTCTAAGTTGGTTAACCCTTTACAGTGCTGTCTCCATTTATTTAGTCTTGCTGGTTCCATGAGGGCAGCTGACTGGGAAGCACAAGGGCAGATGTAGTTTAACTTGTCCAGACCCAGAAGAAAATGTTATTCATCGGTATCTAGGTTTGACTTTATTATTATGTTTCTTCAAATAGGAAATATAAGTTATTTTCTATACTTCGTATTCCATTCCTCCAAAAATAAAACAAGTGCATGCACAGCCAGAATAGCTTTATCCAATATTTTATTAACTAGGCCTGTGGCCTGTAAGCCTGCCGTCTCATGTTGTCAATAAAACTTTATTGGGACACAGCACTCCCATTTGTTTATGTATTGTCTGACTGTTCTCAAGCTGCAACAGCAGAGCTGTACTAGAGACAGGTTGGCCTACACTTACATTTCCTACATGCCTTAAGTCTGGGGTCTATTGAACAGAACTTCTAAAAACATATCTTTAGAGCTGTGATAAATGATCTTAAGGTTTTATGAAATCTAGATGTACCTTAAAAATCAAATCAGTACATTTTAAATTGTGGTCAATATAATTTAATTAAAAGTACATTTTACTTTTTAAATGTTGTGTTGAATTTGGCAATCTTTTTGTAGGATATTTTCTAAGAGTTAGATATGATTTAATAAGAATCCCCCATTAAGCAACCTCATGAGATCCATATACATTATTTACCAACTGTAGCTGCCAGTTGCCTACCCCCTCTGCTGAACATGTTGTTTTACATCTACAGTCACAGTTGGTGACCACCTCAGCCCTGTGTTATTAATCCCAAGTGCCCACGGCTGCTTATGGCAAAGTCGGGATCTAAACCCCAGGCTCTGGCTTCAGAGGCTACCGCCTTTCTAGTCCTTCACACTGTCTTAAAGGGAAGAGTGGAATCATTGGGCTATTTCCCTCTATACTTTGTATTTGCAGGAATACTACAGTTGTATTCTTTGGCACAAAAATTGTTGTTGCCATTTTTAGAAATAATCTGCTTTCTGGGTTGAGCCAAGTGAACTGTAAATCTGATATTGTCTGGGAATTCTATCAGTTTTCCGTACAACCATCTGAAGATACCATCTGTCATATTACTTAGTTTCATTCTTATAAAGAATCACTTAACCAAACCAGAATCTGAAGCTAAGAATTTTTTTTTTCTGTACAATATGTATTTTCCTTTTTGCCATAGCCACCAGGATGCTCAGAGCTAAGTTTTCTGCTAGAATCATCACTTTTATGTCACCATTTTATTTCTTAATCCTCTGTCCCTTAGCCACCAAAATTAGTTTTTGGAGGTAGGCATCACATAATTAATAAATAGTTATAATAATGAGTTGATGCTACAATGATGGAGAAAATAAGTACTTAATATATTAGCTATAGAATGTTTTTTTTTTTTTTTCCCACAGATTGATCTTCAGACATTCCTCACTCTCACAGATCAGGATCTGAAGGAGCTGGGAATTACTACTTTTGGTGCCAGGAGGAAAATGCTGCTTGCAATCTCAGGTGAATATTAATGTTCAACTCATTTTAAAATCGGAAAAACCTCTCCCAGTGGTCTCATCTGGTGGGGCTGGTTGTTCTCATCAGCCACTTACATATACTCTGAGGTTCAGAGGGTTCTTCTGCCAACAGTGTGACAAATGTTGAGAATATCCCCCCTCCATCAAGCGGTGGCCTGCTTAGCCTTGCCTTGACAATGCTTTTTCTTACAATAGATCTCTTCAGAAAGATGTAACCAAAATTGCCCCATGCAGAACTTGAGAATGGGGGAGGGGAAGTGGTGGTTTATACTCCTGTTTGCAATCACAGTACAAAATAATCACTGGGTTCATGAATAATTTTCTTGATTGTATATCATATTCAAATGCGTGTCCTTTCACACCAACCAAGATCACTGCACTGAGGACAAAAAGGACATTCTTTGGTGTAGTTTGCAACCTAATGGTTTACTTGATACTTTTAAATGTTCTCAATGTTTTAATAGAATTTGTGACTCACAAATGGCAGTCACAGAATGAAGGACAATAACGTCTGCCTCCTGAGACCAGATTTCATTGTGCATCTGTTGCCTATTCTGGGTATTAGACAATGCTCTAGGCTTATCTGTTTGGGGGCCACTCATTTGGAAGTAATCGAACCAGCTGAGTCAGGAGTTGGCAAATGTGTAGAAATGTACCTCAAAAATGTGTTTAGAAGGAATGAAGAAATATGGGGGGAGGTGAGATTAGTTCTGGAAGATTTTCCAATAAGACTCTTGAATATCATATGTGTACAGTCTCTCAAAAAGAGACATTCAGGAGAAGCCAAGAGAAATGACTTGCTTTTTCAGAAGTTGAAACTTGCAGGCTATACCTCCATAAGGCCAGCAGATACATCCACTTGGTGGAAGTTCTTTCCAGACAGCATTCAACTCATCAGATCAGCAAATAAAAATGTGAAGCCTCCATGGTGTTTTATTTAGCAGCATATTGCATACTCGACCCACCTCCCCATAAGGAATCTTTGATCTGAAGCAGATATAAGCATAGCAGCTTTGATATAGAGGTGGAAATTCTGCCTGTATACTTCCTGGTGGCAACTGTTCAGCTCCTCTATGGACAGAGTTTTGCACACATCAGTTTTAGAAATCTACCTTGACCTTATATACCCAAGAGGCTGCATTAATGGTATTCCACAAGGTAGATGCATAATTTGTCATAGTATAGGGAAAGAAAACTACATCAAAAAACTGCACTATCTCTGCCAAGTTGTGGGTCCTTGGGTGAGTTTCAAAGCCTCTTTTGGTTTATTAATCCTGAAGATAAATTGGAATAGATGCTTGTATAAGGCCATGTGCCATTTTTAAGATCTGTCTTTTCCTGTAATGTAATAGGGTTTATGGAAATAGACAATGTTAGTGTAAGTATTACTAGCATGATACTCCCTTGCTCTTTCTTTTTTACCATTTGTGGCAATAGGGTGGTTTATTTAACTTGTTTACCAGAAAGCTCATTCTCAAAGGGTTGTTCCCTACACTTAAATTAACTTCAGTGCTTTCACGTTCTTTTATTAATTTTCAAGTGAAATTGTTGAAATTTTATTAATGAATTGAGCCAGACTGTATCTATAGGCCAGCAAATTTATACCAGTGAAGTGTACACTCCAGAACTCCATTATAGTTTCATGGAATGGCAGTGAAAATATAATGAAAACTAAGTACTTTCTTCACACACTAATTTCAGACTCTGTAAAGCTTTCAACAATGAGTAGATATCTCTAAATAGTTTCCTAGGTTGCAGCTGGATCATCAGTAACTTTATTCTGCAATATATCAGTACCTTTCACTCTGTGTTGTGGGGAGTAGGGCGAGAATCAGAAGGGATTTTGAATCCTCTTAAAAAGTTTTTTTTTTGTTGTTGTTGTTGTTGTTTTCTTTACCCTCATCTTCAATGTGGGTCTGTTGAGGTTGTATGCCACCTCTGTAGACTGCCCCTCCGTGGGGTTCACAGCTCCTCTGGCTTTTAAAGGGAATTAGAGATGTTGAATAAGATGCTTTATGAATGCTTTGCACAGCATGAAGTATTTGATTAAGGATGATTTTACCTTACTTTTTTGAGTGCATTTGTTTGAACCTGGTAAATTGTTTTCTCTGCAAGTAATAAGATTTTAGTGAGAAACCCTTCATCAGAAAGCCTCTTTCTGCAGTTCAACTTATCTGACAACAAATACATCCATTTATAGTCCCAGAACATTCCATTTCTAGTTAGACACATTTGTCTTGTAGTTACACTTTGGTTAGGTACAGAGTTTGTTCAAACATGCTTTTAAAATTTTATAATTGCAAGTATGAGGTTTTTGTTTTGCTTTCGTCTTGGCCCAGATAACATATAAATATTATAGGAGGAGGTCAAATTTATCTCTTTTAGAGATGGATCCAAGAATAAATTAAATCTTTATTTTCTTTTTTTCAAATTAGTTATTTTGTGAAAGTCCACAGATTTCTCTGCATAGCATAGTGATTGTTTAGCTAGATGTGCAGAGACTCAGTGAAAGGAAGTTAGAATCCTGCTGACAGGCTTCCCATCCCAGCCTCAGGTAGATCTAACATTTCCCGACCTATTCTTTTAGTTTGTGACTCTGTTCAGATCCGCAACAAGATCCTGAGAGCTGCCAGGATTGTGTGAACCTTGGAATTTCAAAGAAAAAGGTTGGTATTTTTCCAAACTATCCCTTAGGCTTACTGAGGGAAAAAAAAAAAAAAAGAGGAAGGAGTTTGCTTTTAGTTTAAAAAAAAAAAAAAACAACAAAATCCTTAATCTTTTCAGTAGGATTTGATCTTTGCTTGATGACCTCTCTGGAAGATTTTTTTTTTAATGCAAAGCACAAATTATATACATGTATCTGTTAGATATTGCATCTTTATGGTATGGTTGAATTCCCTCCCTACCATTTTACTTTTTCAAGCTGATGGGACTTTTCAAAAAAAAAGTCTTCAATGTTTTTTTTTTTAATTGTCTTTAGTTGTTCAGTCATTTTCATGAGCTCTGTTGCACATGCGTGTGATAGAAAAGAATGAGGTTGAGCCTCAGTTCTTGCCTTTCCTTCTCTATGACAGTATTCTGATTTGTAGGTTTATTCCCCTGCAAGAAAATGGAAAATAGTCTCCTAGTGTGACCATGGTAAACTTTTCCAGGGGATTCATTTATTCTTAACTCTCCTGTAAATTTGTCTTTGAATATGAAGTGCTGTAGTTGTGGGTTTTTCCCTTTAACAAATGCACTTGTTCAGTTTTGATGGGATTGTTATTGCTACTGTGATTTTGCAGGAACTTGAAATAGTAGCACTCAGTATGCACATTGGCATGTATCTTTGTAAAGATATTGTCCCCATTTTTTTTTCAAAAGAGTTTTTCAGCATTTCTCTATTTAAAAATAAATATTTTACTCTGAATATTAAATAATGCTGTCTTTGGGGTATGCCTGTTCTTACTACTTTCTAAAGATTGTGTTCCTGAGGCCTTGGGTGGTCTTCTCCATTTGGTGGGTCTCTCAGGGCATTGACTTTGCATCAGGGAAGTGGGGCTTCAGATTCATCACTTAGCAGATGTGTGGACAAGTGACTTTCACTATTTTTAAAAATCAGTTTTCTAATCTACAAAATATAGAATGGTAATTTTAGGGAGGAATTGAGTAGCACATATATAAAGTGCTTGTAAATCATTATTATCTTCTCTGCTAAGAACTACATATGAACAAAAGAGAGGTGTCTCCACTGTGACTTTGACCCTTATAGGGCAGGAATGTACATTTTGGAAAGCATTAGGGGACAATGTTAAGGGTATTGACCCATCTTTCGGAACTCCAGATCATTCTGACCATATGGGCAGAAAAAAACAAACATATAGCCTGTCAGTGGTCTTATCCTTAGCATTATGTCTCTGACCATAATTACGGTGTAACTTCAGAATTCAAGAAGGGATGGTGTGTATAGATGGTTGAAGAGCCAAATTCCATAAGGTATTGAATCACCTGTTCCAGCCACCCTCAAGAAAAGGAAAGACAACTTCCAGTCAACTGCATAATACTTCTACTCCATTTGAAAACTGAAGATATTTGTGTTTGGTGTTTATCAGAAACTGACTTCCAGAGTCTGACAATTTTACTTGTATGAAGAGTTAGTTCCATCAGTGAGTGATAATGGGGCTGCATCATCATAAATGAAGTAGTCTGCTTCAATGAACTTTTCCCCTTTCTTGTTAATAATCTTTAGTTGGCAATAGAAAAACTAAACAGTGTTTTCTAAGTACTCTCATTTCTTTACAATTAAAAACAGGTACCTCACTCTTCTTGAAGTTTTGGATTCAAGTATAGGTTGTTCTCAAGTATTAATTTTCTAAGCTGTACCAAGTTGAATTTTTATTCAAAGAAACCTGACATGCTTCTTCATGTTTCTGACTCAGAAAGCATACATTTCATGAGTTGGGGAACTATGGGGGCTGTGGCTTCCTCCAATAACCTCGGGTATCGGGTCTTTTCACATCTGACTTCAGTAACGAAGTGGTTACTGTGTTTGACATGGACAAGTTCACTAAGTGTGATGATCTGTGTCATTGGTACTCAGACCTCTCATCTATCATTAACAGCCTTGATTGCCCACTCTGAAATGACCTGTGGGTAGGTCACACTGTTTAAGATGGTTAGAAGATTTGCAGAATGACATAATCTCCCAGGGAGTTTACGAGCTACAGTAAAAGCTATTTGCTGTCTTTGCTTTTCTAGGCTACCATATGCTGCCTCTAACAATCAGATTTTCTAGTAGAATTTCAGAAATGTCTTGACCATTAACTGAAAGGATTTTGGTTTGTTCCCCCCCCACCACCACCACCACCAGATTTGACTTTTTATCCCCAAACCTACTCCATCACCATTTTCTGAGCTCTAATGCCATATCCTGTAGTACATGGGACTGAGCTAACAATTTTTTTCCCCCTCTCTCTAGAACTAAATAAAAACCGAAGAAAGCTCTTTGAACCACCAAATGCACGCACCTCTTTCCTGGAAGGTGGAGCAAGTGGGAGGTTACCGCGTCAGTACCACTCAGACATGGCCAGTGTCAGTGGCCGCTGGTAGCAGTCCCCACTAGGCAAATGCCCACAAGTAACTGTAGAGTTGGATGCAGGAGATCTGTGAACAGCCATCACTGCACACCATCTTCAGCACTCTGGTGTCTGGTATCAGGACCAAAGTATCTTATTTGCACCTGTACTTTGTGGCAGAAAGGAAGAAAAGAGAGAAGATGTTCTTATCTTGCCATACAAAATACCAAATGTGGATTGCTTTTTTAAAATGGCAATGGGACAGAATTTGAGGATAAGGCTTTATTTCCTGTTTTTATTTACCTATATAACATATGCACTGATTTTTTTTTGTACTTAAATGAAGGATAAATTGACATGTGGGATGCCAGAAAACTTAGAAGTTATTGTGTTTGCTTGTTTTGGTATTTGGGGCTTTTTAAAAAAAATAATCAAAGTGGAATTTTCTGGTACTGCTTTAAAATACTTATTGAGGCCTTTCAGCACTTTACATATTCTAATTTCTTGTCCTGTGGAACTTTTCTCTCTAATTATGTCACCTGACATATCGGTACAGATCAGACTTAGTCATTTTTTGTTTGAAATGGTACTGGATATTGATTTCTGTGCAGAATATTCTGTGACTTTGGGAAATGTGAGTCCACTTGGTTGTGGGCCAATTCTGTTCATTCATGTCAGCATCCTAGAAATACATAGCAATGAACTAGTTCACAGTAGCAGATGCAAAAAACAGACCAAATGGACTTTGCAATATTAACCCTTTGCAGTCATTGTATTTAGCTGCTGCCTATAATGCTAAAATGATTTTAATGGTTATCTGAAGGCAAAGGGATGGTTTTTTGGTTTTTCTGGGTTTTTTTATTTTTTATTTTTTAGCATACTGCCAGTAAAGGACACTTATTTATATCAAACTTTATTTTTAGATATTATAAGCATACAGTACATAATTGATGAAATTGATATTTACTAGAGATTTATGGTAGAGAATGGACGGCATTCAATAACTGGAGCCCTAGATTGTCACTTTATTTAAAAAGAAAAATAATCATCTGACAAGACAGCACTGTTGCCATTATGAAGAGAAAAGATTGTGGTTCTTATGATGCACACATTAGCTATGCTCTGTATGGTCATAGGACTTTCCTAAAACTGTCCGCTTATGTTTGTTAAGAATGGAAAGGCTCTATTTAAGTCTTCAGGGTTAGTTTATAAAGATTGCTGAATTCTGAAGGAAAAAAAAAAGACTGCTTTCTAAGTGGCTCGATTTATTGTTACAATCTTATACTGTGAAAGTCCAAGAAATCGGGCAACGTTGGTTCCTGCGTCTTTCCAGACATTTTATTGTGGATTTATGAAGGGTTTTCAATCAGTGAAGATAATCACTCAAGTGCCTTTCCTTCTTCAAAGCAATATTTCTACTATATTAATTTGTTGGAAAACTTTCCCATAGGAAACATTGTCAATTACCTGTAATGATTTATTTATGTTCAGTAACTTTTCTATGTGGACATAAACCACCCTCATAGGCTCTCAGCCAAAGGAATTAGATGAACTTACACAACCATGGGGGAATGACACAAATGTGGGATAAGAGGCACTCCTGACATTTTCCCAAGACTAAGTCTTACCATTAAAGAATAAGAATTGATATTTTGCACACAGAAAATTTTTCACTTAAAAAGTTTGGGTTATGTAACCTTGAAGGCATAGACCATGAGCCTGTCATAATATTAACAGTTTTATCTGGCATTAAGGGGCTGCCCACTCCTCAACTACACCTAATCTGCTTAAGAATATAGGACTAAGTAATCTTTCTCTTTGCAAATACAACATGCACATGTATACAGATGATCATGTGCAGCTCCCTGACTTATGCTGTAACGGATTAATACAGCCAAATAACAATTCAGTTTGTTTCCTGTCCAACAACTTGATTATCTAATTTTTTTCTTAAATAAGACCTGCCCCCCACCAAAAAAAATAATAATAAATTGGAGCTTGTTTCCTAGCTCTCTTCCATTTGTATTTGCATTAGAAGGAAGATGGAATGAATCTGCAGTATTCAGCTGACAGCAGTTTTATGAACAGACTTTGATATTATGCCAAAGGGAAAACTGTCCCACTTAAAACAGATTAAATAGGGTGTCTAAAAATAAAAAACACTGGACGTTATTTCACTTTCTCTTGATGCAATAAGGGAATATGACACTACAGTATACAAAGTTGTCGGTGTTATATGATGCACAAAATATTTGGATTATTTGAATAAATGTTAACTTTTAATCAATCTGTGCCTTAATAGTGACTGGTTATCTGTAAATATAGAACAGATACAGATTGTATTTTTGTGTGGGTTTTTGTCCTTTTAGTGACTTTTTAAAAAATGATATGGAATTAACATTGAAAATGGGAATTTTTTCTAAACTAATCAATTGTTACATGAGAAATAAATTTATATAACCCCTTTGTATTGCTCTTATTTGAAGAAATGTGTCTTCTTTAAAAAAAATATTTACACAAACTCTCTACCTGTCTTCAAAGAAAACTTCAGTCTTGAGCAAATTTCAGTAGAGTTGAAAGATGTTTCTGCAGTAGAAGTGAATGTGCACTCTCTTCTCTTGTTTTGCATTGACAGAACTCATTTTCAACCAGAAGTTAAGGCACTTTATTTCAGCCAGTGAATCTAGGACCAGTAATCAATCATTGTTTCTCTGGCCACCCACAGGTACATACAGAAAGAGTAACATTACAGAACCAGCTTTATTCTTGTTATTTCTTTATTTTAAAGACTCAAGTGTATGACCACTTTGACAACCTCATCCATCATCAAAGGCGCTCCAGAACTGACCCTGGTTCACACTTCAGGGACTGACCGTTGTGCTATCTATCACGCTGAAGACTAATTCTCAAACTGGAATTGCTATGCATTAGTAATTCTGAAATTTGGCTAAATTTTTAAAGAAAACGTAGTCCTCTTCCCATTTTGTTCCCAGGATTATCTCTATTTGAATTATCTATGGTTAATTGGTTCTTGAAAATTCTACAATTAAGAGTTCTTTGAATAATTTGAAATCTTGTCAGTGACCCAATGAAAAATTATTTATACTTGTTTGTATTTATGCACAGATACAAATACGTGTACACAGTAAGTACCATGCTTTGGTCTAGACAAAGCAGTGAATAAAACAGAACCCCTTGGCCTCATAGAGCCGACATTCTGAATGAAGAAAAGTGAAGCTGATGAGAAGGGCTTGGAGATGTGATATCCCCACCCTTCAGCACAGGCCTCTGTGTTTATTATACTCCAAGGAAACTCTGGGGCCATCTAGAAATCCCAGTTTTTAACAAAACTGTCAGAAGTACCCATCACATTGCAATAGGCCTGTGTTTTAAAATGCAAACTACTCCTTTCCCCTTTATCCTTCCTTATATTTTCTAGTTTTCACAGGTCTAATCCCATTCTCAAAAGGATAAGTGGCGAAAAGGGTTGTGTCCCACTTTCATAGTCAGACTCTACATTAGGTAAGCACCATAACTTTGTAGACTTGATTCCAGGTCACATTGTACTTTCTAGAAATCAAGTTTCCCTTAACATGAGTTTGCCACCACTGTTCCCGACCATGCTATAACAACTTAGAAATCAATTCCAAATGTAGACCTCCTGCAAGACACAACAATGAATAAAGATTTCTCTTCAGATGACCGGTCATTGGGAACTTCACCTGACTCAGGTACTTATTACATGAATTCAAAGCGTTGAAGTGCGTTTGACCTAATTTTGATAATAAATTGACATTCTATGTATTTTGTAATTCTGGTCATCACTAGAGGCCACGATTGTCTTATAATTCCTGCTCCAGGTGTAGGTTAGCTTCCTTGATTCATCTCAGGCAGCCTTTTGGATAATAAGGTAATCTGGCCAGGACATTAAGAGACTAGAATTTTCAAGAACTATGTAATGTTTTGAACAACCAACAATAAAAATTAAGAAAAAAACTAAATTAAAAAAAATAAAATAAATTTATATCTGGAAAAAAAAAGACTAGAATTTGTAGTTTAATAAGCATGCAGATGTTGCCTTTAAACCTTTGGAAAATTCCTCTGTCTCAAGAGTCTTTGTCCATAAAATGGAAATAATACCTACCTTTGTGAGTGGTTGAAAGGTAAGAGGGAGCTGTATGTAAATCTGTTTGCGCAGCACACTGCTCATAGCAGTGAATTTATAGCAGGTGCCCTTATTACTGCATGGGTTTTTCTTTTAACTGCATCTTTTTCTTTACCCATTGGGCATCATCATTGTGTTTTGTCTTCTACACCACAGTGGGGAAGCCCACTTCCTCTGCCAGAATGTTAGTCTTAAGCACCTGCCCTCCTGACCCAGAAGGTTGAAGTCAGAATACTGTCCTGAAGGTAAAGTCCAGGGACCTCACATTGTATAGAAATCTCTAATGTATTTGGTGGATATATATATATTTCTTTCTTTTAAATCTGATTCTCTAGTATTGGTATCTGGGTTCTCCACATGGGTGGAGTTAGTTTCAATGGCCATATGTTGTTTCTAATTGTCATATTCTTATAGAGTTCAGTACTTTTGGATGTCTTGCCCTTCCCCAACCAAGAGAAAACTATTCCCTAGATGCTCCATTTCCCTCATTTATATTCCTTTCTGTCCACCACACCCCAAGAGTTTCCTATTCCCTAGATGCTCCATTTCCCTCTGTAAGTATCAATGAGCTTCCCCCCCCAACCCCTGCCAAGGAGCAGTTTGCCTCTATTTGTGCTAAGTTTAGTTCTTTTCCACTTTAATAAGTGAACAGTTAGATAATATTTGACCATTCTTACAGATGTGGCCAGGGCACTTCAAAAACACTTCATCAAGGGATTTCACATTTTTGTTGTGTTTTAAAAGACTGACTCATTCTGAAAGGAGGCAAGTAGAGCTTGAAGTTCCCTTTCTCAAGGGTTAGTCCACGAGTGTGTTTTGGAACAGCTTTTGGGAACTGGAGTCTGAATCTTACTTTAGAGGCCGAATTTCAGTGTGGGAACCAGGACCTTTAGGAAAAAATTACAGTAACTGAAATGTTTCAACTTCATAATAGAATGTTTGGATGAGCTACAAGAGGAAAAAAAGAGTAGCTCAATAATTGGGTGTGTGTGGCCCTTTCTTTCAAAGCCAGAGAAAACAAATGACTCTGAACTCACTGTCGTAAGTACTTCTTAATCCCTCATAGAGAGGCTGTGGGAATTAGACATTAAAAGACTTTAGCAAAACATCTAGAAAACAATTTATGTTCAAACAAAGTTTTTACCCAAGCACAATTGACTGTCCAAACTGCTGATGCAATTTGAATCAAAGTCACCATGGATAAAATTTTCCAGCTTTCTGAATTTGGTAATGAGTTGGTATCATTTTCTTACTCTCTTTCCTCATTAACAGCTAAATGAAGTTGCTCTATGTAAATTCTTCCTATGACTTGATAAATATCCAAAACAAAGTTATGTTACCTTCTGTTCTGCAAATGTGAGTAGAATTTCTAAATAAGGAGGGGAATTTCCATCCTATTACTTTCTTAATATGTTTAAAAGTTTTTGAACACACATAAAACTACCTTAAGTACTCCCATTAGAAAACTGGGAAGATTGAGGGAGAGAGGCTTAAGAAAAATTACAACTTTTCCACCACATACATAAATTGGGCACTCCAGTGAAGTAGGATTTTTTTTTAATATGACAATGGGATGCATTACAATTCTTATTACACATATAGAGCACAATTTTTCATATGTCTGGTTGTATACAAAGCATATTCACACCAATTTGGGTCTTCATACATGTACTTTGGATAATAATAATGAGCATCACATTCCACCATCATTTATAACCCCATGCCCCCTCCATTTCCCTCCAATCCCTGTAATGAGGGTGTTTTTAAATAACTGACTTGTTTACAAAATACCAGAGAACTTAGAATTGAGTTAGAAAAAGTATTCATAGGAATGAGAAAGATATTTGTCTCCTGTGTATAAGCCTAGAATGAATGCAAACATTTTGGAGTATCCGTGTAATAGGAAATATAAACATGAAAAATGGGCCTCTTGACTTTCTGGTTACACTGCTTCCAAGGCAAGGATACATTGGTAAGTATAATCCAATTAAAGAAACAATAGCAAATCTTTAGGTGCTTAACTTCATGTCTTCTTCATGGGCATTTCTGTATGAAAGATTGTGTCTGCCAGTTTGTTAATAATTGAAGGTAAGTGAGGCAAATACAGATGTTCATTGTATCTGTGTTTCTCAAACCATCTGCAGTAAAACACTTTTTTTCAATTTCTTGCAGATTTGTAAAAGATAGTAATTGTACTTACATTTTTACTGTAAGAGTCTAAATGCTTATTGTCACTTTGTGTACCTGCCACAGATGAGAAACAAACACTTCTTAAATTCACACCAGTCCAACATCCACTGAGAGGAGTGTTGAATTGTAATGTTTTTGTATTATAAACTTTAAATGTATTCAGAATCATTCATGGAACTTTCAAGTGCCAATGGGCATGTTTTTTCAGCCACACCAGCACAGAGTATGGATGTACTTTCAGGTAATTGAGACACAGTAAACTATATGAATCTCTTGGAGACAGCAAAATGTTCCTCCATGGGTGCTCAGTGTCAATGTTCTTCTCTTAAAAGATTTCTGGATTTTTGGACAGCCCCGTGGCTACTACTGCAGTGCCCTGGGTTTCACATAACAGTTCTCCTGTTGATTTCTCCAAGTCACTTCTTCCCATTTATTTACACTTTCCCGTAATAGAGGGAGAATAGCATTTCCAGTCACTTGGAAGAGTTCTTGTTTTGTGTGGCAGTACCACTGGGATCTGGCATGCTCTAGAAGTAGAAAGTATTTCCTTTGATATCCTCAAGATGGTGGCTCGCAGGGTTCCAAGGCAGAGGCAGCAGGGCGTGCATATAGCATTACAGCATTTTGGAGGCAGGCCCATTGCCACTTTTACCCTTGCAAGGCTAATGTAGCCCTCGTTGTCTGGAGCCATTCTTTATTAGCTGATGTTAGAACTTTACCTCTGTTTGATGCTCTTGAAAGTTGATTTTAATGTTCTGTTAAAGCAGAGGAATCACCCCAATACCCACAGCAGGGAGTGATAAAGATATATTTTCAGCAACAAACAGAAAAACAAAATCCCAAATAACTGTCACTCCAGCCTAGAGCCTAGAGAAACAAATTGACAGCTATGTGAAAGGGATGTCCAAACCAATGTGCCTGTTGGAATTGAACGTGTGGCCATGTGGAGTGATGGTAACAAAACAGCTACAAGCTGCTTGGGGATTATAAGGACCAACTGTTCACACAGAAGGGAAAGGAACCAAGTAAAATACTGTAAAAAGAAAGAGGGAAGTTGGGGGAGCATGCTAAGCAAGGCCTACAGGCCACAACAAGGAGACTGAAATCCCTGCGTTTGTGTCTGTGAAACTTGGAAGCATTGTGCATCCAGTTCCTCCAGCTGCGCAGGGTGAACTGCTGTAGCCAAGAAGGAGCTCCCGAAGTGAGGAGACATGCAGGGGGCTTTCTTTCTAAAGGCTGCTCAGGCCTTCTGGGATTTCTCACAGTTAGTTGAGGGGTGGGAAAAACAGGCAGAAGAATTAACCTCCTCATGATGGAAGGAATCAAGGGATTCCATGGCAGGTCTGAAGATGATCCATGACCAGAGCCTGGTCACAAAATCCTTTATATATAACAGCCTACAGCTACATGCATATAATCCTGCCTGATTGTATGGGCCTGAGTTCAGAGAGAGCTTGCACCAGCTCAGAGCAACTTGTATACCCAGACATGCACTCCCTTCCTGCAACCCAGGTCTGCATGTCTGTTAAAAAGATTACAGTAGTATCCTCCATCTGCTGGAGACAAGCTCTGAGACCCACAGTAAATGTCTGAAACCAGGAATAGTACTGAGCCTTATATATACTGTTTTTTCCTATATATACATACATATATACCTATGATAAAATTTAATTTATAAGTTAGGCACACTAATTGATAATAAAATAGAGTAATTATTGAAATATATTGAGTAATTTAAAAGTTATGAATCATTTCTGGAATTTTTCATTCAATATTCTCAGACCACAGTTGAGTGTGGGAAACTGAAACTATGAAAGGCGCAACTGGGGGTAAGTGGAGACTACTGTCATTTCTCTTTTGTGCTCAGCCCTTTCATTTGGGATGCATTTGCCCATACTGTTTTTAATGCTCTTAAAATGATAACCAATGAATTTTATAGAAACAGATTCCCTAGCTTCATTCTAGGTGACTGAAACCATTTTGGGGGGAAGGTTCAGAGAATTTACACTTTTCTAAAAGCTTTCCAGATGGTTCTGTCACATTAGGGCTGGGAGACCTATCTCTGGAAGGACTGGACAAGGCTCTCCCAAAAGATAACTCCTAGCAGCTCTAAGCTTACAGCTTATGGAAAGAGGGTGTCTTACAGTAGTCTAGCTAAAGTCCTGAAGCCAACCCTGATTGGCTTACACTGGATCATGTGATCATCCCTTAGCCAGGCTTGGATTACCTTGCCACCCATGAAGGCTTGAAGTAGGTACAGTGCAAAGACCTACATCACTGAGTGGAGGAGGGGTAGCTTTCTAAAAGGAATTAAAAGGGCTGTTTTAAGAACAGATGACAGAAGGGAAATCAAAACAACCCATTATAGGAAAACACTATTGTTATCCTGTTTTTAGATAAAACTGATGCAGAGACGTGTTCCTAATTTGCTAATGGTCATACAACCAGTAGGAGGTCATCTGAGGTTTAGGCATAAGCTGTCTGACCCTAGAAGTAGAACGTGCTTTGCCCAGTATGCTACAAAAGATATGGGGCAACATGGGCAGATTAGCTGGTCCTAAATTGCCTATTTGTATATAGCAGAGGGCTGTGATCAGAATCTAGGAAAATAAAATATCCTATGTAAGCTAGCAGGCAGGAGGGTGGCATTCTGAGCAAACTGCCCACTCTACAGTGGATACAGATTCAAAACACCTTGTCCAGGGTGGGTTCAGAGCTGAAAGTACATGGCTTGGAAGTGGCAGCATCACTTCTGGGCTGTGAGTGGAAAACACTTGACTTGGAAGAGCTAGAGGGGGAGTAAAGTTGGAAATGTACTCTTCAGGCACTCGGCCTTCTTTGGAGATTCACGTGTTCTGATTTCGCTAGTTCTTTGGGACATTAAAATAAAAAATGCAGAGGCTGTGGCTTCTACACAGACTGTCTTCAACCAGCCAAGGAATATTGTAATTATCAGATGACAGAGGAGGGAGAAAGCAGAAAAAGCCAGGTCTCCCTCAACTCGCCTGACATCCTCACCCCGCTTTCAGGGCAGGGAATGCTCCTGACTTGTCTTTCCATTCCTCTAGTGACATTGCTATAAAAGCGCTTGATCACAAAAATTCTGCTGTGCCCCTCCCAGTGATCTAATGGAATTTGCTGCTGACTAAATATTGACTATTATATTTAGCCCCCTTAACCAGCTCTTCATTATTTTGGGCAAGTTACTTTGCTTCTCTGATACTTAGCCTCCTCATCTGTAAAATGTAGTTAACAAATATCTGCCGCCCAGGGTTATCCTGAGGATTAAATTATTTGGGTTAAGCACCTCTCCCAGTGCCTTTCAATTAGGATATGCTCAGTAAATGCTCATTTCTTTTTCCCTCATGCCCCAGATCAGTGCTGTTTCTAGGGCAACGCTTCAAAACTATTGGGGGGGGGGAATTCCACAATTACTAAAGTTATTTGCATAAAATGTCATGTTTCATAATCTAACACAAAGGGTTCCTTGCTTCTTCTGAAGTGATCTTGCCACATACAGTGGTTGGTGATGCCAGAGCTCACCAGGAACACACTTGTAGTTGACAATGGGTTCATTAACCTTTGCAGGGAGGGAGCACACAAACTGTGGGGAACTATGTAGTGTCTCAGTGGGTAGGCATTAGAAAGATGTGGGCTGGGATTGTGTCATTGGTGGGGAGGAATTAAGGCAGAGAAGTTTGCTCATATTGGATGTTGTCAAAGCAGGGGTGATTCTGTACTTGGGCTTCTTAATGTATCTTACCTAGAAAGATAAATGATAAAGCCATATACATGAAACCACAAACCACTACTCGTGTTAGCTAGGAGTATAGGAAGTTGGGAATTTGAGTTGGACCGTGTTTGTCTTTGTTCAGACGTGATCCTACTTATTCCTTGATCCCTCATACCCAAAGCAGCCTTGCCTGATGTTGATGATCTGCCAAATTGTTTATATTCCACAGAACACAAATGTCTGGCTATGTCAGTTCAGCTTCTAGATGTTAAGGGCTGCCTCCTGTTTTTATGACTTTATGTACAATAAAATACACAATAAGAAGAAAACAAACAGAATTGACTATTTGGTAGAGGCCAGAGATTGTTCTAGATGCTTCACAGATATTAACACATCTAATCTTCACAAAACCTAGTAAGAATTTAGTGTATTAGCTATCCCCATTTTATGGATGATGAAATTGTGGAGCAGAGAAATGAACAAGTCACCATGGTCATACAGCTCATGGGTGACACAGCTGGGATTCAACCTCACTTCTGAGACAGGCTCCTAAGCTAATATCAATGAAGGATGGATTCCACTTTTTCTACAAGATAGATGTCAGGATACTGTTCAGCAATTTCCTCCCCGGCCTACCCTCTTTCTATATCCTTGCTCTCTGAGATGACAAATATGGTGCCTATAGGAGGGAATAGAGTTTGAGGGGTTTTTTTCCTGTCCCCTAAAATCTGAGGATGGTTGCTCAGAACCAATCCTAGGAAATCTTGAGAGAGAGGGGCCAGAGAAGGGCAAAAGGAGAGGGTCAACCATAAATTCTCATAGTCGATAATAGGGGTTCTAAACATTTTTTTTGTACTTTTTTCCTCCATAAGCCTTTTCCTTTCAGCATTGATTCTGAATTCTGTGTACTTATGTAGTCAAACCACTGTACTGAGTACCTACTGTACATAAAGTATGTATGTGTGTAACCCAGATGTGTGGGCTCCTCTGGGTAGTCTCCCTCTCCTGTTGCATCTATTTTGAAGAATCTATACACTGACACCTGTTAATATCAAATCAAGTGGCAGGTTGCTCTCTCACTGTCTAGATGATTGCAAAGGAAATGGAGAATCCTGAGGGTATGTCAAGTCACTGCAGTCCACCTGTGCTAACGGGTGACTGTTTGCCAATACTAAGCCAATGGAATGAGGTGTTCACATCCCAGGGAGCTCTCCAGCAATTCCAGATGTTGCTCAACCAGAGCAACAAAGTAGAAGATAGAGCAAGATAGGACTGGCTGATGAGCTGTTCCCTATTTAGATGCTAGTGTTAGAGACAGTGGAAAGTGACAGAACAGGATTTCTATGTGGCCAGTTTATGAAAGCAGATTTTTCTTGAGATTTCTCTTGGCAGAACAAAAGAACTATAAGGAAACCCCTCCTGAAGCCTTAATATAATCTCTATTGTTTCTAATATTTCCGTTGCTTCTAATATTTTTGTTTCTAAACACAAATATGCAACTGATCACCATCTAATCTACCCATGTGGCCACATCTTTTTGCTGCTCTGCATAATGGTGAAGTCTATTATACTTCTAGAACTAATCTCTGTTGTTTCTAATATTTTTCAAAAACAAGAAAAGCAACAACAAAAATGCAGTCAAGGACCCGAGAGGAAATGGAAAATGAACGTGGAAATGGGAGCATGAGGCCCAAACAAAAATGGTGGATGCTTGAGATGACCACTTCAAGGGGGCAAATATTGGCAAGCAAAAAGCTTATCCTCCTTCCAAGAGCCCATCTAGTAGCAAGTACAAGGAGAGAATTTTACCTTAAATCCTACTTAAATCTCCCATGCTATATCCAATTAACCTTCTCTGTGCATGCTTAGACATTGGGGACAAGCCAGGTTATCTGTGGGGAAAGGCTGTAGATTTAACACTTAATCCTTGACACACTCTGTATTTAGCTTTCCCTCTGCCTTCTAGGAGTCTTGAGGTTTCCCTCCTAGATTTCCTTCTATAGGCTCCCCAATCTGTGCCCCTTCCCCAACAAATTAGTTTTGCTTTCAAATCAAATTTAAGTTTTCTTGGGGGAAAGAGGGGTCAAAATCCTGGTTAGGCATTAAAAACAAACCAAAAAAATTTTCTCTTAATTCTTCTCAAAATGGCTGTTGGTAGCTTGTCTGGAAATAGAAACATCCAAAGGGATGAAGGGCAATGGTGAAATGTCAGGCCTCAGCTATGATCCTTTCTAGAAGATTTTGAGGTGTTTGTTGCTCTAGGAGAGGAGACTTCTAGGATGTCTCTCTAAATAAAGATGCCAAAAGCACACAGAGACTAGAAGGGAACCAAGGCAGACAACTAAGGAATGAGAGACACGCAACCCTCTGTCCTGCTAGAACACAGGCAATGCACTTTAAGGGAAGACTAGTCTGTGGCAGTTTGCTTTTAAAGCTCACCATTGTTGTCTTTTAAAGCTGCATTTTTGTCTGGGTGATACCAGTGCATTCAACGTGGGAGGTCACAGTCAGGAGAGATCTTTGTGTAGCAAAGTACTGAATACTAAGACTGATCCTCCCTCGTTATTGTCATCACCATCAGCATGGCTAACATTTCTTGAGTTGAATACTCACTTAATCCTCAGAACAATCCCCTGAGACATGTGTAGCTTCACTATTTCTTGTTTAAAATCACTAGGTTGGAGAAGGACAAGATGGCTGAAGGGAGATGCCTGACACTTGCTACCTTCTCCCTCACAATGAATTAAAACAACATGATATAGCTGCATTTTGAGGGTAGGGAGCATGGGAGTACTCTGGAAATTAGGGAGAGGCTTATACGGAGATTAAGGGATAATAGCATAGGAATAAAACAAAACATCCTGTCCTGTGCCATCAGGCTCCACAACCAGGGGAGGGGGAATCTCTCTTTTGCAGGGTTAAGGGTGAAAAAGTCCCAGGAAACTATCCATGTAGGTGCTAGAAATCCTAGATACAGTGAAGTGTCACAGTGGTCATAAGCTTACAGCTCATTTATGTAAGTTACATGAAATCTGTCAGTGGCCTTGCTTTGGGAAAGGATCTTACATCTCCCAGCAAACTCTCAAGGTGCTAAAACCAAGAGCCATCTTGAGAAGGGAGCTTTGTTTGAATTTAGATTGCTCTAGGCATCAGAAATCCCTGCATATTCCCATCTCTGGAACCCCATAGACATTCACTGCACTAGCTCATGGGGTAGCTTCCTCATGATCCCAACTTGGTCCAGCAGAATAACTGACCTATGCCCACTGGGTGCCATATATTATAGGAGATGAATATTATAACAAGAAGGGCAACAGAGGGCAAAGCCCTCAAGACTCACATCAAGGAGCTTGTCCTCTGAAATCAAGGGTATGGCCAGTGGCATATGGGCATCATCATCATCATAGGTGCCAAAACTGAAGGCAGGCACCCACCCTGTTCCCTCTGGCTCTTCCCCTTGGATTGTACCCAGGTACCAGTTATAGGAAGGTAGAGGGAACATTGATTCTTGCTGCCACTCTGCCCCTCAGGGGACTTTGAGCTCTGGCTGTCAAACCATTAGTGTATACCCCAAACCCAGGTATACCCAATGGGGGCTCCCTGGGAGGAACTCTATTCAGTTCCATCCAAAGTCCAACTCCCAGGTGGGCACTGCCACTGAAGTAGCAAAAAAGGAACAATATGCTTCCTATTGGCTCCCCATAAATGTGGCATCTGCCATTGCCCTGCCCCCACACCCCATCTCTCCATGCAATGCTGTCATTGTGTATGTGCACCACAGAGGGGACGCTTCACTTTCTGCTTTCCTGTGAAGCCTTCACAACTGCTGAAGCTCCTACTGCCAGAGGCCCTTGCTAGAAGCAGAGCTAGCACCAACACTGCCTGAGGAAACCCCCATTGCCTGACAGTGATTGCCACTGCTATTGTAGGAGTAGCCACACAGTGACAAACTCCTGCCATACTGTGATCTATAGTACATCTACTTAAACATCTAGAATATCTCCACTCTTACATTCCCGTTGCGATTGTGGGTTTCTTGGACTCAATTATGGAAAGCACTGTGTCCAAAGTCATTAATCACAGCCAAAGAAGCAATAGGGAAACTACACTTACAATGCCCAGGTAGAATCAAAGCCAATGTTTCATAACAAACCGACACATCTTTAGGAAAAAGCTGCTTACTAAGAAGGCACCCCATAAAAGTGATAGAGATCTGATCCACCAGCGGCACAAATCTCAAAATAGGAATATAAGAAATGTAAAATAACAAGGTGAAGGAGACCTCCAATAAAACATAACAACTCTCTAGCAACAGATTCCAGGACAATTGAAATATCTGAAATGTTGGATAAAGAATTTAGAAAAAATTGACTTTAAGAGAAAAAAATATAAGAGTCAAGCCCTAATGATCAAAGGATCATTTAATAAGAAGATATGACAATTGCAAATATATACATACCTTATGTTGGTACACCCAATTTTATAAAACAAATACTATTAGAACTAAAGGGAGAAATAGGCTCCAATACAATAATAGTGATGGATTTCAACATTCCACCAATGGTCAGATCATCCAGAATCCACTCCACCCCAAAATCAACAAAGAAATGTCCAAGTTAAAGTATACTTATGGATCAAATGGTATTGATAGCTACAGACATATTTTTAAAAAAATATCAGCACATGGAACTCTAGAATAGATCATATATTAGTCCACATAAGTCTTAAATTTAAAAAAACCCTAAAATCACATTCTGAAACTTTTCTGATCATAGTGGGATAAAACTTGAAGTCAACAAGAAATTATACAAATGCACAGGGACTGAGTAACTCTTTTGAATAAACTGTGTTCATTCAGATTATCAAGGAAGTCAGAAGAAAAATTTGAAAATTTCTTGAATTAAAAAGGAAACAATATACAAAACTTGTGGGATACAGCAAAAGCAGTAGTAAGAGGAAAGTTTATAGTAATGGGTACTTACATTTTAAAAAAATATATAAAAACCTACCATGCATCTCAAGGACTTAGACAAAGAACTAAATCCAAAATTAGAAGGATAGAAATAAGATCAGAGCTGAAATAAATGAAATAGTATCTATAAAATTAATACACAAGATCAGTGAAACAGAGTTGGCTATTTAAAAAGAAAAAAAAATCTTGCAAATCTTTAGCTAGACTAACCAAGAAAAGAAAAAATCCCAAACAAATTAGAGATGAAAATGAAGACATTACAACAAATGTCATAAAGTATCATTAAGTATTATAAAACTCAATATGCTAACAAATTGGGAAACCTAGACAAAAGTGACAAATTTCTAGACACATGAAATTTACCAAAATTAAACTATGAGGACATTTTTTAAAAAAACCTAAGTGTATAAATAACAAGTAATGAGATTGAATCAATAATAAAACATCTTCCAACATAGGAAAGCCCAGACCAGAGTGACTTCCGTGCTTGAATCTTAACTTACAAAGAGCTAGTATCAATTTTTCTCAAACTATTCTAGAGCATTAAAAGACAGGAAACCCTTACAAACTGTTTATATGAGACCAGCATTACCCTGTTACCAAAACCTGTCAAGGACACAAGAAGAAAAAGCTATATACTAATATCTCTGATGTATATAGATGCCAAAATTCTCAAGAAAATGCCAGCAGATTGAACTCAACAGTGTATCAAAAATTTCATTCACCATGATGAAATTGGTTCATGTCAGGGAAGCAAGAATGGTTTAACCATATAATTCATTACTTCAACACAATGAAGGATAAAAATCATACACATCTCAATGGATATGAAGAGATTATTTGATAAAATTCAATATCCCTTTGTGGTAAAAAAAAATTCTGAACAAATTAAATATAGAATAATTATACCTCAGCATAATAAAGTCTACATATGGCAAACTCACAGGTAATTTCATACCAAGTGACAAAAAGCTGAAAGCATTTCCTCTTAGATCAAGAACAAGGATGCCCATGCTCACCACTCATTTTCAATATAGTACTATAAGTTTAAACCAGAACAATTAGGCCAGAGAAAAAGAAAGACATACAAATAATTAGGGAGGAAGGCAGATCATCTCTGTTTGCAGATTATATGACTATCTATAAAAAAAAACCCTAAAGACTCCACCAAAAGACTTTTAGAACTGATTCAACGAATTTGTTAAAGTAGAAGGATACAACATTAACATGCAAAATTTAGTAGTTTTTTTATATATCAATAATGAATTTGGTGAGGAAAAATCATTTAAAAAATCCCATTATCAATAACTACAAACACAAAACAAAATTTAGGACTAAGTTTAACCAAGGAAATGAGAGTCCAATATAATGAAAATTACAAAACACTGATGAAAGAAATTGAAGACACAAAAATAATAGACACAAAACCCAAAAATCACAATCCATGTTTTTAGATTGGAAAAAAATGATATTGTCTAATTTCCATACTACCCCAAACAAACTACAGATTCAGTGTAATCCACATCAAAATATCAAAATACCAACCAATACTCGTGAAACTAGAAAAAAAAAAACAGTGCTAAAATGTATGTGGAAGCACAAAAGAACAAAATGCACAAAGCTGGAGGTATCATGATACCCGATTTTAGGTCATGCTAGTGTCACAGTAATCAAACCAGCATGGCATTGGCAAACAGGCACTTTGACAAATGGAACAGGATAGAGATCCCAGAAATAAGCCCATGCACCTACAGTCAACAGATTCTTGGCCAATGTGCCACATTGCCTCTTTAATAACTTTAGGGAAGCTGATTATCCACTTTAATAAGCTTGACTTCTCTCTTTAGTATTGTATAAAAAACAACTAAAAATGAATCAAATACATAAATGGAAAAACTGAAATTCTGAAAGTACTAGAAATAAACATGGAGGGAGCACTTCAAGAGATTGATACAGGCAATGATTTTCTGGATAGGAGCCCAAAAGAATATGAAACGGAAGCAAAAAATTGACAGATGGAATTACATCAAACTAAAAAGCTTCTGCTCAGCAAAGGAAATGATCAACTGAGTTAAGAGATAATTTACAGAATGAAACTGTTTTCTAAGTATTCATCTGACAGAATGTTAATATACAGAATATATCAAGAACTAAAAAAAACAATTATTTTTAATCCAATTTAAAATGGGCAAATGATTTGAATAGATACTTCCTCAAAAGGACTTCAAATTACCAATATATTAAAAAATCATCAATATCATTACTTATCAGGAAATATAAATTGAAACTACAATGAGATTACATTTTACTCCAGTTAGAGTGGCTATTATCAAAACCCAAAAACAACAAATGCTGGTGTGGATTTTAAGAAACTTGCCAGTGGAAATGTAAATTAATATAGCCATTATGGAGAACAGTATGGAGGTCCCTCAAAAATATTTTTTAAAATGACACTACCATATGATCCTGCTATCCCATTTCTGAGTATATAAACAAAGGAAATTAAATAAGCATACCAAAGAGATGCCTGCATGTTCCTGTTTATTGCAGTGCTTTTTGTAATATCTGAGGTATGGAATAAGTGTGGGTGTCTATCAACAGATAAGTGGATAAAGAAAATGTGGCACATATACTCAATGAAATATTCATTGACACAAAATATAGAAAGAATGAATGTACTGTCATTTGCAGCAAAATGAATGGAACTGGAGTGCAAAATACCACATTGCTGTTGATGTACACAATGAATACAAAAAGATTTTCATTTTTTAAAAAACTTTTAAATAATACCAGGTTACCAGATACCTGCTCTGTCCCTATAAGGAAGGAACATCCTCTGTGAAGAACTAATGATCATCCATAAGTAAAATAATGCATTTTTAAAGTACTTATCAGAATTTATCATAATATTAGTCCTTAATAGAAGGTAGTCATAATCATTATGGTCTATTAAATTGTTTTTCAGATAGTTTGGCTATTGCTTATGGGTATTTCAGGCAACCAAATCTGAAACTTGAGGTCATGATCTTGCACATGAATTTTGATTCAGGATAGATTTGGTATCAAGGAGTACCATTTTCTCCTCCATATTCCAGGGCATCCTGTCCTCAGAGAACAATTGGGCATATGTCTGGGCTTTGTTGATTTCTGTAACATACTGTGCAATCTAAATTTATTTTTATTAGTGTATGACCCTGGTAACTTACACTATGACAATCTGGGCTAAAATGTCTGAATTCCATGTAGGACAGAAGCTGACAGAACTTTAGGGAACTCACACTGGACATTCACCAAAGATGTCCAGAACAAAACATTTTGTGAGAACTGTATTTGGGGCAGGTTGTATGCAATTCTGAATAGTTGTCAGAGAAATGAGGTTGTCATTAGATTGCCTTGGGGGACATAAAGCCCCTCATACAGGTCTCCTGGGAGTTGGAGAGGTGACCCTGAGCAAGGATCTCTAGTCCCTGCAGAAGGACTAGATGGATTTAACTGAAACATGGAAGCCAAGTTAGACCTGATGATGTATAGAACAGGCTCTCTTGGGGTGATTATATTTCTGATTTAATCTCCTACCTGAGGGTAAATTTGAGTGGTCATTAAGTAAAGAAAGCATTCTCACAATATGCTGGTGACTAAAGTAAGAAAGATAAATTTGCCAGTAGAGAAGGGGCTAAATCTTCGGGTGTTCAAACAGATTGTTGTGACTCCTTTTGTAGCTTTGGTTCTGTGGGAAACCATTAGAAGAAAATCTTTTGTGTTAATGCTTTATTAAGAGTGCATTTGCAGGCAAAGTGGAATGGAGATAAAAAAGGATTGAGTCAGAGAAGACAGGACAGTAGAAACAAGGTAGAGCATTCCCAAGCTGACTATGGCTTCATGGTAAGATGATTTCAGGGCCTTGCAAGAAGTCTTCCAAGAGGCCTTGTAAATACCCTGCATCTTCAAACCTTAGCATATGGAAACAGGAAGAGAGAGGATGGGGTGAAAAGAGGTCCACTTGCCAGGGGCCAGAAATAACAGAATGCAAGCTGGAATTCTGTCTGTGAAGTTCAACACCAAACCACTAGGGAAAAATTTACAAAACAGACTCAGTGAAAGCCATAGGCTCTGCCAATAATATTTGCACCTTTTCCTTTTGTTGGGAGGAGCTAGAGGGAAGGGTGGACATATGAGAATATATATCCAGTAATACTCCTCTCCTAGATAAGAGCCTACCTAGAAAAGTAGCAACATAAATGAAAGGTGTCCGCACCTCAACACTCCCTACCACCTCAAAAGGCTCAGATCCCTTACCAGACCCTCTGCTCTCCATTTCCAACCTCATCTTCCAAGACTCATGAGACCCTCTGTCTGCCTACCTGTGGCTTCCTTGAGCACATTCTACATGTTGCTGGCTCCATTCATTTGCTATGCTGTTCCCACAGCCTGGAATACCCTCTATGGCGTTCTCCAGCTATAGAAATCTTTCTCATCCTCCAATTAAAGGCCCAATTAAAGTAGCAGCTCCACTATGTCCCCTTCTTGATTATCTTGGTGAAAGTGTCTCATTCTTCCTTTGAATTCCCATAGACCTATATAAGCAACTCTCACATAGCCAAGGAAATGCTGCTTTGTTGTCCAGTTATTGAGAACAGACATTAGATTTCATTCTTCTATCCTCATTGGGGCCTAGGATGGGATCTAAAATAATAACTATGGAATAGCAAGAATTCAGCAAATATTGCTCACATGAATTGAGTCTAAAGGTAGTTGATGAAAAATAAGGAGATGGTTACAGACAGAGAAGTGGAAGTAACCAGCATTTCTTTTTCCTCTGAAAAAGGAATGTCACTTAATAAATGTCAGTGCATACCCACTCATAGAGGAGGAGGCTCCTGGAGGTGACTGAACTAAGTCAGGAAATGGCAGGATGAGAGACTTGAGATCCAATTATTTTTTTTTCCCAAATGCAAAATCTGTGTTTCTTGAAATGGGCAGAAAGGCACACTCTGCTGAAGCACGGTGTCATTTCACAGCGTGACCCATCTGCTATAATTGCTCTGTGCACAGTGTTCTGATATTTGGTCTGATGTGTATGTCAAAGACCAAATGATGAAACCAATAAGAATTAGTAAGAATAGCCTTAAACTGCAAAAGGGGAAATGGCAGTGAGAACAAAAATGAAACATAAGTGGGAGCAATTGGCAGTGGGAACTAGCTGGCAGTTGAAGAGCAGTTGGAGGTGGAATATATTGGGATTCATATCTGCCAAATAACACAAATAATACACTTAGCAATGAAGACTTTTATTGGTCCGAGAAGATATTGGGACTGGAAACCAGGGAGTCTAAGTTCTTTTCATAGCCCTAAACTCCTCTAATAATTAGCTTCCATTGACCTCAATTTTCCTACCAATGAAGAGGTTCTGAAATGCCACACGGGTCATCCTCCAGAAAGCATGGGGGAAACACGAAAGACAATCCTCTTCCAACTCATGTTTCAAGAAGCCCTGGGCTTTAGTTCTGTAAGAGTGGCAGCTCATCCAGGGCACCCATCCAAAATCATTTCATAAGCACCTCTCATGTGCCAGGCTCTGCAGTATGTTCTGGGAATGAAAGAATAAAATACACCCTCTGAGATCAAATAGCATTAGGCATGGTTCTAGCCAGGTCCACTTAAGGTGTGTGACATTGTGCAACTTGCTTTCCATCTGTTTCCTTATGTGTAAAAATGAGATGGCCATAGACTCAAAGACTGTTGTGAGGGTCTTATATGGAAGGTATACAAAGCTTTTAACAGAACGTCTGACACATAAGAGGCCCTTTAAAAATGTGAACAGTAATGATAATGATTCCATTGCCCCAGAGTAACAGAAAAGCTAAGAGCAGGAATTAATCACATGCCTACTTTAAAAAAAAATCCAGTGTTCTGAATAGAATTCTTTCCTCAAGTTTGGCAACTTAGAGCTTCCATACATTCTACTATTGGCTGACCCTTGCAGCTTCTCTGCTCAATGTTCCCGAGTCCCAGGCTTTATTTCTACAGTATTGAGCCTCCAGATTATGTTGGGACTCAGGAATTCTGCAAAGATGTGACTGTGGTAAAAACTTCCCATCCTGGGACAGTAAAGAAGACAGGGGAAGTTCGTGAGAGACACCAATTTTCAGTTTTAAGCTTCCCCAAGGTGCCATTTTCTGTATTTAAGAATATAAGACTGTCAGGAGTGACAGAAATTGAGTCAGGAATGGCCATCCTTTAATTCTTTAGGAATCAAACCCAAGTTTGATAACTCTTGCTACAGTGACCTTTCCATTGTGGCACCTTTTATTGAACTTGTATGATAACTTGTATGATAGAAAAGGAGAAAGGAAGAGTTCAGTGGCTTTGAAGCAATATCCCTCTTGATATGTTCTTGTCATCAATGAGTTCATACCAGTTCTGATGTAAACTTTGTGTAAGGTCCAAGATAGTATGCTCCTACTCTGCATTCTAGAGGATTGGCCCAGTCCTTCTCTATGCTCCCAAATCACCTGTACTTTTCTTCTTTATGGGACAGCAATGTGCGAAGGAAGGTGTTCCTCCTCTAGGCCTAAGCAATGACCTATGATATTTCTAAAGCAGGATATGATGATTTCAAGGATTGGAATAGTTCTAGCCAGTACAAAAAAATATCTATTGGGGACTTCTGATGAGGAATTTCCTCTCTGAGAAAAAAATGAAGGAGGCTTCTGATCAAGCTAAAAAAAAGAAGCCTGTGGGGTATTGGTGTAGACAAATGGATCAATGAAACTGATTAGAGAGCACAACTATAATAACAACTATAATAAATACAGTCAACTGATCTTGACAAAGGTAATACAATGGATCAAAGATGGTCTTTTTCAACAGATGATGTTGAAATAATTGGAATTTTCATTAAAAAAAAGTCTAGACACAGATTTTATGCCCTTCATGAAAATTAATTCAAAATGGATTATACACTTAAAGGTAAAATGCAAAATTATAATACTTAGAACATAGGAGAAAACCTAGATGACTCTGCACATGTTGATGATTTTTAGAAATAATAGCTATTATATAAAAGCATAATTTTTAAGGAAATAAGTGATAAGCTGGACTTCATTAAAATTAAAAACTCTGGTTCTGTGAAAGACAATGTCAAGGAATGAGGACAAGTCACAAACTGGGAGAAAATATTTGTAAAAGATACAAATAAAGGACAAAGAGAAAGGGCAGTCACCCAAAACATACAAAGAACTCTTAAAACTTAATAGAAAAACAACCTGATTTTTAACTGGGCCAAAGACCTTACCAGAAATCTTACCGGAGAAAATACACAAGTGGCAAATAGGCACATACAAATTAGGGAAATAAAAATTAAAACAATAAGATGCAACTGTACACCTACTAGAATTGCCAAGATCTAGAACATCGACAATACCAAAGGCTTACAAGGATATGGAGCAATGAGAATTCTCATTGGCTGCTGGTGGGAATGCAGTCACTTCAGAAGACAATTTGATGGTTTCTTATAAAACTAGATGTACTCTTACCATAAAATCTGGCAATTATGCTCCTTGGTATTCACCCAAAGAACTTGTAAACTATATCCATAGAAAAACCTGCATGCAGATGTCTATAGCAGCTTTATTATAATTGTTGAAACTTGGAAGCAAGTGACATCTTTTAACAGGTGAATGAATAAACTGTGGCACATGCAAATAATGGAATATTATTCAGCACTAAAAATAAAAAAGCTATCAAGCTATGCAAAGACAGGGAGTAAACCTAAGTGTCTATTACTACGTGAAAAAAGAAATATGAGAAGGCCACATACTGGATGATTCCAACTACAAGACCTCTTAGAAAAGGCAATACTATAGAGACAGAAAAAGATCTGTTATTGAAAGTGATTAGGGAAGTGGGGGTGGTGGTGAATAGGCAGAGCATAGAGAACATCAGGGCAGTGGAAGTGATGGATACATGCCATTATTTATCTATCCAAATATGTAGAATGTACACCACAAAGAGTTAGCTTCAATGTAAATTGAGGACTTCAGGTGATAATGATGTGAGTCAACATGAGTTCATCAATTTTAACAGAAGTTCCACTCTGGAGGGGGATGATGGTAATGATGGAGCCTATGCATATGCAGGGCAGAGGATACACTGAAAATCTGTTTGTTACCCTTAATTTTGCTATAATCTAAAACAGTTCTAAAAATATAATAAAATCTTTTTTAAAAAGAGACTTCTAATTAAATTCTTTCTTATGCACCAAGCAAGATAGAACAGGGAATCTCTCCTTCTTGCCCTTGGATAGTTTCATGATGAAGAGGTGCTATGACAGCTATCTTGTGATCTCGAGATAAAAACCAAGAGTATTGAAGAGAAGACACTAAGCTGAATCTCTCAATTTGAACTCTTACCTTCATGCCTTTTACACGAAATAAAAACCACTAGTTGTTTTTAAAATGCCACTACTTACAGCTGAAAGCATTCTAGCTGTTGAAACTTCCCAGAGGAGATGAGATTGAGGGCTTGAAAGAAAATAGGATTTGGCTAGGCACAAAGGAGGTGGATAGACTTTTTATTGAACATTAAGCTAAGGTAAAGGAGTGGGATGAGCTTGGTCACTTGGCTGATAGGAGAAGATTCTAGGCTGCTGTGGAAATATCAACTGGAGTAATTGTGCCTTTCTCTGAACTTGTAGTGCTTACTCTTGGATTTGCAAATGTTAATTTGCATACAGATTAATTTGAGTGTGAGGTGCCAGAGATTGAATCCAGGGCCTCCTGTATGCTCTACCCCTAAGCTACACCCCCAGCTCTGCATACAGGTTCTTGTCTACAGGAGGAGGAAAGAGACTGGCTCAGGTACTTGAAATAAGAGAGAACAGACCAGTTCTTGGGCTCCTGGCTGAGTCCTACACCCTTGGGTTAGGATGTTAAGGAGAGTGGCTGCAGGCAGAAGCACAGGACCTATTCTCACAGGGTAGTCTGAGACCAAGTGACAGCACCTCTATGGTTTCCAGGCAACTAAAACACACAGAGGTGGGGAAAGAGGTTTTCCTAAGACTGCTGTGGTGGCTCTTTCAGGACGTGTCAGCCAGCTCATCTCCCTCGCTGTTCCCCTGGAGGGTACAGGCAGCTGGGTAGGGCAAGGGACTTCTCTTGCTGCTGCCACAAGGGCAGTATTAAAGAGGGAAAGACAATATGACCCATATATGAATTCACCTGAGATAGACTCTGGGACACAAACAGCATTAGACTTCAAGAGGAATAAAGTCCTTTGTCACTCAGGTAGCAGGCAGCTTGATGGTATGAAATGACAATCATTACAGTGAGTGTGGCTCTACTGATGTTCCCCCGGCAAGTGAGTCTGGATCTGGATTTCCCAACCTTGGCACTAATGACTGAAACTTTGAACCAGATAAATCTTCATTGGGAGGGACTGCTCTGTGCACAGTAGGCTGCTTAGCAGCATCTATGGCTGTGTCTGTTCAACTAAGTGCTAGAATCAAATCACCCACGTTGCGGTTACAATAAAAAAAAAAAAGTCTCCAGACATTTTGAGGACTACTAGTGCAGAGAATTTTGGGAGGGGTGTGTGTGTGTGTGTGTGTGTGTGTGTGTGTGTGTGTGTGTTTTCCTGTGTCTGTTGGTCATTTGGATTTGTACCTTTTAAGAAAGCTTCAGGGAAACTTTTTCTACTTTCATTTGGTCAACATCTTTATTTTCTTGGGATAAGTACATAGTGGTTTGGTGAAAGAATGACAAGATTTAAGGCTTTAAATATATTTTGACTAAATGTCCTCTAGAAATATTTTTTTTTCCAATTGAGATTCCTATCAAATTTGACATTTTAAAATGTTTACAGAGTTTAGTCTGGGTTTTGCACATGGTGGATGCTCAATAAAAACTCACTAGTTATTCGACTAAATATTATTCATGGGTCTCCATCCTTCTTTTTCCTACCAAATATCTGGGCATGTTGATACATGGCACTTTGCAACAATTTCTATGGGCTGGATCTGGAGAAGGGCATATTTCCTGTAAAACAGTGCTTTTCAAAGTATGGAGCTAATAGCATCAGCATAACTCCAAAACTTGTCATAAATGCACATTTTCAGTCCCTACCTGGCCCTAGCTTGTGTTTTAGATGTCCTTTGGATGATTTTCTAAAACCTAGTGTGAGAATCACTGCAATAGGCAACAAATAAATGCTGCTTTTACTAGCTTAGAAATTGCTGTTCCCTAGATGCTCTTTTGGTAAGGCCCTGGTGGGAGCAGGCCAGCCTGTTCTTTGTTCATAAGGGGTTGTAAGCCTTCATGCTTTAAATGCATGTAATGCTCTCTAACTCCATCTGGTGTCCCGGTTGGTTTGAGAGGCCTGTCCTATGCCTATACCATATGCTAAAGGCCCAACTTATCTTGCCTGCTGGCCCACAGCCTAAGAGCCAACAGCTGGGTATTTAAATGAAGAATGATACTTATATGTTCAACCTCATTTGCTAGACTGTTCATTAGATACATAATCCCTATCTTGGCCAGATACAAAGTCCACTGTAAGCAAGGTGGCCATCTGTTCAGGACTGCATTCTTTTGATATAATCAGAGACCACTCAGAGACAGAAGAGCAGCAAGGTCCCTGGGGCTGAACCACATGGACAGCTACAAGCAGGGTACAGGAGAAGGTGGGGGTGAACAGACATTCCAAGACATTCCTTCATGTCTGATCTTTCCTTCCTGGTCAATAAGTGAGACTTTTCTCTATATGAGATGACCCCAGGGGCACCCAAATGCTTTTTCAAAGTATAAGACACATAGTCAGAAGTCACTTTGGAAGATAACTGTTGCACTTGGCAGGGATTCTGGCGCTGCAATTTACGCTTTATTTCTCTTATCCCCTGTGGTCAGAAATGAGTTTCTATACTAACAGCTCCTGACATCTGTAACCCCTGGGGCTTGCAGGATTTTGTGTGTGTGTGTATGTATATAGTCCCTAATTAGACTGTGGCATCTCTTAAAGATAGGAGCTCAGCTTTGCTTCTCATTGTGAATTTTAGATGGGGTCAATTGCACTTTAAAGCGCATCCACTAAGGTGCCTAATTTTTAGGATTCCTAGCAAACATTGTGTGGCCCTGCCCAAACATACTCCTAAGGAGATAATTATATACAGGGGTTAAAAAAGCAATACACAACAAATCATTAAAATTCTTCCTTGGGGTTGGTTGTGGGTGCTGTTTTGTAACTGAGAAATTTTTTTAAGTGGTGAAAATTTTTATCCTTCATGTCTGATCTTTCCTTCCTGGTCAATAGCAGCTTATCTGGTGACTGACTCAGAGGTTTGGCAATTTGAAGTGATAGGCTTCAATTCTAAGTAAGCCATAAAACTCTACCTCTTCTTATGCCTATGAGACAACAACTAGAGAAAAAAATTCATCTGATTAAAGCAGATCAGGCCAGTGAATAAAACAGCTGTTTTGAAGAAATGGGCACTGGAGTTATGGCACCCACAGCAGGAACATATCTACATGATTCTTCACCTCTGCCAGGGTGAATGACACAGCAGGGCATGAAAAGGTTACACTGGAATGAAAAGGAATCCCAGGAGTTCTTGATGACCCCAATATGAGTGGAGAGTGACCACACCCTGAGAAGCCCCTGAAGTCTGGACTCTGTTCTCACAACAGCCCACCCTTTAGAGATGGCCAAGTTTTTTATGAGACATGTTTTAAGAAACCTGGAAAAATGGTGTGCCTAGTGAGCAGTGAGGGCTGAACTTTTCTTCTCCCTGTGAAGTACATGCAGAGGCCTTGGTCAATTTTATGTTTTTCCTATCTTTCAGAGGTATGCCTTGGAAATAGGAAGTATGGGAATCCTAAAGTGGGGCATGCCCCTTGTGCTCAGGGTCACAGTGGGGGTGTGTGACAGAATTAAAACATTGCAAGGAGATTGAGGGGTCTTTCCATTCAGTTATTTGATTATGTCACTTCTTTGATCTCTAGGACTCTGGTCAGGCACATTTCCCTTTAGAAATTTACTCATGCCATTTTTTGATTTTGAGACACTCTCTATGTAGATGGCTATAGTTCTGAAAAACAATTCCCAAATAATTGAAAACAGACAACAGAATGTGTTGAGAGAGTTCAGTTTCTGGAGTCAGACCTTCTGGACTTAATCCCAGCTCTTCTTGTTAATGTGTGTGTGACCCTGGGCAAGTCACTTAAACTCTCCAACCTCAGTTTCCTTACCTATAAAATACAGTTGACAAGAACAATGTCCTTCTCATAAAGTTTCTGTGAGAATAAAATAAATTACACAAAGTGCTTTGAGAACAGAATGAGTACTATATAAACTTTTGCTATCTATTATTACTACTATCATTGTAAACAAAAAGTTTAACAGATGCAGTTCTAAAACATTCCTCTATTACTTGCTACCTGCAAGGTCATGGGCCGTTTACTTCACTTCTTGAAGCCTCAGTTTCCTCATCTGTAAATTCATACTTCATATTTTATGAGAATTAAATTAGAAGGTGAAATTTCTAGTATAACAACAGGCACTTTGCTTACTCAGTATATATTGGTACTTTCCCATCCATGATAAGTTAACATAGATTTGGTGCCAGAATTATTTAGTCATCTTCACTAGAGAATTACAAGGTACTAATAGTGATGACCAGACCTGGTCCTTAGATTGTCCTTAGACTATACTCTTGGATAGGTTAGCAGAATGTGCTAACCTTTATGTATTTTTTTTTTTAAAAAATAGACATCCTGGGTCTTTTTGGAACTTTAACAGCAAAGAATACCATAGCAAATTTCTCTGAACCCCATCGCTCCTGAGCAAACATAGCTTCACTTCATAATGCGACATATTTTCGTAAGAGTCGTGGGAACTGTTCACCAACTACCAGAGGATTTGGTTACAACCTCAAAATGGCTTACCAGGCATAAATGGATGTTTTGCTTGTCTGTAGCCTGCTCAGTACTAGGCAGCATCTGGAGAAGGGCCAACTAGGGCATAGAGGTCTTTCTGCAGATGGTGGGTATCACTGCTTGCCTGGGCCAAAAGATTGCCTTGTATCTTTTTTCCTTCCACCCCCTGCCTAGCTGGCATGACCTTACACTATTCCCGTTTTCTTTTTCATCTGATACCCACTCTGGCTCACAAAGTTTTGTCTAAGGTCTTTTCTGCTTCTGCCCCCATAAAGGGCAGGCTTCCACACAACCTTATGCGTTCTGTTTCATCTCCTCCTTTCTTTTTGGAAGCAGTTAGCTTTCAGGCTCAATATCTTACTCCCTGAATGGCTGAGCAATGGCCCTTCCTGACCCACAAGAGTTCATGGCTCTGAGGAAAACTAAGCTATTCTGTGGTGCCCTGAAACATGAATGAGGTCCATGCCAGTAACTGCCCAGGAAAGGTCAATAGCAGAATATTTTACATATGTACCTATTCACATTCTTTTCACTACCTTATATTTTTATCAGAATGCTAGATAAACTGATAATGGATTATAAGCAATTGTTCTAAGCCACATTCTTGAGTCTTTAACAGCAGATAAGGTACATGTGGTATTATTTACATTTTTTTTTTACCTTTAACATTTTGCTTCTGATTATGAGAATAAAGCTGAATGAACAACATGGTTGTATCCTGGGCCTGAGATCATGCATTTCTTACCTCACCTTTTGAACATTTATTTGCCATCAATATGCCATGCCTTGGCCAAACCCTGTGATAATGGGCCAAATAAGATATAACATACTTGTGTGACATTTGCATTAAGCTGAGAGAGTCAGAAAAATTTATAAGTGATGACTAGAGTGTGCTGTAACTCTTAGCAGAAGCATGCATTGAATCCTACCAAAACAGAGTGGGGAGGAAGGAACAGAGCTTTTGGAAGACTATTACAATAAGCTGACCATGGAACATTGGGTAGAAACCAGATAGAGGAAGATAGATAGGGCAGGGAGACCCCACATTTTCAGCTCTCGGTCCCTTCTGAATTTGTTACTATACACTGTATCACTGCTCTCTAGAAGCATTAGGGATTCTGGGACTTACAGTTTTTCATAATGTAATAAAAAAAAACAAACATAAAATCTCTATTCTTTAGAAAACTATGACTCACTGTTTAGCGTAGTTTAGACCTACCCTACATTTAGGCACACACTGTAATTTTAGTTTTTGGTTTGTTTCTCCATTAGCTTCTCATAATACTAGGGTTGCAGCCTGAGTAGGTTTTTCAGGATCTGCAAGTTAGAAGACATACCCTTTTCACACTGCCCCACATGGTCCTCTTTCTCAGGGTGTCTTCAATCATGGGAACAGGGCGAGTCAATTTCTTGAGGGCAGAATTTTTTGTTCAGACAGCTCTGGCCTTTGTAACTGGCAGAGGAAATGGCTGAGCAATCAGGGAATAATTTAAGGTGCTGGGTATCAAAAGAATACAGGAAGAGAAGAGGAGGGGCTTATAAGAGAGAAAGCAACTTTAAATATAAACTTGGCCTTCCTGGGAGTATTTCTGTGGGGTTCTGATTATGTCACCAGCTAAGATGTCTGGTCAACAGGAAATGAGGGTACAGCATCTTTTTTTTTTTTTTAATTTTGTATTTGTTGTAATTAGTTATACATTACAGTAGAATGCATTTAAGCACTTTGATATATCATACATAGAATGGGATATAATTTCTTATTTTTCTGAGTGTATATGTTGCAGAATCATATTGTTCATAAAGTCACATATATACACACAGTAAT
>NW_025999864.1:1033624-1071182 GCF_001458135.2 Marmota marmota marmota
ATATATATATATATATATATATATAAAGTAATAATGTCTGTTTCATTCTACTAGCTCTCCTATCCCCACATCCCTCCCCCTCCCTTCCCATCACTTCCCTCTACCTAATCTAAGGTAGCGCTATTCTTCCCTAGTGCCCCCACCTTATTGTGAATTAGCATCTACATATTAGAGAAAACATTCGGCCTTTGGTTTTGTGGGATTGGCTTATTTCGCTTGATATAATATAGCATGGTATTCTCCAACTCCAACCATTTACTGGCCAATGCCATAATTTCATTTTTCTTTAAAGCTGAGTAATATTCCATTGAGTATATATACACCACATTTTCTTTATTCATTCATCTATTGAGAGACATCTAAGTTGGTTCCATACTCTACCTATTTGAATTAAGCTGCTATAAAGATTGATATGGCTGCATCACTATAGTATGCTAATTTTAAGTTCTTTGGGTACAGTATCTTTTGAGAGTCACAATCTTAGCAACACCTACTTATAGTAGAATTAAAGGTGGACTCCCTTGTAGATCACTGCTTCTTTCCTTAAAGGGGCACTTCTTTTTCTGGAAATATGCATTGCTCTTGGAAAAAGAAGAGCCCTTGATAATTTTGATAGCCTGATTCTGATTGAATCTGCAGTTTTAATGCCATAGATCAAGATAGGTGCTATAAGATGTGCCTAGGAGCTGGGGTATGGGATTCCTTTGTCCCTCTGAAGTGCAATTTTGTTCAAAACACTTTAACTCCAGCTTGTGGCCAAGGATTTACTGGGTGTTTGTGATGATAACTAACCATTATTTGGGTCTGAGTACCTCACATAACCTTACCAGTAATTCATAGCTGCAATGGAATTTTGAGTCCAACATTAGAATTTCATACCATGGCCAATTAGAGAGAGTGTTGCGTCATCCCTCACAGTTCATGCTGCACGAAATGTCCAAAACAAAAACCACAGACTGTTTGTGATTATTTAATTTTGTTCTGGTACATAGTCTACTCAAATGCAAAATAAAATGCAATTTATTCCAATACACCAAGAAATAAAATAAAGCATGTTGTAATTGTTAGCAGAGTATGTTAGAAAAGATGATGATTTAAAGGAATCATTTTTTTTTTTTTAGTCAAAGTCACTTCCCCCACCTCATATGCACTTCAAAACTGTAACTGATGCCACTCTCATTCTTTTAGGCAATATAGGGAAGGGACTAGATTTTTTAAAAATTTCATTTTAATAATAATTGAAATAAAGTTGTATAATAATGTTGATAACACTGAAATTGCTTGGAATGATAAATGTAAAATGGTGGAAGTGAAAGGAGGTATGATTATGCAAGAAGAAAATAGAAATGAGACAGTTAAAGAAATAGCATATTTCTGTAAGAAATTTTCAAAAGCTGTTTCAAAAACAAAAACATAGTCCTCAGGACTGACTAAGGGAAGAGTTATTACTGACATTGTCAGTACTTCCAGAGTCTAATCTGCTTTGTTTTTGCTTCTGTAAGTCTGTCCTTGAGACTGAAGAAAGATTCCATCCCCACCTCCAGTTATCTGTTTATTTAAAGAGGAGTCTGAGGCTATCTGAACATTGATAACTGAGTGTGACCTCCAAAAGAAGATAAGTCAGGAAATAAAATGGCAGGTGGCACCTTGAATCAGGACAGAAATACATTGGCTGGGGAAATATAAGCAGCTCTGCTTAGACATTGGAAACAATGAGACCTAATCTTTTGTCATTGCTGCAACAGTTTCCCAGACATAGTCTGATGGATTGGGAAATACTGAACTGGCCCTTGATACTATCTCTTTCCTTCAAATCCATCCAGGACTCTCCCTTAAGCATAAACTACATTCCTTCTTGGCTGGTGACCTCAGACAAGTACAAGGACTTGAGGGTGATACATCTGTGGTCTCTGCCAACTCACTGATTGCCAAGATCCAAGTGACTGGCCTGGGCTAACTTGATGTCCTCTTCCTCTCCCATCCTACCATAAGGAATCCCCCTGAACTTCTATGCCCTGGTCAGAAAAAAATAAGTAAATAAAGTTTATAAATAGAGGATTGTTCTTCAATCAAA
Source organism: Marmota marmota marmota (assembly GCF_001458135.2). Lineage (NCBI taxonomy): Eukaryota > Metazoa > Chordata > Mammalia > Rodentia > Sciuridae > Marmota > Marmota marmota. The sequence goes on from NW_025999864.1 coordinate 1,035,699, forward strand.
AGCAAGCTGTTACAGGAAGCAGAGCAAGATGGCTAACTAGAAGTGATTCATGCCTATGCTCCCCATAAAAAGGAACAAAACAACAAACAACTGTATTGGATGAGAGTATTTGAAGTAAAGCACTAAAGAGCAGCAGGGGAATAATGGAAAGCCTGTAAAGGAAGGAGACTAAGAATGGCTGCAGAGAAGAGAGTGAAGGGCTCAGTCTCTGACATACCATCTTTTTCTGTATGGGTTTAGTACCAAGAAGCATGTCCCCCTCCATGCAAAAAGTAAACAGGAAGCCTCCAAGGGCCCCTATTAATGCTGTGGACACAGAGTCTTTACTTTTAGGGAATCCTGCAGTTGCTGTAGGACCTGAGCCTATTTTAGAGCTAGGAACCCTTTTGGAGCCCTTATGCCTACTCTTTTTCAAAGAAGTCCATAATGTACAACTCCACAGCTCCCACCAAGTTGCAGCTGTATGGCATCTTGAAATAGGACTGACTATGAGGGTGACTCCTGCTCTGGAAGCCAGTAACCACTGCATCTGTCCATCCCCAAGGCTGTGCTGCCATTGTATGACATTCACACAGGACATCACCATTCCCTAGCTTAGCTGTTATAGTTCCCTATTCTCCAGGAACAAGCTCTTCACCTTCCACATTAAGGTGATTGGATCACCCTGATCTAGGAGCCTAGGTTTAGCAAGAAAATCACTTCAACAGTAAAGACACATGTAGGTTTAAAGTGGAGAGATAGAAAAAGATGTTCCATTCAAACAGGAACCTGAAGCAAGTAGAATAGCTATACTTATATCAGATAAAATAGACTTTAAGTAAAAAACAATAAAAAGAGACTCAAAAGGTGATCATATAATATAAAGGGATCAATTCAACAACAGGTTATAACAATTGTAAATATATTTGTACCCAACACTGAAGCACCAATTATACAAAGTAAACATTATTAGATCTAAAGGGAGAAATAGTTGGGGATCATCAATACTCAACTTTTATCAATAGACATGCCATCTTAAAAAACAGAAAATTAATACGACAACAAATTAGAGCTAAGCTACGTCAAAGACCAAATGGACCCAATAGAAATTTATAAAACATTTCATCCAATAGCTGCAAAATACACATTTTTTCATTAGCACATGGCACATCCCACAAGATTGATCATACTATTGTCCTCAATAAATTTAAAAAAAATAAAAACAATCTTCATTAAATTAAGCATCATCAAAATCGTATCATCAAAATCCTATTATATATCTTCTGATCAGAATGGAATAGAACTATAACTCAACAATAGAAAGAGGAATAGGAAGAAATTCAGAAACTTTACAAATAGATCAAATTGAACATATTCCTGAGTTGTCAATGAGTTAAAGAAAATTAAAAATTTTGAAATGAATGAAAATGGGAAACAACATACCTGAATCTATGGGATATAGCAAAAGCAGTAACAGTATAATATGTGCCTATATTTTTAAAAAGAAGATTGTAAATAAATAACCTCAAATAACTAGAAAAATAAAATGAACCAACCCCCAAGTTAATAGAAAGAATAAAGATCAGAGCAGAAAAAATGAATTTGAAAGAAAAAAGAATTTTAAAAAACAAAAAATGAGATTTTTTTAAAAAAATATGAAACTGACAAAATTTTAGCTAGACTAAGAAAAAGGAGAGAAGACCCAAATAATTAGAATTAGAGTGAAGAGGAGACATTATATATGATACTACATAACTACAAAGAATCATAAGATACTACTAGGAAAAATTATACACCAACAAATTGGATAGCCTACACAAAATGGGTAAATTCCTGGATATATACAACCTATACTATTGGACAATAAATAAATAGAAAATATGAATAACCAGTGAAGAGATTAAATCAATAACACAAAGTCTCCCATCAAGGTACAACCCAGAACCTGTTGGTTTCATGTGTGAATTCTACCAACATTTAAAGAAGGACAATTACTAATTCTTCTCAAACTGTTCAAGAATGTTGAAAAGTAGGGCACACTTCCATACTCATTCTACATTCTACAAAGTGAGCACTCCTGTGACACCAAAACTAGACAAGGACATACACAAACAATAAAACTGTAGACCAATATCCCTGATTAACTTAGTTGCAAAAATCCTGAAAATTTCACAAATTGAATTCAATAGTATCTTAGAATATCATTTGCTTTGATCAAGTGGAATTCATCCAAGAATACAAGGATGATTCAACATATACAAATCAGTAAATGTCGTACATATCATTAAGAGAAAGGAAGAAAAAATGATCATTTTAATATAGGAAATCATTTTTTATAGAAAAAGTGTTTCAAAAATTCAACATCCTTTCTGATAAAATCTTTCAGCTACTTAGATAGGGATGGTACATACCTCAACAAAATGAAGTTCATATGTGACAAACTCACAGCTAACATCGCACTGAATGTGGAAAAGTTTCCCTAAAATCTGGAACAAGATAAAGATTCCCACTTTCACCATTTATATTCAACATAATACTAGAAGCCCTAGCCAGAGCAATTAGACAAGAAAAAGAAATAAAAGGCATTCATTTTGGAAAGGAGGAGACCAAATTGTCCCTTCTTGTAAATGACGTGATCATATATTTAGAAAACCCTGAAGACATCACCAAAAATCTGTTCAAATCAATCCACCAAGTTTCAGTATATACAAATTAACATGAAAATTAGTGTTTCTATTTGCTAATAGTGAACTACCTGTAAAAGAAATCAAGAAACAAATTCCACTGACAATCACTCCCCAACCCCGCAAAAAAAGCCCAGCAATAAATTTAAGCACGGAGGTTAAAGATCTCTACACGGTGAAAACTGTCTAATATTGATGAAAGGAAACAAAAAGGAAACAAATGGAAAAAACTCTCACATTCATGGGTTAGAAAACTTAATATTGTTAAAATGTCTGTACTACCCAAAATAATCTACCGGAAGTTTCAACCAATGCAATTTCTATCAAAATACCAATGATATTACTTATCAAAATAGAAAAATAATCCTAAAATTTATATAATACCACAAAGACACTGAATAGCCAAATTAAACAAAAATAACAATGCTACAGGCATCACACTACCTGACTTCAAAATTTCCTATGAAGATGTTCTCTGTGGTTTGGCTCTGGTTGAAGTGTGTCTGCCAAGGATTCATATGTTGAGCCTTTGTTTTCAGTGTGGTGCTGTAGATAGATCCTAGTGGGAAGGATCATTAGGCATACCACTTTCGGAAGGGATGAATGTTGTTTCTGTGGAGATTCTTTGTAGTTATGTGGTATCATATATAATGCCTGAGTTAACTCTTGAGATGGGGTTCTTGTAGATAGTGCAAGCTTGCCTCTCCCCTCACTCAGCTTTGGGTCTGACACTGTGATTTTCTTCCTCGCCCATACTACCACCAAGAAGCCATCTGACGTGGATCTTGACCAGAACAAATTGAACTTCCTCTGAACTTCCAAAACTGAGCTGAATAAACCTCTTTTCTTTATAAAGTTATACAACCTGAGATATTTCATAATATTAATAGGAAATGAACTAGTAAAAAAAAAAAAAAAAACTACAGTGTTATGACTTGGATTCTGAATGACTCCCAAATATCTGTGTGTTAAGGTTTTGATTTCCAGAATAACAGTATTGGAAGGTGATAGAACCTTTAGGAGGTGCGGCCTAGTGAGAGGTCTGTAGGTTTGGGTGTCTGCCCTAAAGGGGACTTGGGCCCCAGCCCCTTCTTCCTCACTCTGTTTTGAGCCCTGGTCAAGAGGTAAGTGACTTGGCTTTGCTATGTGCTCCCACCTTGATGTCTCGTCTCTCCACAGACCTGAAGCAAATGGGGACAATTGATCATGAACTGAAACTCCAAACTATAAGCCAAATAAACATTTTCTGCTAATAAGTTAATTATCTCAGTTATTCATTATAGTGATGCAAAGCTAATATAGTAGTTGAATTAACAGTGTACTAGTATAAAAGCAGACATACAGAACAATAGGACTGAAATCGTGATGCCATCATTAACCTACACATCTACAGTCCTGTGATCTTTGACAAAGGTGCCAAGGATACACACTGGGCAAAAAATAGTCTTTTCAATAAATGGTGCTGGGTAAAATTATATATATAGCAAAATCCTAAAGACTCCATCAAAAATCTGTTGGAATAAATGATATTGGTAAACTTGCAGGATACAAAAAAAATCAACATTCAAAAATTAGTAATGTTTCTATAAACTAATGGTGAGCTATCTTAAAATGCAATCAAGAGGGGCAGGGGTTGTGGCTCAGTGGTGGAGCACTTGCTTGTATGTGTGAGGCACTGGGTTTGATTCTCAGCACTGCATATAAATAAATGAATAAAATAAAGGTCCATCAACAACTAGAAAATATATATGTTCAGAAAAAAAATTTTTAAAAATGCAATCAAGAAAACAATACTATACACAATATCTAAAAAAATTTACGTGCAAAGAAGAATGAAACTTCTCTTACTACGTATAAAAATCAACTCAAAATAGATTAAAGGCTTAAATGTATGAGCTGAAATGATGAAACTACTAGAAGAAACCATAGGAAAAATTCTTCATGATACTGAACCTTGGTTAGGATTTTTTTTTTTTTTTAGATAAAACCTCAAAAGCAAAAGAAACAAGACAAAAACGAGCAAATTGATTATATCATCAGAGTAAAAAGGCAATTTACAGACTAGGAGAAAATATTTGCTAAGTATCCAGACTATAAGGAACTCATAACAGGAAAAAAAAAGAATAAATAAATCAAATAATCTGGTTAGAAAAATGGGCAAAAGACATTAATAGACATTTTTTAAAAGAAGATATATAAATGGTTAACAAATACATAAATGAATACATCACTAATCACCAGGAAAATGCAAATAAAAACCTCAGTGAGCTATAACCTCACTCCAGTTAGAATAACTATCATTAAAAAGATAAACGATAACTGTTGGAGAGGACACAGAGACAAGGGAACCCTTATACCCTGAGGTGGCAATGTAAATCAGTACAGATATTATGGAAAGTAGTATAGGTTCCCCATAAAATTAGCATATGAATGGTGATTCCAGTACTGATATATACCTAAAGCAGATGAAATCAGTATGTTGAAAAGACACCTGCAGTCCCATGTTTGCTGCTACACTCTTCATAATAGCCAAGATGTAGAATCTACCTAAGTATCTAGCTGTGGATGAATGGATAAAGAAAATGTGGTATATATACACAATGGAACATTATTTAACTATAAAAAGGTTTAAACCTATCACTTAGAATGTTATGGATAAACCTGGAAGATATTCAGTGAAATAAGACAGACACAGAAAGACAAATCCTGTATTTTTCACTCTCATGTGCAATCTAAAAACATTGATCTCATGAAAGTAGAGAATAAAACAAGGGTTGCCAGAGATTGGGGAGGGCATGGGAAGTAGTTGGTTATCATGTACAAAGTTACAAGTAGACAGGAGGAATAAATGCTTTTGCATATAGGATGATTAAAGTCAACAAGTGTATTTCAAAATAGCTAGCAGAGAGGGTTTTAAATGTTATAGAAAAGTTAAAATGTTAGAGAAATGATAAATGTTTGAAGTGATATGCTAATTATCCTTATTTGATCATTACAGTGTATTCATGGATCAAAACATCACTTTGTATCCCATAAATATGTATAATTATGTGTCAACCAAAAATTTAAAAAGAAAATGCTAGATACATTGCAAAAATCCATATGACCCTCAAGAGAATTCTATTAAGAGAAAAAAAAATCCCAAAGGTTCTGTAATGTATGCTTTCCTTTGAATAATATTTTTGAAATGACAAAATTATATAAGTGAACAGATTAGAGTAGCACGAGCTAAGTAGGGAGTGGAGCAGAAAGGAATTAGGCCTGGGTATAGAAGAGATATAGGGGATACTTGGGATATAAATATTCTGTGTCTTCACTGTATCCCACTAACTTGGTTGTATTTGTACTACATTCTGCAAGATTTTACCATTGACGGCTATAGGGCAAAAGGTTTTCAGAACTTTCCTGTATTGTTTATTTTTTTAAAGATAATAATGGACCTTTATTTTATTCATTTATTTATATGTGGTGCTGAGAATCGAACCCAGTGCCTCACACATGCTCGACAAGTGCTCTACCACTGAGCCACAACTCCAGCCCTGTATTATTTCTTAAATCTGCACATAAATGATCCTTAAAATAAAACTTAAAAAGAAAAATCTGAAGAGCATGCATAAAGATAGATGATCACTGTCACAGACTACAGGAGACCATGGCATGACAAATGTGATGTACAATCCTATATTAGGCCTTAGAAGAGAAAAATAATATATTTTTAGTTAATAGTACTTTACTCTTAGAAATTTCTTAGTTTTTTTTTTAATTATTGTCTGTGGTTATGTAAGAAGTTAACATTGGGGAAACCTAAATGAAGGGTATATATGGAAACTCTGTTATGTTTGCTCTTCTCCAAATTTTAAAATTGCCTTCAAAATATAAGGGTCTTTTTTTTTTTCACAGCATTCCCCTGAAAAAAAATTGTTAAAATTTGTTAAACCATTACTGAATAACTTAAGACAGAAATCATTACTGATTAACTTAATACAGAAATAGGGATTGTTACAAGGGTATTGGAAATATTTTTGAGATGAATATATGAAAGTATTTTATGATCTTGGGAATAGTGGGGACAGATTTTATACAAGATGAAAGCAGACTATGAAAGAAGATTGATAGTTGACTACATCAAAATGTAATTAAAATCTGTCTATCAAAAGATTCCAGAGGCAAAGTAAAAGCAACCATAAACCTAATGAAAATATTTGTGTATTTTTCATCTTGTACAACTAGAATTTCAATCAGAATAGTTTCATATCTTTCATACTTAAATTTCATCTTTCCTCAAGCTTTTTGAACATATAGAACATAGTTATGATTTTAAGTGCTCGTCTTCTTAAAACATTGATACAAACCTGAGTAAGTTTGAATTTATTTTTCTTCTTATTCAGGGCTGCTGTATTTTGTTTCTTTCAAATGCCTGGTAATTTTTGACTGAATGACAGACATTGCAAATTTTACTTCTTTACATGTTATATGCTTTTGTATTCTTGTTGGAAATAGTTTGATTATTTTAGGAGTTGCTTTTTATATTTTTAGGTTACAACATTTATTGTAGGGATAATTAGTCCCTATTGCTGAGGTTCCTTCCAGGATGTTGCCTCTGAATTATGCTGTATTCCAGTCTGGCTAGTGGGAACATGCTAAAGGATCAGGGCTTTCTGAACAAAGATTACTGGCACCTGATTTGTGAATGATTGCAAACAAAACTCAGTTTAAGATAAAAAGACCTCTGGAAAACTTAGAGATAGCTCCCTGGAATATTTACTTGATTTAGGGAACTTCATATCTTCTCCTCCACAGGGCTTTTGTTTATATTAAGAGCAGAGTCAGTTAGTGACTCACTCCGGAAGGAAGAGGGCAAATATGTCTGCTCCCCTTTACAAACTTTGACATTCATTCATGGTTCCTTACGAAATACAAAAACAAAACAAAAAAAACCCACTAGACTAGAGATTCCAGACCTAGGAAAGCAGGATGATTAAGACTGGAGCCCACTGGCCATAAATTCTGTAAAACCTGTTCCAATTACAATCTTTCAGCCTGGCTAAGAGTTGTCTTTAGGTTGTTAGATAACGGAGTCTGTCAATATAGAACCCAGCTGTGATACTTGAGCAGGATCTTCTATCAATCTCTAATAAAAGCTGGGACACAAGGGAGTGAGTTTGCCACTTTCCATTCTGAAAGGAGCCACTCTCTTCCTGGCAGTAATAGTCATCCCCCTTCTCTCCCTTCTAATAAACCCTACTATACTTTTACTGAGTGTCTTGAAATCCTCTCACATGAAAACACAAGAGGGGAAAACACAGCACAATCTCTGGTAAGATCTTATTGCAGGTATGAGCTCATCTCTAGTACCTATTGCATTGCCCTTTCAGGGATTAGAGCGTGAAGAACTGATGAAAGATATTCTGAGAAATTAAAATTTGTTAATCCCAAAGCCTTATGTTTATTTAGGATAAAATAATACAGGAAAAATACAAATTATTTCCAACTCTGTGAATTATGACCATCTCCCTTCTAATTCTTTTGCATAATTCTTTCACTAGCCTTGAATAGTTTTATCATAGGCATGTGCCCATCAGTCTTCTGCTACATCAGAGTTTGCCCTTTCTCTGCTCCAGCAAGCTATTGTGTGAATTCCAGCCACTTAGAAGATCCTCCCTGGACCCTTAGCTCTGCCTCCTCAACTAGGGGATTACAGCAAACTTTGAGGTATTGCTACTGAGTATACTACCACCTGGCAACTCTCTAGGAGGTGAACTAGGGCATCACAGGGCTTATCTTAATTGTTGTTTTTTTTTTTTTCCTCCCTATGTCTCAGGGAATCACTGTTTTTTTGTTGATTGATGTACAATTTCTTGAAGCATTATTTCACCTATCTTGTCACCTGTTGTTGTTCAAAGAGGAATGATAAATCCAGTATTCCATCTTAGATGAAAATGGAAGTCATATTGCAATGTTTATAGAGGAAATTGTAAGAAACACCATCTGCCCTTATCAGGAGAATAATTTTTTATTGAAACGTAGAGTGATAGACAATAGAACAGCATTGAAGGTCAATGAAAAAAATCTTATAGAATACTGAGCTCCACAGACATACATACAACTATCTCCATTTATTGAAAGTGAAAGATTTGGCATTATTTCACTGATATTTATATAAACATATACATTGCAAGTTTTTCAAAACTACCTATAACATAGTATTATTATTGGTGGAATAAACTTGCAGCAACTCTAAGTTCCAGGAATGAATCTGTTAAGAATGTAATATTTAAATGAATAAAGACAATTAAAAAGCCCATGCATCTTTAAAAGAAACTTCTTTAGCATGTGAATAATATGAAGAAATTAATAAACTACAAATGCTATGGAGAAAGATAATATGGGTAATTAGTGGATAATTTTTAGGTTACTCCTTCAATATGGAAGCGTAATAGCTGTTTTCTGTCAAAGAATTTGTCATGAATCTTTCTTTAGTCTGGTAAATAGGGACTTAAAATACATGCCACATGGATTATATTTTTCTGATGAAGATTAAAATTTAAAATTATACCAAAATAAATTTAAAAATAAAAATAAGAAGTACAACTGTATCTCTATGTCCCTCAAATTAAATAATTATCATATTTCCTCTTTAGTTGCTTAAGAAATGAAATAATAGAGATGAAACTAAAGTCCCTGTAGAAGTCACAGTTCTTTATTAATAGACAATGGCCTCCATTCTGTTGAGTTTGAGCACAAAGGGATTTTTGAAAGGGTAATAGAGTAGCACATAGAATGTCAGGGAAGGCAGAGAATCAGGCTTGGATGTGTGTTGCCCTTTCTCCCCTGATCAGACCAGGATCAGTGGGGCCAGAAGATGTGACCAACCATACCACAGGGGTACTTGCAGCAGAAGAACCACTGCTATTCCACTGGTTACCCAGTGGTGAGAAACAGAAGCTAACACTGACATATATTTGAAAAGAATCAGGTGATTTTTGGGGGGTGGGTAATGAGAATTGAATTCGGAGGCTTTCAACCACTTAGCCACATCCCCAACCTTTTTACTTATTTTAAAAATTTTATTTACTGACACATTCTCACTTGAGTTGCTTAGCACCTCCCTTTTGCTGAAGCTGGCTTTGAACTTATGATCCTCCTGCCTCAGCCTCCAGAGGCTCTGGGATTACAGGCATGTGCCACTGTACCAGCGAATCAGGTGATTTTTTTCACTATCAAGTTTACAAGATTTCACCATTTTACAAGATTCACTTTCTGATTGCAATTTCATGCAAGGGTCTTTGCTTGGCAAAATGTAAGCACATGAAGAACCCCAACTTCAAGAAATGTGATTCTTTACTTTCCATTCCCTAACAATCTGGAAAGGGATGGAGCAGCCATGAGTGCTAAGAAGTCAACCAACAGATTTCTCTATTCCATTTGATTAGTGAACCTAGACCCTTTGCCCTTCCACACTCAAAGTAAACAATGTACAGTTATCTATAAACAATATATATTTTAAATGTATTGACATTGTATTTTTCTTACATGGTTCTATTACTCTAGTTTCCTTTTCCACATATTTGAGATATATTCATTCTCACATATTGTTTAATGCTACCCTCCACCTAAACACAGGTCATTTTAATTTTTTGTACTTTTATGTTCTATTTTTAATGGATATTGAGTTTAATTCTAATTATGGAGTAAAATTATTATCATTATACATTTTTCTTTGGGTATATTTATATAAATTACTCTAGGACATGGTTTCCCAAAATTCTCTAGAGGTAAGAGTCACCTTCAGGCACTTATTACATAGTTTCCTAGGTTTCTCTCTCAGACAAGGGCCAACAAGAAACTTGGAACACTCAAAACAAAATAAATGAAACAGGTTTAATTTCAAAGGGACTATTTATAAAAGAATGAGTGTAAGTCAAGGATAGGAATAATAATAAATATCTTTGGCCACATTTGGTCTCTGTTGGGTACTCTTCATCATTTTTACAACTCTTTAAAAAAGGTGAAAAAAACATATGGTCTCAAGAGCTCTACATAAACAAGCTGGTAATTTGCCGACCACATTTTAGGTGAAGTAAGTAGATTATAATCATCTGGAACTAGCAGTAACTAAGGTTTTACCACCTGGACCTGGAAGAAGAGGTAGGTTACAGGGATCTTGAAGGAAAGGGGTGTCCTGTGGAGTCCGATGCTTAGAGGAGAACCATGAGAGAACCAGACAAAGGAGAGCTTTCAAGGAGGAATTAAATACCTGGACCTTACTCTTCCTGTCTCTGCCTTCCTACCAGGGATCCCCCTTGGCTGTGCCCTGCTGCCCTGTATTTCAACCTTCTGTGACAAAGAGTAGGGTGGGCAAGGCAGAAGATGGATTTGGAGAAATGAATGGATGGAATCTAGGTACCTTCCATTTGAGATTATGAGGTGGGATAGCTGAGAAGAACCCTGGGAATTTGGACTTCTAATAGTAAATTGGATGTTTAACAAAGCTTAAGAAAAGCCTGTGGGATGTTAATCATACAAATAAAAATACTCTCCTCATACCCATCTGAAATAGAGGTAGAGGCCATGGGGAGAAAATGCTCAAGTCACAAATGATTATTCCAGGAACTGCCCTTCTAGGCCAATCCAGCCAAGCAGTCTGCCTTGTTTTAAAGTTTGTTTTTTTTTTCCTCTCAGCAACTGTTGATGGAGCTGCCAACTATATCCTGGAGACTAGCTTTACATAGTAACTGCTGCCACTTGCCAATTGGAGCTTGTTGGCTCCCTTGAGTACCAAGAGTAAATAAAACCTAAAACCTTCCCTTTGTTGTCTGGATGTACTAGAAGCCACCTGCTCTCCACGTGTGTCCCAGATTTCGACCCTAATTATTGAATTACTTCCAAATAACACCCCCCACACACACACACCTTTTGGAGATTCATGTCTACCCCATTCTTTTGATTTGTGCTTTTCATGATTTGCTTTGATTTTCTATCAAAAGTTCATTAATACCTTTCACTACTTTTACAAAGTAATTTTAGATTTATTTGTATACTTATGTCTGAAATTTGAAAATTTTTTCCTGAATATAAAATACCAAAACGTGTAGAAAACTATGCTGAATCACTCCATGCATGAATTATTTTTCCTTGAATTTAGAATTTATATGAAGGACTACCTTAGTCTGTTTTTTGATGCTATAACAGAAGACCTGTTTCTGGGTGATTTATAATCTGGGTTTGGAAGCCCAAGATTGGGTGGATGCATTTTCTGAGAAGTCGTGCCACACAACCAGTATCATGCTGAAGAGACAAAACACGAGGAGTGCCATGCTTTATAACAACCTCCTCTTGCAGTAACTAATCCAGTTCCCCTGAGCATTGCATTAATTGCTATTAATTACCTATCACCTCTTAAAGGTCCCACAACTTTGTCAGGGGCTGCCATGAACAGGAGCTGAGCACATACCCTTAGCCTTTAGCAATGGAGGTATGGAAATGTCTTCTGCTGGCAGCACAAAAGCAGGTGGACCTCACCTTCACTCAGCAAGGAATTATAGCTTTGGAGAGGTTATCACCCAATGGGACTGGGCTACACCCCCGTTAAACCAATCCCTTGCCTCATTTGAGTGGAATTCTCTCAAGTGTCTTCTCACCAATAAATAGGGTTTTAGGTGTGCTCTCTCTATTTTGTCTGCCCCTCTTGCCTCCCCTGTGGGAGCTGGGGAGGGGAGCTATCACTGAACCCCCTAAAACTTTCTGTGTCTGTGTGGTTATTTAGTGCCAGCCTATTCACCTGGAGTGACCCTGACTGATTTAGTCCACATGTTGTGGCATAACTTCTTAGTACCATTGCATTGGGAATCAGATTTCCAACATATGACTTCTTCAGGACAAATACACAAAGCATAGCAAGGATTTTTCTCAATGTTAACATGAATAAATTACTAGACAGTAGATGTTTGGAAATGTCAGTTGAAGAGAATTTTGAAAGAGATTTTCAGCTTTGGCGAACTTTGGTTAATGTAAAGAGTATTCCACAAAAGACAAAGCACAAACAATTTAGTCCAGTTGTTTTGATAATAAAATATTTCTCAGTATTATCATGTATTATGAAAACAATCTAATATAAAATGTTCCAGTTAATCATAATAACTAATCTTTATGTTAAGAGTTATGGAAAGAGCTACTTTTAAAAAAAGAAAATATTTTAAAATCTTGCTCAAAAAGGTGGGCTGCATAGCTGAGGGTGGTGTCACATGCCTGTAATCCTAGTGACTTGGAAGGCTAAGGTAGGAGGATAGCAAGTTCAAGAACAGCCTTAGCAACTTAGCAAAGCTGCAAGCAACTTAGCAAAATCCTGTCTCAAATAAAAATTAAAAAAGGGCTGGGGTGTGATAGTGGTAAAGTACCCCTGGATTCAGTCCCCAGTACAAAAAAAAAAAAAAAAAAACCAACAACAAAAAAAAGTGGGCTGCAAATAAATGTACTTCTAACACCCCCAAATTTCTATTGAAGAGAAATGAATTAATTGAAAATATATGCAACAACAAGAGCTTGGAATACAAAAGGACAACTAGCAGCAAACCAGAAACTTAGAAATCCTGGAAAATATAAAGTAGGTGGGACTAGATTAACGAGGAGAAAAAAAAATAGATTTGAGGATGCTGTTTCCCCCAAACAGAGGCATAGACCTTTCTTCCCAGAGGAATTTCTAAGCTCATGTCAGAGAAGTTCTGGGTAATTATTTGAAGACCCACATCTATACCAACAAGGCCTATTTCCCACCTCCTACCTCTAGCAGAGTCCTCTTCAACAAGGTCTTTTTATTACCTTGCTAAGCAAAAAGTTAAAGTTCCAGGATTATTCTCTTAAAAAAAGGTTAATCAGCCTGAAGAGGATTTCTAGAGTAAATGTTATGACTGAGGAAAGAAGGGAGCAAAACTTGAGGTAATTCAGCATGTAAATATCATAAGCTGAGTTTTTCAAAACGTCAGTTTCCTAAAGGGTGAAATTCTTTTTAAGTCATTCTACTCCAGTAAAGAGGTCCTTGCACCCTTGCTATCCATTTACATTAGTGTGGGTGGGGATCCATGGTCTGCGGGTCTTCTCCCTGCTTGTTGATGAACCCAATTCCTTGAGGGAGACAATATTGAGTCATTCATTCCACAGACAGGTCTTGAGTGTCTGTCAGGCACAGAGCAGGAAATGAGATGGATCTGTCCCTGCCTCATGGTGCTTACATGTCAGGGAAGACAATAACCATGCAAGACACTATAGAAACCAGACATTCAAATTCTGATAACTGCTAAGAGGGAAATAACCAGGGTTCTATGTAGGGCAGTTGAGACAGCTTCAGAAAACAGTAGTCCAGGCCTTTCTGAGGTGACAAGCGAACAGTAGACCAGGCCTTTCTGAGGTGACAAGTGAACAGCTTCAGAAAACAGTAGACCAGGCCTTTCTGAGGTAACAAGCAGGAAAAGGAAACATTTATGAAAAAAAAATCAGGAGGAATGTACATCCTGGGTGGTGAGAGGGGACAGAGCTAGCCAGCCCTCCTCTTTTAAGGATTGATGATGATTCACATAGGAGCTTTGCATTGATACATAAGTGAGCATGGTGTGTATGTATGATTTTTACTGTACTAAAAAAAGCAGTCCCAAATGAATAAAGGAAAAAAAGTTTCTAGTGGACTTTTGTCTTCCAACTTTTGCTTCTGTCCCCTTTGTCTTCACTGCCCTGCCAAGAAATGAGTGTATGCCCCAAGTGGAATTTAAATGTTGAATGGACTGACTTAAGGTAAAAAGTGTCTGGATTTGTACCATTTTGAAGGCACCCCCACAATAGGCTGCCCATTATTTTCTGCTTTTGATGCTTCCTGGCTGCCTTGGACTTTTTCCTTCTCAAGCAATTCTTTATTTTCTTTTTGTCACTTTGAATTCTTAACTTCTTATCTGCTAATCCCAGAGTTTCTGTCCATTGCAACCAAATTACTGTAATTTTAGAGAAAATCAGCCCAGGCACCCGTAGTTATCATATCATAACAGAATTGATAATCAGAGATTACACAACATCTGAAGAAATCAGAAAATAACCAAAATGAGTAAATGGAAAAACTGACCTAGAGTTAACAGAAACACAAAATATGAAATTGTGATTATCAGACACAAACATTAAAAACCTTGACCAAAAAAAAAATATATATATATATAAAACAAAAATGAAGCTAGATAGATGGAAGTTTTGGTCTCCAATTTCTTATCTTTCATTTGGGAAGTCAATAATTCCTTAATTTAGAACAAATAAGTATGATCACTCAAAATTTTAATAGTCATCATTGAAAACATCAACAACAACAACAAAAAAAACCCAAATCAGGAACTACTTAAGACAATTATTTCAGAGTTTCATGGATTTGGGGGTGGAGAATTTTTAATTTCAGATTCCTCTACATGGTTTGCATTTTTCAAAACTATATCTAGGTATTACTTTAATTAAAAATTAAACCGTGTTTAAATTTTTAAAAATAATTTGCATTATACAAGTCATACATTATTGTTAGTTAACACCTGTGTGGGGCAGGCCCAAGATGGCTATAGTTAGGCTTCCTTGCTGAGACTGTGGCCTGCTATGATTTAGTAGGTTGTTAAGGTTATAAACACCCTCATTCACCATATGCACTCAAGGTCATAAAAATCTGCTGTGAGTTTGTGCTCACTTATGTAGCCTATTGGCATAGGCCTTCTTTGTTTGATCTGTACATAAAAAAGGCCTATGATGGTGAGCGAAGTAAGCCAATCTCCAAAAACCAAAAGCTGAATGTTCTTTTTGATAAATGGATGCTGATCCATAATGGGACAGGGTGTGGGGAGAATGGGCAAACTTCGATTGGGCAAAGGGGAGGGAGGAAATGGGAGGGAGAATGGGAATATGGGGGCAGGAAAGACGGTGAAATGAGATGAACATCCTTACCCTAGGTACATGTATGACTACACATGTAGTGGGATTCTACATCGTGTACTACCAAAGAAATGAAAAGTTGTGTTCCATTTGTGTATAATGAGTTGAAGTGCATTCTGCTGACATGTATAGCTAATTAGAATAAAAAATAAATTCAAAAAAAGGCCTATGAAAAAGCTACCAACTTTTAATAAAGCACATTTACCATTCCAACTATAACTCACATCTTCTTTCAACTGCCAGAATCCCAGAATTTTTCTCCTGGGGTCTGAGCTCTTGCAGGACAACCTGTTTTTAAATTAAGAAAAGCTATCCATTTACATTAGGAACCTCCAAATCTCACTCTTGACCACTGACCCTCCTCTGAGGGTTCACAAGTTTGAAGGGTTCATTCACACAGGAGGGAAAGCAAGGCCACCAGAAGGGCAAAGTCAAACTTCAGTCTCAGCTATGGTCTTATTCAACAACTTGACACTGTGAACTAGTTATCCAGGCTGTGACATACCTGGTAGGCTCTTTATTACTTAAATAACCGGAGAGTCAGTCATACAGGCTGAGAAGAAGGTTTGTTCTGTTTTTACTCTCCTGTGCCAAAGTCAGTTCATATCTGCTGATGGGAGAGAAACTTCATCCAAAACGCACTTGCCATCTCCAGAGAAATTTGAAGCCTCAGAGAAATACTCCAAGAGAGAATGAATTCCCCTCCTGCCAAACTGATGCAGGAAAGGGAAGCTAATCCAGAGACCATGAGATGCCTGCCTTCTAAAAGCAGATCCCAACTCTTCAGGTTTTAGTCACTTGGAAACAAACAACTTGGAGAGAAGGATTCTACCCACCCGTGCTGGCCTTTTAACCTGCTGGTCCTGCAACCTGGCAATACATTGAAATCACCTGGACAATTGTAAGACTTTAAGGCCTGGGCTGCATCTCCAGAAATTCACTGAATTGCTTTCAGGTGGACCTTGGACAGTGGATATTTAAAAATTTCTCTAGGTGGTATATGGATTAACAATTCTGAAACTGCTTTTATGGTATATTGGAGTAAAAGAAAAAAAACCAGGTAGATGGATCTAACACTGTAATAGAAAAAGGACATGATGGGAGAACAACTGGTGGAATCTGAATGAAGTCTGTATTATAGTATATTAGTAATATACATTGGAATATTAGTAATATACCAATGTTTCTTTTTTAGTTTTGAAAAATGTTATTTCTGCAACTTGTCTGTAAATCTCAAATTATTTAAAAATTTTGTTCAAACAACCACAAAACAAGCAGCATGGACCAATAAATCCTGGGACAGTGGTAGAGATGTGCAAAATGATTTGATAAAATAAAGCTTTGATAATGTGTAAAAAAAAATTCTCTCCAGGTGATTCTAAAGACAATCAAACTTGAGAAGTACTGTTTTAACCTCCTAAAATCTTTGTTTCTGGAACGTGTATGATTCTAGGATTGCTGATTTTAATCAAAGATTTCCCCTCTGGTTAAAGTACAGAGAAAAGGAAGCTTCAGGAAGTAAAATAAGACTTTCAACAACTCACGACAGAAGATGGCAGATATATATTAGAAGATGGCAGATATACATTGAGGATTGTGGATAATTGATTGTTCTTAATTTCTACTTAATAGGCTCCTTATGCATATTTAAGAAAACAGAACTGAGTAAATCAGCACTGTCCTGTAGAAGGGAACAGTGTTCATATTTAGGAAATGCTCATTTTAGCAATTGAAGTAGTTTCTAGATAGACAGAACTCAAGGGCATGCTCTATTTGTTCACTTAGTAAATGTCTCTTTGGCATTTAGTGGGCATCCAATACATAGTTATTAAAGTAGATGAAAAAAGGCCTGAATATCTTTCAATGGTCAGTAAGTTTAGGAAAAAAAATTCCTTCTCCTGAATCACAAAGACATTGCATAAAAACAGCAGCATACACTTTAAAAACATGAAAAGACATACAGTTCTGACCTAAGTTTAAAAGGCATAATAATGACCCATTAATGTTATTTCAACCAACATTTGTAATTATGTACTACACCACTGGGGAAAGAAGAAATGCTCATAAGATGATAAAAAGCTGTTTTTCTTTCCTTCCTTCCTTCCTTCCTTCCTTCCTTCCTTCCTTCCTTCCTTCCTTCCTTTCTTCCTTTCCTTTTTCTTTTTTTTTTTCCTTTTGGTACCAGGGATTGAACTCAGGGGCACCCAACCTCTGAGCCACATCCCCAGCCCTATTTTGTATTTTATTTAGAGACAGGGTCTAATTGCTGGCTATTGCTGAGGCTGGCTTTGAACTTGTGATGCTCCTGTCTCAGTCCCCTGGCCCCAGCCTCTGTGATTTCAGGTCTATACCACTGCTCCTGGCTGCTTTTCATTTTTGAAGGATCTATGTAATTTAGCTTCCCGAGGTGCAGAGGTATTTTTGGAAAGCAGGACCCTCTCTCTCTTTTACATATCTGTGAACACTTTCTTAAAGCTCAAGAATTTTTGTCACCCTCTAGAAAATGTAATAGGGAACTTAAAAACTTCATCTCTATGGCCAAACCCATCTTGGCACATATTCTCATGGCTTATGTTTTCTGAGGGAGAAGCAAGACTGAAAATATATCAGAGAGAGAAAATAAGAAGGAAAGAGAGATTATGAATGAGTGGTGAGCTGTGACAGAGGAAATACATGATTCCAACAGGCAAGGAAGAGTCTGCCTCTCCTGTGTAAATGGTTCTGGCCTAAGAAACCATCTGGAAAGGATGAGGGCAAAGAAATTGAGAGACTTAGTTCAGCACCTTTCCAAGGAAAATATTTTAGAAAAGTTAAATAAGGAAAAAAGATGTCTCAGATTTCTCATTCCCCCTGAGGCCTTTCAGTTTGTTGTCTGGAGCCAAAAAAGAGAGCATTGAGAGAAGGTAGGCTCACCACAAATGGAAGTGCCTGCAGGCTATGCGCTCCCCAAATTCCTGAGCAGGGAGGACTGATGTGGAAAGCTGTGGTGGTGGGAAGTATAACCCAAAGATGAAACAAGGAGCCTGTGGGCGTATTTATTAACCTCAAACTATGCATTGTAGAATGTGTCTTCCACATCCTGACCATAATGGAAAAATCTTTCATTGTCTGAAATAATATCTAATAAGTGCTTCTTTATAGGCCAGGAAACTGGGTTAAATGGAAGGCTGAGAGTCAAGTGAGTCTATTAACTGCATAGAAAAACTGGTGGAATCCAAATAATATATTTTATGGGAGTCCATTAGATAGGAGACCACTGTTTCAAACCAGAGCAAACTGAGAGAAGGTCATTTCTTTTCTAAATGAAGGTTAAAAATTCAGTTCCTTGGTTCAGAGTACCTCATCCTCTTTGCATTTTGGAGGCAATTTGGAAGCTTAAAAATTCAAGAAAAGAGTGGGGATATAGCTCAATAGGTAGAATGCTTGCCTTGTATGCACAGGGGCCCGGGTTCAATCCCCAGCACACCCCCTCCCCCCCAAAAAAGAAAGAAAAGATTAAAAAATTCAAGAAAAGGTCATATAAGATCACAATGGGGCTCCAATGCTACTCTGAATTTGTCTTTACTATGACAAACTATTTAATGAATATCCCCTAGGTATCAGATATGGAGTGAAGCACTGAGTATATCAGGGAAGACAAGTGAGAAAATCACCTCTGCATTCTAGCTTGTAGTTATCTTCCGAGTAGCAACAGACTCTTTGAGACTGACATGAGTTTAGCTTTAATTTCAGCAGCTACAGACAGTATAACTCCAAATTTCTTGCAATGCATTCTAGGATTCCAGCCTAATCACATGAGCACATAGACCCATTAGAGAAAGTAGAAATCATAAAAAGATGAGGCATATGCTCCTGTCCATCTTCACAAAGAACATAGTCATATTGGAATTATGCAGATGGTCAGAACAACTCTATTAAACATGACCAGTCTCTGACATTTTACAGTGAGGCTATGGTATTATTTCTCATTTTATCAGTTTTGGAAGACCACTGCTATTTAACTAAAGCTGGGGTAGTTTGTGAAATTACTTATCCTATGACCCTCATTTTTCTAGACTATAAATCTGGAATCTTAATACTTACTTTACAGAGTAATTATGTCAGTATAATAACATCTGTATGTTTGGAGACTCAAAAATGGCTGATTTCTCTCCTTTCCCATTCTTCACAATTAAATGGCTGACTGATGAAGTGGCAAGTCCTCTGTAGTTGGAAACGTCCACACCTGAGAGGCTGGGATGAATAATAATTGGTAGAGACAATGTAGACACAGATCATTCATCAGGAAGATGGTGAGAGTGGAATGGAAGTGAAATGTTTTCCACTCTGAAGGTTTTTTTTAAAGTCTTGATGAGATGTTGCCATGGAGCTTCAGTTCCCTCTTCCTTAATAGGTGACTCTGGATACCCAGCTACTTTAGAGGTTCAGATGTGCCTGGTGACTTATTAAGCATCTGAGATGGGAAGCACATTTCGAGTGCTTCCTATATGCTACTATATGCATCCCCTCTGACAATGGCCTGGCAGGAAAGGGACTTTAAAGATGTAACAACAAAGCCTCAACAATATAAAAAAAAAACTATGTAATTTCAATATATTAATATCTGATGCAAATATTCAATATAAACTCCATGAGTAAAAGACAAGTTTGAACTCAAGACTTTCTACTAACTCAAAGCTATATCTTTCCCCCTCTAAAATACATAGGTCAGGATGCAGTTAAATTGGAGCCACTGGTAATAGGCGTGTTTTTTTTTTTTTTTTAAACTTCTGGCCCTAGTCATCAAAGTCTGCATAGCCTATGTTAATTTTACAACTTTGACAAAGGTTGCTTACATTTCTCTTTTGATGGGGCTGCTTGGAAAACATTCTATCATTTGGGTTCTGGGAACACAGGTATAGGAACTAGACTAAAAGCCAAAAATATAACAATTTTGAACTCCCAAAGCATGAGGTTCTGGGCTCTGAAATCCTCAGCTGAAGACATGGTGCAGACTAATGAGAAGCAGCTGCATTGTTTTCATTTTTTTTTTTTTTGGTTAGGTTTTAGAGCAAAATAACTTCTTGTAAGTCACGTTTTCTGTAAGTCACTGGAGTATTAGGAAATACCTTGAAATATTTTGTCACATTGGACTTGAATATGGAATATGAATTGCATTTAAAGTTTCTCATTAAGCCTGAAGACAATTCTACCCTGAGGCATCCATCTGCTAGTTTAGCCGGCCAGGCACCAGCTGGATTTCATAACAGGCTGGAGCAATACCCCAGTAAACAAGGGTGCTCAGGCAGGCGTGCTCATTTTCATTAGGTCAACTGTGAATGCTAATAATTCCTCTCTGAGTCTTTGCAGCCCATTTACCCATGGAGGAAGCTTGGGCAAAAGTTCTCTTTTCTTGAGTGACCAACAAAAGCTGAGATTTGAAAACCGGGGAAACCATTTCTTTATTCCAAAGGTCTGTTAGGCTCAGGTTTAAACCTATAATATCTAGCAGCTTCTTTAGATAATACCATTTTGCATCCTGAATTTACACCTTGCATTAAATATTTGCAGCATGGAAGGTATGATATAGAGAAGATAATCCCCCATCCTCCAAAAAAATCTCTACTGCCATCAGAAGGAAATGAATCTGATGTCAGTATATGCAATGAGATCTCTACATGTTGTCGAGATCTTGTGTAGTTGCTATGGAAATGGCAAGTCAAAAAAAAAAAGCTATAATTTCCGTTAGCACTGCAAAAATGACCCCACTTAGCACCACGAATTGAATGAACCCTGCTCTGTAATTTGGTAGAAGGCACATTGCCCTCCAATCTCTTGCACTGCTCTTATAAAAAAGAAGCTAGCCCAAATACTTTGTGTTAGAGAGGATTAAAGAAATGCAGTGGTTTAGCTAAAAGCTAGAGCATATATTTAAAGCAGCATATTTCTTTAGAATTCTAATATCAAATGATGATTCATTCATATGGAAGTTTAGGAATGTGAAATGGTTAGCTAACCCCAACTGATAGTGTGCCATTTAATTTTATTTTTCAATGAGAAATTATCATTTGTTATTCATTGCAAAGTGATTTTGAAGGTCCAAAGTAAGCAGATAAAAAAAAAAAAGGTTTAAAGTCTGGGTCACATTTGAATTGGCTAGGATATATAACACAAGCAAAATAGATGAGTTGTTATCAGATTTGATATTTTCATCATCTGGAATATGTCTAAACTTGTTACTGCTCTTACTATGCTTTTCATCAAAGGAATTGACATATAAATTATACAGCACAGTGATTTGAATGTTAGAGACCTGAGATCCACTGTTCCCTGTTTGTGGATGGGCAATGAGCTGGCGGAAAGGCAGCAAATCCTGCCAGGATCCTGGCAGTAATGTTTTGTTTGAAGTTATACACTTGTTTTGCTTATGCACCATCCATACCTGGGCCACTCAAGTACTCTCCCTTGTTGTGGACAGCTTCACTTCTTATTTCAAAGATGTGGTCCCTTGTTGTTCTGTCATAACCCTCCACCCGACAGACCTATTCAATAAATCCCAGATCAGATTGCATGTTCCTTGTGATGTTATCTCAGGTGGTCCAGCCACATCACTAAAATGTCTACAAATAAAACCTTTTACCAAACCATTAAGTCACTTCCACCCCATGGCATTCATTTGGCTTTTCCTTAATGAATCCAAGTGACACTTTAGTTTTCAGTCCCTGGGCCTCTCAGCTCATACTGTAACACTGTTCTGTCTTGGTTATTCCTTAATTCTCTTAATACTTCTTCTCAGATCTCTCACTGCCTTCCCTTCCTTTATGCACCATTTGTTTATTCTTTCATTCGACAAACATTTATTGGGTACTTTTCAAATACTAGGCTAGGTGCTGATGATCTGCAAGTAAAAGGCTGAGTAGGGTGTGCTCCCCTTGCCAAGAAATTTACAGACTCTGGAAAAGAAAAATCAGCAAACAAACATTAGAGTTTGATGATTCTTTTTGTGCACACGTGTAAAGTCTGTTGCTAGGAGGGCACACAGTAGGAACCTCTAAAATTTAGGAAGGAGAAGGAATCACAAAAGCCTTCCTAGGAGAGTCTTGATGGGTGGGTAGAAGTTATCCAGATGAAGAAGAGAGTGAATTTGAATGAGAAAGGGATTGT
Organism: Marmota marmota marmota; assembly: GCF_001458135.2. Classification (NCBI taxonomy): domain Eukaryota; kingdom Metazoa; phylum Chordata; class Mammalia; order Rodentia; family Sciuridae; genus Marmota; species Marmota marmota. The sequence goes on from NW_025999864.1 coordinate 1,058,450, forward strand.
CAGGCAGAAGGAATAGCACGTTGTCTAGGCATAGCCACATAATTTTGTGTTTGGGAAAATAAGGAGCTTGTGTACTGGGAGGCAGTGTAGTCTAGTAGGGAAAGACTATCATCCCTGAGTTGGATATGGAATTGGATCCTGGCAGTGTGATCTTGGACAGATTACTTAATCTCTAAGAGCCTCAGTTTTGTCATCTATACAATTGAAATAACATCTACTTCTTGGTGTTTTGGGGGACAGTTTAGTGTTAAGTAATGTAAAGTACCTAGCACTATATCTGGCGATGTAGTAGAGAGCCTTCAAATTCTAACTATGGTTATGATGTTATTTTGAGTATAATAGCTATATTATTTGGGATGTTTTCTGTGAAGATATACTTTAGATGACAGTAACATTTAAATTGGTGGACTCTGAATAGGGAAGATTGTTTGTTCCCTATAATGTAGTGGGCCTTATCCAGTCAGGTGAAGGCCTTTATAGAACAAAGATTGACCTTTCCTGTGCAAGAAAGAGTTCAATTAGAAGATCACCTTTTGATTTAACTGAAATTCTTCCCTGAGTCTCCAGCCTGGTCTACCCCATTAGATTTTGGACTTGCCAGGAATCTACAATCATATAAGTCAATTCCATAAAACAAATCTCTCTCTCCATAAGTGTGTGTGTGTGTGTGTGTGTGTGTGTGTGTGTATACATTCTGTTGGTTCCATTTCTCTAGAGAACCCTAACAAACACTGATAGCTTTCTTGAACACATAGCAAACTCCCTACCTTAAATCTCTAACCACCTAGATATCTAATAAGTGCATCTAGATCTAGTTTAAAATATCCAAAATGTATTTAGATTTACCCTCCCCACCAAATCCAACTGGAACTCCATTTTTATAATTTGAGAGCAAAAGCCTGATGCTATTTCTTTTTGTTGTTGTTGTTGTTTGTGTGTGTGTGTGTGTGTGTGTGTGTGTGTATACATTCTGATGTATGGCAATTTTGAGGAACCTCCAAACTGATTGTATAGAGATTGAACCTATGGACTTATGCATGCTAAGCATGTAATCTTCAACTTCACTATGCTCCAGACCTCTTGTTTTTTAAATAAAATTTAATTTTTTGTCTATTTTTAATTGCTGCCTCATAATTATACATAATGGTGGGATTTATTATTACCTATTTGTAAATACATGTGATATAACAATATAATTTGGTTGATATAATTCATCGGTATTTCTTCTTTCTCTTCTTTCCTCCGTCCTCCTGGTTGCTTTCCTCTATTCAACTAGTCTCCCTTCAACTTTTGGAATCCCCCTGTTGTAGGGACAAATGAGGCAAGGCACCGAAGACAGCAGGGAATAGTTTTATTTGGCTGCAGCCAGGTTCAAAGGGCACAGCTTTTGCTGTAATCAATCAATCCCCTGAACCCCGAGTTCAGGTAGTTTCAGAGTTTTATAACCAGCATGTAAGGGGAGGGGCTCAAAAATTCACAGTCTGCAGAAGTTCACATAAAAGCAGCTTTTTTTTCCCCACTGTTCTGGGCAGGTTAACCCTTCAAGGACAACACTTGAGAAGGGGAGAGCTTCTTCTCCTCCTTTCTTTTCTCCCCCTGCCAGCTGTTGCCATGGAGCCCAATTGTAACTTATCTTAAAAATGTAGACATCTCTGTGAAACTCCAGCTCAAGGACAGAGGCCTTGTTTGCACATTTATTCAAAGTACTATACTGGATACGTTTGTGAAAAACTAGTAAGGGGGTGTCCAGATCTGGAGTGCTGGTATCTTCTTGGCCAGTGGCCAAGTAAGACAGAAAGACACAAAAATAGGAAGTTTATCTACATTGAACTCTTTTGCAGAGACTCTTTTGCTGACAGTCCAAAAAAATCAGTCTGGGTGAAGATTTCTGGAGAGGCCCAGTTAAGACTTTTCAGTGGAAAAAGGGGGTGCCACTTCACCCCCTCAACCCCTGAATCTTTCTTTTACTTTTTTCTCTCTAGTTTGAACATATGCAAGGAAACAAACTATACTTAACTTTTGAGTTTGGTTTATTTCACTTAACATAATTTTCTCATATTACATTCATTTTCCTGCAAATGAGATAATTTCATTCTTCTTTATGACTAAATAAATCTCCATTGTGTGTGTGTGTGTGTGTGTGTGTGTGTAACGTTTCTGCATTTTCTTTATCCATCTGTCCATTGGCAAACATTTAGGCTGCTTCCATAGTTTTTATATTGTGAATTGTGCTGCTATAAACAGGTATATGCAGATATTGCTATGGTATGATGACTTCTTTTTATATTAGGGATATTAATCCTTTATCAGAAAAGTCACTAGCTAAGGTTTTTCCTATTCTGTAGGCTTCCTCTTCACATTCTTGTTTTACACCTTTATTCTGTTCCATCTGTCTGTTCTTATGCCAGTACCATTCAGTTTTTGTTTGTGTAGCTCTGTTGTATAATTTGAAGTTGGCATTTGGATGCCTTCAGCATTGCTTTTGAACTGCTTTGACTCTTCGTTTCACACTCTACATTTGATTCACCAGAAAGTCTTGTCCTCTATACCTTCAACTACTTTTCAGCATGTCCATCACTATCTCCATGGTCCAAACTACCTGGATCAGTAGAATACCTGCCAAATTGTCTTCCCTCATCTCTTCCCCAGAAGGTAGAAACATTCTGCCATTCCGTGCTCAAACCCTCCAAAATATTTTCCCCTCTCTTAAACTAAACAACCTTGGCTAGCACAGAGGTACTACACGGGTACACGGGCTGACCACCTTTTCCTATTATTCCCTTTGCTCATTGCTCTCAGCCTTCTATCCTCGCCATGTTGTTCCTCTACCTCAGCACCTTTGCAATTGTCTGAGGGAGCTGTCGTTCTTCTCTCTTCTTGGAATACCTTTGCCTCAGATTTTCACATGGCTGTCTCCTTTCCTTTAGGTCTCCTCTATTCTGGGAAATGAGGCTTTCTTGGAAAATCCTACCTAAATTGTGTCTCTCTCCTCTCAATTCTCCCTCCACACACAATCTCTGTCCTTCTCCCTCACTTAGCATTTATCACCAACCTAATAGATTTTATTTACTATCTTCTTTCTCTCAATTTCTTCCCATTAGAATAAGGTTCCATGAAAATTTGGACTTTCCACAATTCATAATAGCCAAGCCAGGAGCCAACTTAGTTTCCCTTCAACATATGAATGGATAAAGAAAATGTGATCACACACACACACACACACACACACACACACACAGGAGTATTACTAGGCCATGAAGAAGAATGACTCTATTGCATTTGCTGATAAATGGATGGAATTAGAGACTATCATTCTAAGTGAAATAAGCCAGACACCCAATGTCAAAGATTTAATGTTTTCTCTGATATGCCGGAGGTAATCCAAAATAAGGGGGGTATAAAAAAATAGAAGAAAGATCAGTGGAGTAAGACAAAAGGGAATGAAAGGAAGGAAGGGGGATGGGATAGGGAAAGACAGTGGAATGAATCAGACATATGTTTCTATGTACATATACGAATAAAACACAGTGAATCACCATCATTTACACCCAAAGACAATAATTTTAAACAAAACTATAGGTAAATAGCAGATTGATCAGTAGAGCAGAGGTAAAGGAACAGGAGAAGAAAGAGGAAAAGAAAAGGCAAAGTACAGGGGACTGAATTAGAACAAATTTTATTTCATGCTTTTAAAATATTGTCAAAATGAATCCTATTGTCATGTTTAACTAAAAAGAACCAATAAAAATTTTTTTAAAAGAAGGCACTTTAGTGTATTTCATCAGTGTGTATGCCCAGTGCCTAGAACAGTCTCTGACACATTGTAGGAGCTCAATAAGCATATGTCCAATGGCTGAATTACCAAGATGATGGCAATAGTAAGGAGGAGGAGGAATACCTAACATAGAGACTAGAAGGTTTAATAAGGTCTTGTCATGTTATTTGTAATTTGGGAACATGTCTATCTCTCATGTCATCAGTGAAAATCCTGGAGTTTGGGTACATGGATTGAGACACCCTACCCTCCTATTTCCATTTAAAATGCTGGTTTAAAAGTCCAGATCAGAATTTGTGGATCCTGATTCAGCAGTTTTGGGGTAATGTCTTTAAATCTTCACTAAAAACACAATAATGTTTCTGTAGGTGGTCCTTGGAGCACACCTTGGGAAACATTGGTTAGGACTGAACCATGAATTGTAAAAGCCATGTCTGGCTCACATATATATATATATTTTTTATTTGGCTCAGAAAGTGTTGGCTTATAAAGTGCTAAAAAGAAGTGCATGACTTATCAACATTTAAAATTTAAAATATGTTCTATATTATCTCTCCTAATCTGTTTAGCTGCTGTAACAAACTATCATAAACTTGGTGGCTTATAGGCAACAAATATTTATTTCTCATAGTTTTTGAGGTTGAGCAATCCAAGATTAAGTCACCAGGAGATTCAATGTCTGATGAGTGCCTATTCCTTCCATGGCAGAAGTGAATAAGTTCCCTTGGGTATTTTTCATAAAAATACTAATTCCATTCTTGAGGCCCTCATGACCTAGTTACCCAAAGGCCTCAAATTTTACTTTCACCACATTGGGGATTAGGAATTTTGTGGTGGTGGTGGGGAACGACAACGTTTAGATCATAGTGTTATCCTTATTTCCAGATTTCTGTCTTAATTGGATGACTGCCAACACTGGACCTACCTCCCTAGAAATAATTGGCCAGAGTTAGGTGGCAACTGAAGATCCCTTTTAAGAAGCTCCTTGTTCTAGGTTACCACATATTGTTATGCCAGATTCGTGAGACCCCAATAGACCTCCAGGAGCCGAATCCGATGCAATCACAGGAGTCTTTATTGCAAGCTGGAGCCTGGACTCACAACCGTTCCCGACGCAGCGGTCCCAGGGAGTGAGTCCCGGTCCTTTGTTCAGTGAGATTTTATAGGTTTTGGGGGGATACTCTATGCGTCACAACATCACACAGCAAATCATTCCATACCGTGAGAAAATCAAACAACAACTCTTAGCATTGATTAGCACATTCAATGGCGGGAACAAGTTGGGTAGGGGTGATTGGTTAATACAAAAGGGGGATTCGTTTGAAAACTGATTGGTTTAGGTCACGAGGGGTGTACGTGCTAAACTACATGGTTTCCCAACATGTTATCAACCACCATAAACTACTTGGGGGTCATCTGGCATTCCAGGTATTTTCCCTATCTCATGCTGATTGGAGGTTGCTAGGGGGGTTGCTATGGGTCCTCACCTAGCCTGACTGAGTCAGGGACACCTGGTCACAGATCTCTCCTGTTATTTGTAGACAAACAACTCAGCAGAGTAGGTATGTGCTTAGGAGTGCTCTGTGGGTTTTTCCAAGGACAAGGGTCATGCCTCCTTCCTTTGGACAGGTAGAAGCTGCTGTTATTTAATTATTTTTTTTAAATGGAGTCACATTAGTTTCTCAATACCTTACCCTTTCTTGAGTGTACTGAACACTGCATTCATCTCTGCTACTTCTAAGGCCCCAGAAGGCATTTATGACTGGGACCTTGGCCTAGATGTCTAAACCAATCTTGGAATGGGAATGATCCTGTTTGGACACAACCTTACATACATTCTGGTACCCAAACGGCTGTTCTCCTGGAGTTGGGAATCTCACAGCAGGAACAATAAAGACCAATTAAGTGAGGGGCACAAGGAAAATTACCATTTTATAATTTTGTTGATGATTCTGTTCTAGAGGAAGAATAAACCATAAGGTAATTTCTATACCAAATTATTAATGCATCACTCACTTTTATTGTAAGATGTAATTCATTCTACATAAAGATGAATATTTTGAATTTCTTTACCAACCACCTGTCAATATGTAAGGATCAGTTGTGGGCTCCTCAAAAGGCCCCTGCTCACCTCACAAGGAGAAATCCAGACATGGCAGGAAATCATGCTCTAGACTATTCTGATTTGGATTGGGCACTTGCTGTCTCTTAGAACGCTCTCTCACCAGCTTGGCAGTACAGTTTTGATTATGAGACGGGGTTGTAAAACTTAAATACAATCCTATGTAGTCCTAATTAAATTTGCCCCAATTTCCTCAAATGTGGATTAAAGCAGGCAGTATCATTTAGAGAGTTCATATAAAAGTACACAAACCCCACCCAGCCTTGGAAGAAGGTCTCCCAGACTCTGAGGGACAGGCAGGTGACAGTAAGAGGCAAGAGTTGTAACACTTTTAGGGTTGTGGCACTAACATTAATGGCAGAACTGGTGGCCAAACTGTCAGGCAGTTTGGTTGGGTGTAATTTTGAGGTTGACAGTCAACAAATGGAACAGACTCTCAAGGAGCACACCAAGGAATTTGGGACCTTGCTTAAGGGCAGAAGGAGACTCCAGGTTCTAATGATAATAACAATTGCTCTCCAGCAATTATTATATTCAAGTTAGTCAAAGATATTATAAGAAAAGCTGCTTCCCAGCACAAATGTTGGAGAATACCATTGACTTTGCTGGTGAAATGTGTTCATCAGGAGTCTTGAGTTAGGTATTTTCTTCCTTCTTTGTCTTGCCTTCCTGCTTTTTAGCTTTAAAAAGAGTGTCATGTGGGGCTTGGTGCCAATCTCTTGTTGCTCACCTGGATTTAGAGAAGGCTAGGGAGAATGTTGGTTGACATGAATACTGAACGTACTATTGTGTAGGTAGAATTTATGCTACACCCTGCTCATTCCCTTTTTGCTTGGAACATGTCTAGTCACTGATTTGGCTGGTATTCATCTACACTAAGCTTTCTCTCTTCCTCTCTTCCTAATGTCTCTCTTTTTCTAGTCACCCTACTCTGTTGTTTCTTTCCTAAATAAAATACCTGAAGAAAACAGGTGAGGAAAGGGAATGGGAGGGTTATGCCTGCAGATTTTTCTGTTTACTTACTATAATTTGAGGAACAGATATGTAGGAAGATTCTCCTGTTTTCTGTGAAACAGAAATTCAGGCTATGTTTAAACAGTTTGAAACCCTTGTAATTTCCATTTTGAAGGAGTAACGTCGTGGCATGGTAGCCAGTCACATTTTATGGGGAATTCTTTGTAAATTAGGTCAAGGGTTGGCTGGGGTCTAAAGTAAAAGGTAGTAGATGTGGCTGTTCACTCCTCTTGGTTTTTCTTTTCTTTATCTCTTTTGGTGCTCCTGACCTCATCAAGACCTGTCCCTTGGAAGGAGTTGACATCAGACCTTTAAACCTTACTGTGATTAGAAGTCTTAGCGTTAGCATTTGTGAGTATTTTGAACCTTATCTTTCTTATTGCATCAAAAAATGGTCCCCTGAGAAAACATTTAGGAAAAGGTGAGAGGCACAAATCAAATCTGATAAAAGTTGACTAACTCCTCTGAGAAGCTGTTTCTGTTAAAGTGGCATCTACAGAAGGTACTCAGGCAATAATGGGTAGGTTCTGTTCAGATGTGGATATGTGAGAAAAGTAAAGCTATAACACACTCTCATGTGTTTTTTACATAGAAGAATTACATATTTAAAAAAGGGCACATGTTATTAACTTATATTTCCTGATCATAAGCTAAGTACAAGAGAGAATTAAAGGAAATGAAAACCCTTATAAACAAAATAGCATTTTCATTTCTTTTGTTTGTTTCAACTACTTCCAAGTAATAAGTTCTATAAGACTAAATATTTCTTTACACTTAAAAGAAGGCTTTTAGTATATATACATCTCTGCCTCTGCGTATTTGTTTTCTTAAGGAGAATAATAGTTAATGTATTTTCCTTTTTCATTCACCTGATGAAAAAATTCACCCATTTTTTTTCTTTCCCTAATCAGGCTGCTAGTGGAAATCCTGAGTGCTGAGATTCTGGGTCTTTGTAATGCAAAACAGAAGTGCATCAGAAATGGCCAGTTTCACTCTCTTAGGAAATAATTTCAAGATAAATGGTCCAGGCTAAAGAAAGGAGAATTGAGGAAGACTGACTGAAAGAAACAAATATGAAGAGGGGATGAGAAATGGGTTTGGAAGCATGGAAGGGGAAAGAAGATTTTAATAAGTAAATTGGAGTTATAAATTGATGTTCTTTGAAAAAATGGAATGAAGATTTTGATTGCTAGATATTTTCCTTTGAATGCAAAATAGTAATAACAGAGAACCATGATAGATCCTCCTAAATATAACTAGTTTCACAAATGCCTATATAGCTATTCTGTATTTCGTCTAATCTGTGATTATTAATTTTAAGATATGTCATTATTTTATATGCCTGGTTTTAAGAAAGAGAAAAAAACTTCAAATTATTGTTTTAACAAGCCATCAATACAGGATAAATCTGTTTCAGAAATGTGAAAATATGGAAAACATGCATCAATAAGATAATAGGCAAAATACTGGAATGAAATACAATATTTAAAGTAGTTATCACTAGATTTTGAAGTTGCAAGTTATTTTTGTTTTATTCATTTTCAAAATGTCTTACTATGACTGTTATATACTTTTCTAATTAGAACAAAAAAACATGGTTCTGATGTGATTTACAGGAAATTCACAGGGATTGAAACTCTTTGCTTCTGGGAACTTCTAGTCTCATTGGCAAAACTCTACAGCTGCTACTACCATTAGATAATTCTGTTCCAAGGTACAGCAAAAATCTTTGAAATTATTTAGGAGTTTGTTCTCTGGATTTCCCAGGACTTAAGTGACTGTCCCTACCAACAAAAAGAACATAATTTTACTTTGCATAAGTTACTTGTACATCTGTAAATGTAGTTGTATCCATTTCTATGTAATTTCTAAACAGTACAGTGCACTGTTTATTTACAAGGGCTAGTACATTTTAACATCTATCATCCATCAGTGTTTGTCAGACCTCTGTACCTCGTCTGCTTTTTTTAGTTCACCTGTTCACCAGTGGATTCAAATTTTGAAGATTCTGCCATATAACCAGAGGGGTTAACCCCATCCACACTAGTGTATTCTTCTGGCATCAGGGGGTTGAAGAGTACTTGCATCATCTACCACTCTCCTTTTTAAATAGTCCAAAGTAAGAGAGAAGTTTAGTCAGGGAAAATGTTTGTATTTCTTAAGGCAGAGGTATGAGTTGCAGCCCAAGAAGATAGGTAAATTTAGTAGGAAGGGTAGCCTTGCAGGGAAGGGGAATAGGGTTAGGAGGCAGAACATTGCATTTCCAAAAGTCTTTCCCCAAGAACAGCATCCTTTAATGATTTCTAAGACCAGGCAATAAAACAATAGTCAGACAGTTTGAGACATGAAGTCAAAATGTGTCAACTCTATATGTTTGACCCCAATAAAACTGTCCTCAGTCCCAGGATTGTAGGAACCTAACTTTACTGAAGGTTAGGGCTGGATGGTGGATCCCCAAGATGCTGAATAGCAAAGGCTCAAGAGGGAGCTATGTTCTCAAGAAAGCCAAGGAAATCATGTTGGAGTCAGATTGCAGAGGTAATTTTAAATTACCTCTGGTCCTCCATAAGTTCTCTAGAACATCCCTTGGAGAGTCATGGATTGTTCTTGGAAAGAAACAACTTCAATTAAGATGAAGTTTAAAAAAGAAAGAGAGAGAGAAAAAAAAAACCCTCCAAAAACTTTATAATAAAATCTTTCAGGAGTGCAGAGGCAAGGCTATGTGGCAGAGGATAGCCAGGAATGGAGATGAAGGCAAATTTCTTGACTTGGGATGCTTTTGAAACACGGAAACAACAGGCTTACATTTGGACTGAAGAGGAGCCTGGAAGTTGAAAATTGGGGCCACTGACACATTAGAAGCTCTGGTAAGATTAAAAAATACAGAACCTTTCCTAGAGGAAGGTTAAGGAGCCTAGAGTGCATTCCTGGAGGAATAATGCGGAGAGGCAGTCAGGGTGGCCAGGCTCTGGCAATAGGGAGGAAAGAAGCACAGAAACACTGTATTGCTACTCTTCGATGATACTGCTGTGGCTTTAACATTTGGGTTATGCTTATAAACTATCTGTTTAAACTTGAAGTAAAAGCGACTCTTGATTTTTCACTAATCCCCAAAGCTAGACACTATGTCCTTCCAGTGACCTTGTCCCTAGGATAGTGCTCTGTATCAGAGAAAAAAAATCATTGCTGGGTATTGTCTCTCTTCTAATAAATGGAAGCTGTAGATTTCAGGACTGTAAACCTAGTAACCTTTACCTAATTAAAGGTGCCCCATATTTCCATGGGTTTTACAGCCTTCAAAACATCTCCTTCCCTAATCCTGAGTTGCCATCTGGTTAACTTTGGAAATTTCTCCCTCCCCCGACCCCACCGTCTTCTAATTGGCTTCTCCTTCCAAGTTATTTGCTAGGAATTTTCAAGGACAGTTAAACACTCTGGTTATTTATCACCTGCAAAGATAACTACAAAGCAGAAAGGAAAACTTAGAATTGAATATAGACAGCATTCTTTCTAGAGCCCTTGGAAATGCCCCTTTATAGCATTCTTTACTTGATATTGACTGGGCACAATGTTCTGTACAGAACTAAGCCAACTTCCTCCCAAGGAGGATGCCTTTGACCAGAAGTTCTTGGTATTCAGACTCATGTGCTTGCAGCCCCAGGAGAACATCAGTCCTTCCTCCACTCTCTCTCTTCAGATGAATGCCAGAGCAGACAGATTTTTCTCTAGGGGGAAGTTTCACTTGTTTACAGAGTGTGATCTGGACCACAAGGCACAGGATAAGGCAAATGAAATATTTAACATCAAGACATTACGTCAGAATTATGCTACTTTTGGAAGGGTTTAGAAGATTAGCAGAGAATAGGCTAAGGCAAATCTACTACTGTGTTTTATATCCAGATACCAACACTAGGTAAAGACATGCCAGATTCCCTGCCTATCTTTCCTGCCACCAACTAGTCTCATCTTACCACTTTGATGGGTTGTTTTATGACATACTGTCATGTGGGCACATCTATGTGTGCTCAAACACATCTCACAAGGATACCACAAGGCCTTTTTTTGGTACATAGGATATCTAGGTAAGTAAAAAGGATAAAAGTGTTAAAGATATGATCATAGACCTAGTTTATATTACCAAACTATACCTTTAATATCTGGTTTAAAGCAGTCTTCTCAGCAGAAATGGGTGTGTACTTTTATTTGTAGAGCTAAACGCACCTGCCCAAATGAACTTCCTCAAATATAAATTCTAGTTGTTATTGCACAATAAAAAATTGCTAACATCATTTGAAAGAGTAGCTTCCAGAGCTTTGATAATGGAAATGTTCATCTTCAACTGGCTCCTTCTTACAAAAATAAATAAATACAAACAAATGAATAAGATTTGGGGACATATATGTTTATGATTATGTCTATCTATTTTCAAACAATTTTGAAACATATTTGAATGATTCCATTTAAGGACACTCTACTAAGATAAATTTGCATAGAAGTGATGTTCTTCTTGCCTGCTTCAATTCCAGGATATTCTGAGTTAGGATCTATGAAGAGGAAGAGAATAAGAACTTGGATTTCATTCTGGAATAACTTTCTTACAAAGAAAGCAGAACTCTGTGAACTAATAAATATTTCTACAGCTACTACTTTTACATTAGAAAAGGTCTTTTCCCCCTTTGTCTTTTAAATGTTTCTTTGGAAAAATATTTTAAACCCTCCTGAGTCTTTTTAATATTCCAACACTTACCCTAATATTTTGGCTCTTGTTGGTGATCATGACTTTGTTTGATTGTCTACAGTTCCAACCTAGGAAAAGACTTACCCAGGCAGAATGTAGTCAAAACTATGGAGAGGCTGCCTAGGTGGAGTTCAAGTTCATGCTCCTCATCTAGACAGGAAAGGAACTTGGCCTTGGTGATAAAGTCTTAGTGGGGAAAACTGTCCGTATCTCATTTCTGTTCATTCTCCTAGATATCACTCTCCAATATATCTATATCTCTTTTGGTTCTGTTTTTTCCTATTACTAATATTCTCCTAGACTATGATGTAACCGCCTGCTTATATTAAACAAATATATATACAATGTTTTTCTCACTGCCCCTTCCCTTTCTTTTTTTTTATTGGTTGTTCAAAACATTACAAAGCTCATGACATATCATCTTTCATACATTTGATTCAAGTGAGTTATGAACTCCCATTTTTACCCCAAATACAAATTGCAGAATCACATCAGTTACACATTCACAATTTTTACATAATGCCATCTTAGTGGCTGTTCTATTCTGCTGCCTTTCCTATCCCCTAATATCCCCCCTCCCCTCCCCTCTCATCTTCCCTCTCTATCTCATCTGCTGTTGTTTAATTCTCTCCCTTGTTTCCCCCCTCCTTTCCCCTCACAACCTCTTATATGTAATTTTGTGTAACATTGAGGGTCTTCTACCATTTCCATATGCTTTCCCTTCTCTCTCCCTTTCTCTCCCCACACTCGTCTCTATTTAATGTTAATCTTTTCCTCATGCTCTTCCTCCCTGTTCTGTTCTTAGTAGCTCTCTTTATATCAAAGAAGACATTTGGCATTTGTTTTTTAAGGATTGGCTAGCTTCACTTAGCATAATCTGTTCTAATGTCATCCATTTCCGTGCAAATTCTATGATTTTGTCATTTTTTAGTGCTGCATAATACTCCATTGTGTATAGATGCCACATTTTTTTTATCCATTCTTCTATTGAAGGGCATCTAGGTTGGTTCCACAGTCTAGCTATTATGAATTGTGCTGCTATGATCATTGATGTGGCAGTATCCCTATAGTATGCTCTTTTAAG
>NW_025999864.1:1073787-1155585 GCF_001458135.2 Marmota marmota marmota
AGATAGATTAGAGGAGAATGAAAAGAACAATAAAACTTGAAACAGGAAAGAAAGAGAGAAGGAAAAGGGGAGAAAGGAACAGAGAGAGAAGAAGAAAAAAAAAATTGAAGTCTTAGAGATCCATTTTCTTCTCTTCCAGTAGGCGGAGCTGTGCCCTCCGAGCGGAGCTTCTGCTCTCTACCTGCCCATAGCAATCCCTGTAAGGCGGCTTCTGGGAGTCTCTCAGACTTGTCAGTCTAGAGCCATTTCACTACTCCGGCCCTTACCCCCCTTCCTCCTGTCAGCCAGCCAGCCAGGTCCTGTTCACCAGAAGCGGTTCCCCATAGATCTAGTTACACTTGCAGCCCCACCGCGTGTCCCATTTAAGCCCTAGTGCTGTGGTAAACTCGCGGCTAAGATCTTGGGAGTCACCGCTGGTGATATGGGGGGTTGGGGGTCGGGGATCCCCTCTGCTTCCCTACAGACAGGACCCCTGAGAGGTCCATGAAGTTTCCTGGCTGCTTGTATCTGGATGGGGAGGGAGTCACACACCTGCTAAAGTGGATTCTGCTGGGAAGGAATTCCGTCAGCCGAACTCCGATGACGTCACCTCTCTGCTATGGTGGGCCCCAGGCTCCTTGCCGGAGTGTCCAAAGGGAGGGGTGGGACTGGTCCGTCCCAGGTTGGCTTCAGCTCCCAGCTCGCTATTTCATGAAGGCTTGGCTAAAGACTTCTTCCTGCCAAACTGCGTCTCGGAGGCTAGCGGGACCCAGTCACGTTTGCTGCTGGCAGACGGGCTGGCAGCCGCGCCGCAGTGTGCAGACTGTGGCTGACGGATCTGGACCTCTGCGTCTCCTGGCAGGGATTCGCTCGTCTGGGGCAATCTGTCGCTTCAAAAAATCCTAGTAGCTCCCAGCCAGTCTCCCTTCAGTGGAATTTTGCTAGGAGATTCTCCGTTGGTAGAATCTAAGCGTTATCTATGCATCTTTATGACCCCATCACTGGGGGGGGGGTATTGAAAACGCTGCCTCTCCGCTCACCGCCATGTTGGATCTGCCCCTTCCCTTTCTTAGTTTCCTCTCCTTTCTTCTCTTTTTAGTAAAGGCCCAAAGGAGACAATGGAGCCAGCCATGTATATACCTGGTAGAAAGATTTTCCCAAAAAAAGAGGGATAGCAAACTCAAAGCCTGAAGAGAAGTGTAGCCTGGCGGGGATGGATTGAGTGAAAACAAGAGTGTAGAAAAGATGAAGTTAGATAGTGAATCCTTTGAGACCTTTTTTAACCGCTTAAGGGCTTTAGATTTTGCTTTGAGTGGGGTGGGAGTCCACTTAAGGATGTAGGTCAAGTTTAACTTTCAGCTTTAAGAGGCTAGCATGTTTGTTGAAAATACATTATGTGCAACAAAGAGAGGTTCAAAAGTAGGAACCAATTGAAATAATCCTGGCAAAGGATGATGGTGATGTGGGCCAGGTTAAAGAAGATTAAAGAAGTATTTGGATACTGGATATATTTTGAAAATAAAGCCAATGGGATTTACTAAGTGATTTGATGTGCAGTGATGAGAGAAATTGAAGGTGAGTACAAAAATTTTGCATGAGAAACTAGAAGAAAGGTGTTGCTGTTAATTGATATGGGAAGAACAAGTTTGGAGCTCAATTTCTTTGAACATATTTGTGTTGAGACATATGTGGATGTGTGTGTGTGTGTGTGTGTGTGTGTGTGTTGCCACAATTGGAACCCAGGGCCTTGCTAGGAAAGGGCACTGCCAGTGAAATATATCCCCAGCCCCTCATTGGGACTTGGATTTGCTACCCAAATATAGATGTCTAGTAAACAGGTGAATTTATGGGTCTTGAATTCAAGGGAATAGTCCAGGCTGCATACATGAATATGAGAATCCTTATTACAGAGACAGAATTTAAAGATGGGTGAACTAATGAAATCACTAAGACAGTAAGGGTATAGATGAAAACAAAAGGAGGTCCATGTATAGTAGCTCTTTGTATCTAGGTGTTTTCATGGATTATATTCCATTACTACAAATATCTCACTAGATTGGTAGGAGTCCCATCTCCTTTTCAAGGTAAAATGCCCAGAAAATAAATATGCAGTAAGGACTTTTGTTTTTCCTCCTACAAAGTGCACACATTCTTTGGCAGTGACCCAAGAACAGGTGGGTGGGTGTTTGTGTGTGAGTCTATGTGTTTAGACATTTTGTTTCTGCTGATTTTGAAATATATTGAGTGTACCAGATTGAAAGGGTAATCTAGTGGACGAGGAAAACATGTCAATATTCATTAGAAGAAATAAATTATTTGATAAATCTTGGGGAAAACATACAGTCTCTGAAACCACGTAGAGAAACTGATGATGTAGAGAAGATTCTGCTGACCCGAGTACTTCTCATTGCCAGGATAGCAATGTGTGGGGGGCAAGAACACTGGAGGAATGCTTGTGCCCCTGACTGTGCAAGTGCCACTTTTAGTTGCCTGGGTGATGGGAAGCTCCTAACATGCAAATGAAATAAATGGTAATTAGCAGTGGAGCAACAGGTGACCCAGCTAGAACTTACCTTGGGAAAACCTGGAGTGACAGGGAAAGGAGGATATGAGGAGAAAAACAACTCATGAATCACAAGGGCACCATTGAGGCTGCCTGCTCAAAACCTCTCTGTGAGACAGAACTTTTTATATTTTCCATTAACTTTGATCAGCCTCAATGTAGATAACCCACAGTGTTGCCACCCTGGTGCTGCCTAATGCCATTGCTGAATAGAAAGGCACCCTAAGGAGAAAAAGGTGGGTAGGTGAACAAAATAATCGTTACAAATCTTTCTTCTCATAAAAGGGCAGATATTCAGAAGTGCATCTGAGTATTTCAGCATTAATTTCTTTGTAAATCTCTGTGGGTACATACCCCTAGATTATTAGCTATGCATTATTCCAAGATAAAATAGAATGGAGAATAAATCATTTAATAGAATCTATGCATGTGGTTCTGATTGTTCAAACCTTAATAATAAATTCAAATCTCACAAGTCAGGTAAAATTTAAGGAATGAAAGTAGTACTTCTGTTATAAGAATTTGGTAGCTTGATCTGAAACAACTCAAAATTTTTTAGGAAGCCTGGACATGAAATTCATTCTCTCTTCCTGTCTGGCAGGTTCCACTGGGTTAAGGAAGCATAGAAGAAGGCTGCATACTTCTACTGCAAGGGGAAGCCTCCCTAGTTGGAACCGTCAGAAGGCACGGTGAATAACAGAAATACAGCTGGGGCTCCTTCTTGAAGGATTCAGAGCCAATTTAATTTTTGCTCTGCTTTC
The DNA here is from genome assembly GCF_001458135.2 of Marmota marmota marmota. Classification (NCBI taxonomy): domain Eukaryota; kingdom Metazoa; phylum Chordata; class Mammalia; order Rodentia; family Sciuridae; genus Marmota; species Marmota marmota. The sequence continues at coordinate 1,077,091 of NW_025999864.1, forward strand.
TGGCAAAATATACTTTGGAGGCTACAATTTGGACATTTCAATATTGGTTTTACATGGCTCCAAAAAGTTTCAGTGGTTGGATTGAGGAAATAAAACAAGAAGTCAAGGGACCGTATTTCTGTTTCTCATGTTGATTTTCTGCCACCTGGATAAAGCACCTGAAAAGTGGGGGAAATGAAGGGACATTGTAGATCTAGACCAGCAAAATTGGGAAGTCTATTATTTCACTGACTGTGGCTTCATCCAAGGGAAAAGATGAGCTAGTCGAGGAGTACCAGGAGAAAATGCCAGTCCTGAAAGATGCACCATGAGTGATGATGACATTGGTCCTGTCGTTGAGCAAGGGCAGAAGCTCCATATAAAAGCACAAGCAGCTGGGATTTCAATTTCTCTTTCTGACAAAATAATAAACTCAATATTTCAAAGCTTTAAAAGCTTTTCAAATTATTCAACATCCTCAGCTACTCGTACAAACATCCATTTTTTTTTCTATTAATGTTTGTGCTGATAGGAAGTATCCTAGAGCTAAATAAAGCACATAGATAGGCAATTACAAGAGGTTGGGGATGTTCTGTATAATGGAGTACTTTAAATAACGGGTATCCCTTTGCCATGATCGTGTGTGTGTGTGTGTGTGTGTGTGTGTATGTATGTATGTGTGTGTATATATATATATATATATATATATATATATATATATATATATATATACACACACACACATATATCTCCCCTCTGCCTGTGTTATCTGAGCAAGAACATCAACAACCTGCTTTCTCAGAAGTTGCATCAATAACTTAAAAATTAGATCCTTATGATTGAAACCCAACTGCTTTAGAAAGATATAGGTTTATTCAAATAAAAAAAATCATTTGAAAATCAAAGGCAGAATCTTATTTTCTTTAAATCAGATAAAAGGAAGCAGAGGGCATTTAAAGCTTAGCTTTGTAAGATATTTTCAAAGGGAAATGTTGATAGATGCCTTTATTTTGTCAAAGTATTTGTAAAATAGAGATGGAACACAGTCACCTAAACCACATAATACTTTTATGAAGCAAACATTGACTGTTCATTATTATTTTCTTTATTAAAATCTGTACCATCTACTTCATAATGCAGTTGATCCAGCCCCTGAGTCTTGAGTGGGCATAACCAAGCCAACAGCACCTTCGTGAGGTATTGGTTTTCACATAGACTGCTTTCTTCCAGCTTAAGAGAACATGGCAGTTTTTTTTTTAACCAAACTTGAGAAGATACACTTTACAAGCATTTTATAATTAGAAATTGTTGTAGTTTAACTACTGAGAAATTATGTCTATCTTCCTATTTAGAATACTAGTAAACATATATCACTGTATCACAAATTTGGTTTAAATTATTTTGTATGTGAATAATATTGGATTCATTTATAATTTTATGTACTTTATTGTATAAAACATTATTTTATGTAAAAAATAATTAAATATCCTTTTTCCGAGAAAGTCTTTATAGACCTTAACATAGTGCCAAAGGGGACATTGACCAAGAAAGGATTAAATACTCTGATAATGTTTTTGTTGTGAATATTTTCCTTTAGATTTTATTTTTGCAGGATTTCCTTGCTGGTTATTAAATGTTAGTTTGGCTGTTATTTTTCCAGCATATTGAATATATATATCCATTGTCTTTTGGCTTCCAATATTGTTGAGAAGTCACTGCTAATGTGTCAGTCGTTTTAACATCATCTTTGTTGTTGTTTTAAAGATTTCTTTATTTTTTTATTTTTTAATATATAGGCTCTGATGTGTTATTCTTAAGTTTCAAAACATTGACATAATTACACTAGGTAGAACATGACTCAACTCTTCTTCTCATAGGGCCTTGATAGCTTTGGCTATAAAAACAAAAAAGTGGGAAAAATTGGTAGCTTCTAGAAATTTTGAATTTCACAGATCATCAAAATTTCCAAAAATTATTTGGTATATATTAAAGGGATGTGACAACTTTATATTTCCAAATGCAGACATTAATAAAACAACTATTACCACGGTTTTATAAAAGAAGAGTCATTGAACAGAAAAATCTTATAATAAAGTAAAAAACTGAGCTTGCATTCGCAATATTTTTTTTTCCCTCATTTCCCTACAGATCAGTCCTGGAAAGAATGTATTCTCAGACCCAAGTTTTGGAACCTTAGGAATTGATGATATGAAGTTTCTTCTAGAATTGACACTCTCTGAATTCTAATTATGCTAACTACTAGAATTGCTAATGAACACAACAAGAGATCTAGAAATGATGATAAGATGGTTTAACTTTATTGAGGAAGGTTTCTTTAGCATAGTCAGGACTTTCTTTGGAACTGGTGTAGTTTGGCATAATAATCACCTGGGGGAGTTGTAAAGCATCCCAACGCTCAGGCCAATACTGTTTTGACTTAATTGTTCTGGAATGGAACCCTTACATGGATAGATTTTTACAACACTCCAGTGATTCAAATGGGCAGCCAACGTTATGAGCGGCTGTGGAAATCTCTGAAGTCAGGTTTAAAATTTAGGCCTAACTCCTCTTGTGACTTTGGCAAATTATTTAAATTTTCTGGCCCTCAATTTTCTCATCTGAAAAAAATACAGATTACAAAATCTAAGGTCAAATGAGTTAACATATGGAAAATCCCTTTGTAAACTAAATAATGCTATGTAATACATGATATGATGATGTTGATATCATTCATTGTCTCAATGAAGGTAAAGTGGTCAAAGAGCTTAGTGTGTGTGGAAGCAGTAGAAAGAAAATCAGCCTGACAGGAGAAATGAGGGGAAAATGATTGATTGGACCTTAAGTTGTTTGGTAGACATTCTTTATAGAATTAGAAAAAGCGACCATGAAATTCATTTGGAAAAATAAAGACCCAGAATAGCCAAACCAATCCTGAGCAAGAAGAGTGAATCAGGAGGCATCACAATACCAGACCTTAAGCTATGCTATAGAGCAATAGTAACAAAAACGGCATGATATTGGCACCAGAATAGACATGTAGACCGATGGTACAGAATAAAAGACACAGAGATAAACTCACATGAATACAGTAATCTCAGACTAAGGTGCCAAAAACATACTTTGGAAAAGATAGCCTATATAACAAATGATGCTGGGAAAACTGGAAGTCCATATGCAGCAAAATGAATCTCTTTCTCTCACCCTGCACAAAAATTAACTCAAAGTGGATCAAAGACTTAGGCACTAGAACAGAGACCCTGTTCCTAATAGAAGAAAATATAGGTCCAAATCTCTATCATACCTGCTTAGGACCTGACTTCCTTAAAAAGACTCCTAAAGTGAAAGAAGTAGAATTAAGAATCAATAAATTGGATGTATTTGAACTTAAAAGCTTTCTTCTCAGCAAAGGGAACAATCAATAATGTGAAGAGAGAGCCTATAAAACCAGAGAAAATCTTTACCACACACATCTCAGATAGACCACTAATCTCGAGGATATATAAAGAATTCAAAAAACTTAACACCAAAAAAACCCCCCAAATAACCCAATCAATAAATGGGCTAAGCAACTGAAGAGACACTTCACAGAAAAAATACAATTGATCAACAAACATATGAAAAAATGTTCATCATCTCTAGCAATTAAAGAAATGCAAATCAAAACTACTCTGGATTTCATCTCACTCCAGTCAGAATGGCAATTATCAAGAACACAAGCAATAATAATAAGTGTTAGTGAGGACATGAGGGAAAAGGTTCATTCATACATTGCTGGTGGGATTGCAAATTGGTGTATCTACTCTGGAAAGTAGTATGGAGTTCCTCAGAAAACTTGGAATGGAACCACCATTTGATCTAGTTATCCCACTCCATGGTTTATATCCAAAGGACTTAAAATCAGCATACTACAGTGATGCAGCCATATCAATGTTTATAGCAGCTCAATTCACAATAGCTGAACTGTGGAACCAACCTAGATGCCTTTCAACAGATGAATGGTTAAAGAAAATGTGGTACATATACACAGTGGAATATTACTCAGCCTTAAAGAAGAATGAAATTATGGCATTTGTAGGTAAATGGATGGAGCTAGAGAATATCTTGCTAAGTGAATAAGCCATGCCCCCAAAACTAAAGGTGGAATATTTTCTCTAATAAGCAGATGCTAATCCATAATTGGGCTGGGGGTAAGGGAAGAACAAAGGAACTTTGGATTGTGCAGAGGGGAGTGAGGGGAAGGGATGGGATTTGGGAATGGGAAGTATGGTGGAATGAGATGGACATTATTACCTTATATACATATATGATTACATTACCCAGTATGCCTCTGCACCATGTTCAGCCAGAGGAAGGAGAAATTGTGCTCCATATGTGTACTATATGTCAAAATGTATTCTTCTGTCATGTATAATTAATTTGAAAAATTAAAAAAAGATTCAACTTACCCCACTTTGGCCCATTGTCCCAGATTGTTCCACAGAATTTATAACAGCTTAAATATAGTATATACTTACGTAATGATAAGAATACAATTATATCACAATATATTAAAGTGTTAATTACCTAATTAATATAATATATAAGCTCTAGATATTATTTCCAGCCTATTTTAATGCACTTGTATCAATGCTGTTGAAATATTTGCAGAATTAAAAACTTCGGACCTAATGAATTAAAACAAAAATTTTGGATAACTCACTACGTGTTGAAAATATTCATGTACACTAGGTATAATTTATTTGGAACCTACTATGTAATAGACACGGGTGCTCGGTGCTTAATTTATATTATTTCTAATCTTCAAAATAGTCCTGCAAAGTAGGTCTTGTTGTCATCATTTTACAAATGAGGACATATCTCTGGAAGTAAAATTAACTTGTCATACAAAAGTTACCCAGCAGAACCAGGACTTGAACACAGGTCTGTCCCCAGTTTCCTTGCATATATCAGGACACCAGAGAGACACTCAGTTCTGATTTGGCCAAGGGTCACTTAAATAACTGATTTTGTAAGCTAAATTGTAAACTCTTGGAAGAGTGAAACATATTTTAGGCCAAATTAGGCAAGCTAAATTAAACAGGACCTACAGGTGGACTTAACCTAGGTGTTTGTTGAGGCCAAAGATTACAGGATGGAGCTGATCTAGGAGAATCCTTCTTCCCTCCACCATCAGATAATCCTCCAATTAAGATCTTTTCTCCATCTCACTCCCATGGATTTCACTGGACACTGAAACAAAAGGTTGTTTTGTAGCAGCTCAAAATGTTCTTCCTCTAGGTGTACTATCATTTTAACAGGGGATTCACCAAGCTTGAAATACTTCCAGGACCCAAACAGATGAATCCTTCATTATGGAGTTCTAGAAACTGTTATCAGAAATTGGAGTTGATATCTTAGGACAACACACTTTTATCTAGAGCCTCTGGACTCATACTTCTGAAAAATACAAGAAAATGCAGTTTATTTCTATTAGTAATTGTCTGATAGAAGGAAAAAATAAAATATGGGAAGCATTTCAGTGTTGAATAAATAGGCTTCAACAAATGCAGAAGCATCGATCCTCATGATTTAGGGGGCACTCATTCTCAGAGTCCTGGAGGAACAGATTTGGCCCTGGAAAGTGAATGTCTCCTTAAATTTTGTGCTGTAGGCACCTCCTTTGTCTTATTCTAGTCCTGATTCTGCTACCGACAGCTGATTTCTTTGTTTTGATTTACTTTTACTTTCTATTACTTGAATTTTAATGGTGTGTCTACCACTAACATGTTATTTCCAATGTGAAAGTCCATAGGGTTCAAAAAACACCAGTCCTTGGACTGCACTTTCTGTGGAGGAAGAATGCTTAGTAAGCCTTCCTGAAGGAGTCTTGAAAACAAACAAAAACAGTGATGATCAACCATAGGTTTTATTTCGCCTTGGTTAAGGGCTAACAATTATAGATTATTTAGGAATTTTGCCATCAATTTTGCCATCTCCTATATTGAAAGGTATATTAATAAACCATGTAGTTATTTCCTGAGCTGAGCTCCAGTGAACTGAATAAACTTGAACTCTCCTTCGGAGGTGAAGGAAGAAACAGATTATGAGTGGAGAGTCAACTATTTTTTTTAATACCTTTATTTCACTTATTTATTTTTATGTGGTGCTGAGGATTGAACCCAGGGTCTCGCTCGTGCAAGGCAAGCACTCTACCGCTGAGCCACAACCCCAGCCCCAAGTCAACTATTTTTTATAGAACAGAAAAAAGGATAATTTTTCCCCAATGAATTGCTTAAAGTATTTGATTCATGTCTGTATCTAGAATTATTTGCATCCAGGCTTTAAGCTTTCAGCAGTGTCTATTGTACTTCTAACAGATATGAGCCATTATGTGATGGCATAAGTAGCATACTTCAAATATACTGAACTCTAAAGTAAACCAAATGGCAGTTGTAAGGCAAGCACCAAGGGTAACTGGTAACTTTCTGCCCCCCAAAATTGATTAAATATGGATCATAAGAGCCTTCTTTGGTAAAATAGAATAAGAACTGTAGTGAACTCTGTGGTGCATAAACCAGGTCCCCCTCTGGGCACTTGCTCCTCCAGCTAGTAGGAGCATTGGCTGCTGAAGGCTCATGGCTCTCTGTTTGGGGGATTGCCCACAGCCTACTGCAAGTGCCTTGCCCAAGGTGATGCTTCCTCCACGGATGTAGCCTGTTTTTATCACCTGCTGATACAGAGATATAAAAGTCTTTTGTCTATTACAGGCATCTCAGAAGAAACACTCTATCTTCATATTTCTCTGTAAGATCCACTGAGGGTATTGCAATTGCATCACATTTTCCTTTTTCTAATCCTTCCTACCTAACACCCTCACAGGTGTTGTTCTTGAAAGCATTCCTCAAAAAAAAAAAAATGTCTAGCATGAAGTTCTCAGAATTTCAGAATCTGTTTCCTGGGAACACTGATCTGTAACAGCTGAAATCAGAAATGATCCTACAAAACACTTTGAAATAAGATTTTGAGTTGGGTGTAATGGCACACACCTGCAATTCCAGTGACTTGGGAGGCTGATACAGGAGGATCACAAGTTTGAGTCCAGCCATAGCAACTTATCGAGGTCCTGTCTTGAAATAAAACTTACAATGGGCTGGGAATGTAGCTCACTGGTAGAGTGTCCCTGGATTTCATCCCCAATGCTATAATTAAATAAACAAACAAACAAATAAGATTTTGAAGCTTGGATAATCCACCAGTTAAATAACAATGAGAACATCTTCACTATGGATGGATGGAGGATGAATGTCCCTGGAATTCTATCAGATGCAACTGTTAACATTTTCATTTGTGGGAAACTGGAATGTGATGCTGATAGAAGAACCTGCACTGTGAGGGGCATTATTCAGGTGCATATGGAGTGTGTTCTTTTTAAAGCATGGCTTTCATTTTTTATACTTCTATAATAGGTGAGAACTATGTCCACTATTTCTAACTCTGAATGAATATCTGACTGATTTGGCCAATAGATAATGGTGGAAGTGACCCTCTGTCACTCCTGAGGATATGTCATAAAAGGCCATGCAAACTTGTTTGCATTTGCCCCCAAATAACTGATGATGATGAGGATGATGATTTATTTTCACCATTTTAACCACTCTACTGTTCAATAACAGTTATCCTTGCTCAAGCACCCAATACTTGATGGAGGAAATGTCCAGATCAGGTTTTTCAACCTTGGTACAATTCTTTACTGTGGATTACTATCCAAAACATAATAGGATGTTTAACAGGATCTCTGGACTCCACCCATTAGATCTAGTAGTATTCTCTTTTTGTCCCCCTAGTACAATTCTTTTCCCCTTGTTCTGACACCAAATATGTCTCTGGTATTAACACTTGTTTACTGGGGATAAAAAGTACCTTCAGTTAGGGACCATTCCTTAGATAAATTCAGCTCTTGGTCCCTTGAGTAACCTTAAGACACTTGAGTCTTCCCAGCCTAAGGCCAGACACTGTGAAGCAGAGTAAGCAGTTCCTCCCTACTGTGCCATGTCTAAACTATTATCCAGCAAAATCCCTAAGTATGCCCTTAAAGTTGTTGTTTCATATCAGTATTTTTTAGTGCAGTACTAGACAACAGAGCACTTGAGAAATAGTAATTATAACAACAAGGAATTGGATGACTATAATCAATACATTGGAGAAGATAATGAAAACTGATGGCATGTAATCTGCTATTTAAAAGTGAATGTAAAAGTCAGAGTTTCTCCTTAAAAACACAAAGGTGGGTCCTATATCCTGAAGGCTCAGGATTAGGTTCCAGGACTTACTGGTAAAAGTAGCAGAACAAGGGAAGAAGTTGATTTCTCAAATTTGGCACTTTTCTATGCCAGAGGTAAGGCTATATTTGCAGAAGTGGAACCCTGAGACATGGCATGGTAAGATTGGGTTTGATGCTCTCAGAAATCTTGAACTCTACATTCACCTTAACCATCTGGGTTTGAATATGTAGCCCGACATTCTCTGTTAAAATTTACTTCTTTGCTGGGTAATGATATTGGCCAAGTTATATTTTTGTACAAACTATAATATTATGTACAGTTATGATACACCAATAAAAAAATGTGAAAAGAGGAAGAAAGTGGAAAAAAACTTTACTTATTTCCATTTGCTTGAAAAATACAGAGTCATCTGCCTTGCAAGATGATATGGACCCTTGTAAGGATCTCTCTTTAATTCCTTTCTTGACTATGAGGTCAGTAACTATTACTATGAAATTCCTGAGAGACTGATGAGAGGAAAGGACTGCATTTTGGAGAGCTGCAGGTCCTAGCCAGTGCATACCAGCAGGAATTGTGAGAGTATGTGTGCAACTTAATCCTGAGGCTGCTGGATCACCCAGGGAAAATTAGTTAAATAAAGAAAGTTTATATAGTAGCACTTTTGAATAATATGAGATTTGTTACCCTAAAATTCACCTTAGACAAGACTGTTAATGCTCTCTGCAAGGATGGGTCTCAGAAGTTGGAGAAAGATAACAGTTAAATGCAGTACCGACTGGGGATGTGGCTCAAGCGGTAGTGTGCTCACCTGGCATGCCCGCGACGCTGGGTTCGATCTTCAGCACCACATACAAATAAAGATATTGTGTCTGCTGAAAACTAAAAAATAAATATTAAAAATTCTTTCTTTCTCTCTCTCTTTAAAAAGAAAAAGAAAAAAAAATAAATGCAGTACCTGCAATAGCAGATAGTAGTAGTAAAGTATCAAGAAAATACAAATACATGAGGAGGACATGCTAGAGTGATACACTACATCCTTTAGGAAAACCCCCAGTCCTCTATGTTCTATTGGAGGATCCAGAAGACACTCTATTTATCAATGAGATAAGGAATGCACCAATAAGAAGGAGTCAGAATTGATTGATTCTGATTATAGCTCTCTCTGTAGGCCACAGTTGATGTGGGAGATACTATGATCTGGTTTCACTGGAGTTGATAGCAGAAAGATTTCTGGACAGTAATTGGACATCAGTAGCTTTCATTTAATGTCATTGATAAAAAATAAAGAATTACTGTACAATCTTAAGGGTGTAGTTCAGTGGTAGAGCACTTGCCTAGCATGCAGGAAGCCCTGATTTTGATCTCCAGTACTGTAAATAACAAAAACCAAACAAACCAAAAATCCTGCATTAAATTAAAATGTAAAATCATTCCATAAACTGTAAAATGATATTCAAAGAAATTTGCAGGATCGTTATCTATTCACAGATTATATTAACTCTGTACCTCAATCAAATGTCGTAGTTCTTGGAATGCAGAAGAGGCTTATTAAATGTTTGTGGACTAAATGATTGTGTAAAATGACCATCCCTATGCCCAAAATATCAGGTATGCTTGTAGCATGAAAGAGGTAAAATGCTTACACTTTATTGTTAAATGGTAACAATACATTCACACCTTTTTCACTGTGGAGTCATCAAAAATAAATAAAGATTTTTAATGGCTACCTTTAAAGACAAGCTCTATAATTAGAGAGACTACATTCATAGAAGAAAGAACAAGAAAATAAGACAAGAGACCATAGGAAGTGTTCTGTAGCCTAGAGACTATGGAGATCAAGGCAGGTTGAAATAGCCTTGAAGGCTTCCAGGAAAAACTGACATTGAGTTTGGGTTAGAAGGGAAGAAGATATTGGGAACAATGATTGCCATTATAGTAGTGGGGAGGAAGAGGTAGGGTGTGTGTGGAGGTGTCAACTGGATTGGAGACCTAGAGGCAATATTGAGCCTGGGAAGCTTGTAGACAGAGAAGAAACAGATTCTACCAGCGATGTGAAGGCACAGTGGAAGGTTTGCTGGGGTAAGAGATGAGGAGTGAGTCATTAAAAGTTCTTAAGCACTGGAGGTAGTGCTGTTTCCAGTTCAAACAAACATTTATCCTATCCCTACACAATGTTTTCCAGGCACCTTCGGTCACCAAGATAAATTATTCAGTGCATTTTAAGATTTCTCTGTATTTTTCCTTTACGTGTGTGACTTTTATGATGATGTTCTGTCCTCCCTCATTTGAGGATAAAATTAATGTTTTCTCTATTTCTTCTGTATCTTGCAGCTCATCTGTGAAGATGTGACAGGAAATGGTGCTTAGAATCCATCTTTGCCTCGCTTCACTAGATCTTTCTCACTGGCTCGGTATCTTCCTATTTGTAATTATCATATCTCTGCAATTCCAGTGAGCTCTATTTTGATCTAGTTATTATACTTAGTTTCAAAGCAGTTTCACTAACTTTTCTGAGATAAAGCATTAACAGGCTTATTGAAAATTATAATTTTCAATATCTAAAACAATATTTAGAATTTATTTCATCAGTCAAATTGGGTTTTAAACCATATGTTAAAAGTATGCACCCTACTAATTAATTCTCCAGGCTTGCATGTTCTATAGAATATGTAATTTTTGAATAAAAATTTCCTTTAAAAATATCTTGAAACTTAACAGCAGATTTTGTTTAAAGGAAAACAATTAAGGAAGGATTGAAATATGAAAGACAAAAAAGAAAGGAAAGAAAGAAAAAGGAAGAAAGGGCAAGAAGGTGCAGAAGAACCAGGTGTAAAATGCAATGTCATGATCCTGCTAGTTTTTTACAAATGTGATTATGTGTTCCTCATGATATAGTAAATTTACCTGTAGAGGCTTTTTATTATTAGTGGCTAGTTCTGCTTAGGTAGTATTCATGAGGTTGGATTAAGAGACTCCTTGTGAAAAGTTCTGTTTTTGTCTTTTTTTTTTTCTTGGTGTAGAATAGATTTCTCTCTTTAAATTATTCTGGGTATAGGGGTGTATTAGTCCCTGTTGCATTTATATAACAATTACTTGAAGCTGGTATATATGAAGAAAGGCGGTTTGTTTAGTTCACAGTTTTGGAGGCTGAAAGTCCAAGATTGAATTTCCTCAGGAGTGAAGGCCTTGTGACTGATGGCATCATAATGGCAGGAGTGCACACAAGAGGGAAAGAGCACATTGCAAGTCAGGAAGCCAGAGAGCAATTTAGAGGTCAAGTTCAGGCATTTATAATGACTTGCTCTTGTGAGATCTAACTTATGGTTCTCATGAGAACTACCTTAGTGCCTTCCAAGAACAGCAGCCCCATTGACCTAAGGACCTAGTAGACCCCTTTCTTAAAGATCCCACCAGCTCTCACATCACCACACTGGGGACTGAGCCTCTAACACAATAACACTTGAGAGATAAATCACACTCAAACTACAGCAAAGGGTAGAAAACAGATACCAAGTATATACCTGTGTGCTCAACCATACATTTACAAAAATGAAAACAGCTTGTTTTTTAATATCAATCATTTGAAATTATTGAACATCTCAAATGTGTAGTCATTAATACTTAACTTACAAATTGCTGTACTCTCTTTATGGTTATTACTCTCTGCAATGAATTTTCTTTAATGAGCAGATGACAGACGTTTTTCTACTTCCTTGGTTGCTTGCATTTTTAAAAATTTACTTAACTCTCCTAGTTTAGGCCCCATTTCTATCACTTTAGTACAGGTAGTCTAGTGGTCTGCTAAAGAGAAATTAATCTTCATGTGTGACCCATTTCTACCAAGGCTGACTGAAATTTCCCATTTTAAATGTTTGCCACCAAAATAAGATGGCAGCTCAGAGAACCAGAGAATAAGGAAACACTAGAGCAATTAAGATCTTTAGACATCATACAAGTCACACAGAGAGAGAAGAAGAACTTGGTTTTGTAAACTCCTCTCTTAATTTGTATTTTCTGTCTTTAATTTCTTCTCTGCTTACTAAATGTTTCTCTCTTCAGTTTACTCTTTAGATTTTAACAGAAATCCAAAGGCCTCATCACTGCGATGATTCTATTAAAACATCCATCTTGGCACATTAGTCTTACCAAATATCAATGTGTCATATAAATTTCTATCACAATGTTTTATGACAAGGGACTCTTTGGCTACCATAATTTAAACAATTGTCAAATGATACTTAAACAGATATCTGTACATATATTTTATAATGGTTTATTCCTCACAGAAAATTCTGAATGCATCTTTTTGATTGTGGCAATTTGAGATATTTAAAAAAGTTTTTTGTGGTCCTATATTAATTTTCAGAAATTCAACATTTTTATTTGCGCTTTCAAAATGAAAAGTTTCCTTCTCTTAAACACTTGCCTACCCCTGATCATTCTTCCCTACCAAACACAAAATTTGGATCACTGATTTTTATCTATCAATCTCCTTTTCCTCCTATCTCAACTTTGGTCATCATTTAGGACTGATTAAATACATGGATATTTAAAATTTTGGTGTTACTGACAGAAGACAGATGGCTTTTCATTAACTCCACTCTTCTGGAATAGCTCTTCTATGATTGCCTTTCTTATATACTGGAGAACTTCTTTTTCATTTTGACTTTCAGTCCTGTTAACCTTGAGTCACACCGGTCTGGGTCAACTATGTCAACAATTCCATGAATTCCAAATTATAGCTAGCAGCCAGACTGAAGGAGCATTAACTGAAATCAACTGCTGTCAGAGTAGGGATACTGTAGGGGAGACAAAACAAAAACCACAATTCTATTCCAGATACAGGCTGAAAAGAGCCTCCTCGATTGAAACTCTAATCAGCTTCTCCTGCCCATATTGAAGATCATTCGGGAAATAAAGCAGCTAAAACATACCTGAAGCTGTACTTTTGAATGCCTCTCTGTTGTCTGATAGTTTGAGAAGATGATGTTTTTTGTAGATTTAGAAGTTTCTTTGGATTAAATTTTTATTAACTACTTTCACTGGTGTTTCTATGATTATTAAAGCAACATAGTTTCTTTAAACACTCACAATTTGTTGAATTGTGAAAATTTATTGAGAAACAATTTGTGAAAATAAATCACAAATGGGTATTTGTATCACCCAGACATAAGAAATGATAATATTTTGCACATTATGAACATGCATATTACAAGAAAACCATATTGTAATCATGCTATCTTTTACTTCAGAATCTTTATATGTCAAAGCTATCATTGTATCCTATTTTATGGAGATGGTCCAATATTATTAACTTATACTTATTTTAAAATAAGTTCCAACTTGAAGCAATTATAAGTAATACTGCAGTGACCATCATTGCTTACCTATCTTTGCCCATTGGAACAATACTTCCTTATGATTAATTTCTGTGTGCTGTACTTCAGGTTCAAAGAGAATGCACATTTTAAGAGTTTGAATGTATACTACCAAAATGTCTTCCAGAAAGTTTGTGCCAATTTAGACTCCTTCTAACAGCACAAAGGGACCCCTTTCATTACAGCATACCCTTTAACAATGAAATCCAGCATGCCTTTTACACTTGTTCATTTGAGAGGTGAAAAAGGAATTTTTCTATTTTAGTTCACTTAGGTATTGGTAAGGTTGAATATCTTTCCATATTGTTTTGGGTTAAGTTTAACTAGAAAGCAAAGAGTGACTTAAAATTGATTTTATTTAACTGAAATAAGGAGGACAGTAAATTAAATGAAGCTAGGAGAACTTTTTACTGCTGAGCCTCCCATAATAATAGGTAATATATACTGAGTACTCATTTTACACCGGGCATTTTTCTACAGTTGTTGAATTTAGTCTTCATAATAACACTGTGCAGTAGCTATTACCATTTTACTGTTTTGTCAATGAAAAGATGAGAAACAGAGAGAATAAGTGTATTAATCCTTTTCCCATCACTATAATGATATACCTGAGGCTGAATACTTTACAAAGAAAAGAAGTTTGCTTGGCTCACAATTGTGGAGGTTTATGGACATGGCAATGACATTACCTCAGCCCTGCTGAAGGACTCAGGGGGCATGGTATCACAATGGTGGGAGTATGTGGGAGAGGGAGTCAACACATGATGAAATAGTATAATTGTTACTTTGAATTGTCAACTTGATTTGATTAAGAAATACCAAGGATTATGGGTGTGTCAATGAGGGTGTGTCTAGGAATGATCGGCATGTGGGATAGCCAACTGAAATGGAGCACCTCCCTAAGCATGGGCAGCATCAACCAATGGAATAAAAGTTGGAAGAACAAAGAAGCAGTAGCAGATGGCATCTGGATTCTTCTTGAAGGGGTTGTTGATTACTGCTGCAATCATGTTAGGATATTGAATTCTTGCTTCTTTATTCTTCCAAAGTGGACTCTGCCAGTGATTCTCCAGAAGGCTTAGAACTCAGACTAGGGAATCACTTGTTCTGGGGTGTCAGCCTCTTGGACTGTGCAACTACTGGTTCTCCTAGCTTTCTAGCCTGCAGACAGCCATTGTGGACTTCTGGTCATGTAAGCCAATCTAATAAGTCCCCTTTTTATAATTATATTTCCTGTTGGTTCTGTTCTTCTAGAGAACCCCGACTATTACAGATGGGAAACCAGAGAGAAAGGCTTGCCCCACAGAACTAATTAACCCCATCTAAGGGTATGTCCCCAATAACCTAAGGACCTTCCAACCTTGCTTTATTGGGTCAAGCTTCCAACATATAAGCTCCTAAGGGGAAAGAAACCACAGTGAATAACCTACCAAGTAAGTAGTAGAACTACGATGTAAATTCAGAGAGTGCCTCTAAGTCTCATGAGCTGAAGCTCTATGCTACTCTGATGTTTTACATGCACACCTAACCCAAGACATTTTGGTGCAAGATTGTTATACTATATAAATCATCAGTAAGTATGATTAGTAATTAAAATAAATTAATAATGTTGGGGGCTGGGCTTATGGCTCAGTGGTAGAGCTCTTGCCTAGCATGTGTGAGGCACTGGGTTCCATCCTCAGCACCACCTAAAATAAAATAAAAGTATTGTGTCCACCTACAACTAAAAAAATA
The DNA here is from genome assembly GCF_001458135.2 of Marmota marmota marmota. NCBI lineage: Eukaryota > Metazoa > Chordata > Mammalia > Rodentia > Sciuridae > Marmota > Marmota marmota. The sequence goes on from NW_025999864.1 coordinate 1,092,443, forward strand.
AATATTTAGAATAATAATAATAATGCTCGTTTCTGCAAAAACTATTTTTGGGCTATCATAAATTATTTTATTTTGATTTTAAATTCTGATTAAAGAAATATACATAAGTATAGATAAAATTGGTGGTTTGAATTTGGTGCTAAACACTGAGTCTTAGAAATTCAGATTTATATCTCCATAAATTTGGATTGTTCAGGCTAAATGTTGAAGCCTTTATTTTAAAACTTCCCTGGAAAACAGTTATTTGTTTTTTCACTGGCTTCACTTCTGCCCACTAATGAGCTGCTTTTCTCTCTTTCTAAACACATGAATTTCAAGTTGAATGCTATTTCTTAATATTTAGATAGCGTACCCAAGGCTACAAGGTTGGATGTGAATATATAACACAAGTTTATGTTTAAAAATATTTATATGCATAAGCTAATGTGTGTGTGATACATAAGTAATGAAAAATCTGCTACCATGAATGACAGGAAAAGCCAGGATGAAAAATTACTTGATATCAGCTTATGGTAATGAGGATTAAAAACATGAAAATCACAGTTTTGATTTAGAAGACCAATCATCCAGCAAATGCCAGAAAATACTAATTATTGGCCCTCAAGCAGTACAAAGTAAGAGACTTGATTTCTAATAGGTAAAGGCTTCTCTGTCTTTGACAAGATGAAGAGGTTCAGTCCATGTCATTCTGGCCTCACTGAGGGCATTAAGTGCTTCCTGAACTCACAGAAACCAACCTTTTCTTTGGAATTAGAAGGCTCTGATCCCACCCCTTGCCCGACCTTGAGGGGATTGCAATTCAATGCAAGTATAAGGAGGCCTGGTCTATCTATGGCAGTGATATTACCATTTTCTAAGTTTGATTTATAGATCTGAGGAAGGGTGAAAGTGATCTTTTGAGTACCAAAAATTGGCATATTAAACCTATCTCATGGACAGGTCATAGTGTCTTCATTTACATATAAGGACACCCTTGATGGAGAGATGAGATGTTTGCACTCAGGTTGTAAAACATTCTCTTGGAAAGCTGTTGTGGAACTGTTTTTTTTTTTTTTTTAATCCTCTCTCGCTTTTTCTTCTACTTTCTTAAATACTTAATGGTAAAAAGCTCAGCCACAAGAATGTGATAAAAATAACTATAGCAAAAACAAACAAATAAACAAAAAAACCAATACTGTTTATTCTGTTAGAGCTATCTTGTTATCTTACTGGACCCCAAGGAGGTAAGATGCAAGGACTATCATTTTAAAAATGTATTTTCTTTTTTTTTTTGGCATTACAATTTTTATTACACATATATACCACAATTTTTCATATTTCTGTTTATATATAAAGCATGTTGACACCCAATTCGATTCTTCATACATGTACTTTGGATAATGATGTCCATCACATATTTTCTACAAGATGTCCCTTTCAGTTATGGTAGGGGCTTTATACAAATTCTCTTCCATACTCCAGTTACTTTTCAATTATCCTACCATACAACTAGTTATACTGTAAAAGTTGATATTTGTTTGCTATTATTTTGCATATTTAGAATTTCTTCTTTAGTTTTTTTATTATAAATAGTTTGATTGTTTTCTTTATTGCTGCAATAAGATGTACATAAAAAATCATAAGTGTTAGACAACATTGTTTCTTCCTAGAAGTCTTATAATAGCAATAACCAAAAGTTGAATATATACTCTTCTTTGCTACACACTGTCCTGAGTGCTAGATTTATATTTCACCACTCCTCTCTAATGCAATTAGTGAGTTCTGAATAATTTAAAATGCCAGAGAAGTATTACTGAAAGTTTAGGTTAACCAGCTAGAAATCCCTGGGATGAGTCTAATACATTTTTATTCTGGCTGTAGATTGATGCCATATGAGTCTGGAAAGCATGGCCAAGACTTCCAAAACAACATGAGCAATTCCAGGGGTCTCCTAATTACATGGTACCCATTTCTTTCACATAGTCCTGAGATACAGGGCCAGTAGAATTCTGGGATGTGAACTGAGAAGAATATGGGTGTGCATTAAGTTATATGTGAATATGTATCACCATGGGGAGCATTATTGAAGGAATTATTTCCTGTATTAATTCACTATAAATCCTAGAGTAAATACTATTATTATCATCCTCATTTTTAGGTCAGGGAGCTGAGGCTTTGGAAGTTGGGTAATGTTTTAGTCAGCTTTTCATTGCTGTGATCAGAAGACCTGACAAGAAAAATGTAGAGGACAAAAAGTTTATTTTGGCTAGTGTTTTCAAAGGTTTACTCTGTCCAACTCCATTGCAGGACTCAAGGTGACACAATACCTCACAGTAGAAGGGCGTGGAGGAGGAAAGTAGCTCACAAAATGGCAGCAAGAAAGCAGAGAGAGAGAGTTTGGCTAATCAAGGACAAAATATAAACCTCAAAGGCAAACTCAGCAGGGCTGCCATTGATAAGGACTGACTCTGGAAGTCTGTAAAAGCCTATCTGCAATTTGAGAAGAGTCGTGAACCTATCATAGGTTAGGCTGAAGTTATGCTGAGTCAGATCCATCAACATTCCTGCAGTGTGAAAGACCAGCAAGGTTCCAGGATGCTGCCTGATAATTATTACTGTGCTAGGACTATTCATATTTCCCTTCTTTACCTGAAAAAAACATAAATGAAATTACTGTGCCATTCCTTTTATTCCTCATGTCTTCTCACTGTTAGGTTCTTTCTTTCTATTCTTTCCCTGCTGATATCAAGATGAATAAAGCTATGTATTCCAAGACTTTTTATTGACCTTTGGAACTTAAAAGTCTCCCTCAAGGGAAAGAAAGCATCTCTGAAATAAATGTGGATTCACGAAGTATCTCAGGTTTGTGGAGGAAACAAATGATTCTGGGTTCCTTTCTATTCACAGTACTCAGCAGGCAGGAAAGCAGCAATTTGAGATTTCAGTGAGTCTGGGAGTCTCACAAGATAATGCAGGGGGCTGGCTGGCAGTCTAAGACCTAGTAAAATATTAGCGCTAACAAGTTCAAAGTGTCCATGTTTCCCAGAGTTTGAAAAAATAGGCAACCACTACCTTATTAAATTCAAGGTGTCAATGGAATTTCTTTTTAATTTATCAATTTGAGGAGATTTTCCTTATTGTTCTCATTTTGATTTGGCAAGAAGATATTCCTGTTATACACATTCATGAGGAGTTCTAGAGAAATGAAAATGTCAAGCTGTATGGGAGAGGCAGTGTGTCAGAGAGCAAAGATCATCAGCTTGGATGGAGGGGACTGGTGTTTGAACTGCAGATCCAACAATTAATCCCATCACCTTGTGAGAGTCATTAATATCATTAATGTACTTGAATTAGCACACTGGACTTCTAACTTGTTTTTCTTCATCCACATGTCAGGATTCTGTTGCCACACTTAAAATTAAACCAAAGATAAACATGAAAAAGGCTTATTAAAGCCTTCATGAGCATCTACCACTTTCACCTATTCCTGATTAAATTCCTTTCTCCCTCACTCTGCTCTAGCCACACTGCTTTACTTGTCTTTTACACATACCAAGCCCAGATCTACTTTGGGGCTGTGGACTTGCTGTTTCTCTGCCTGGAATTATTCTCTTGACTCCTTTCATTGTATTCAGCTCTTAAGAATAGGTTTCCCTAGTTATGTTTAAAAAATGATGTATACCTCCTTCCATTCTCTTTTTTTTTAAAAAAGGAAAAAAGCAACTTTCATCATCCTCAGTTTTCTTATTTTGCTTCATTTTTCTTCTCAGCTCTTATCTACATCTGGTGCAGTTCTGGTTTCCATGGTTGCCAGTCTCTCCCCACTATAATGTAAACTCCACATGGGCATAGGTCTCATCTGTTTTGTTTACCACTCTATCCCCAGTGCCTAGAACCATGTCTGGTACATGGTAGGCAATAATTACTTATTGGATATGTCTTGTTCTCTCTCTTTAATGGGAAAAAAAAACCTCCTTGCAGGACTTGTAAAGATCATAAATAATGCACAATGTGGAATCTCAAAATCCTCTAGTGCATGCAGCATACTCTGTTTGTGTCTCACCTTTTAACAACTGTATGTACTCAGGTGGACTTCCAACTGCCAGTGTATGCTGCTCCTTGTCTGGGGGCTAGTTCTGAACACTTGAAAGGTCAGAAGTGACTGGGAAATAACACCCCATCCCAGAAACCCTTATATTGTGACTCTCAGGTGTTGATGTATACCTCCTTCCATTCTCTTGCCACCCATCCCCCTACCCCAAGACAACTGTGAGATTTGTATTTAGGAACCTTCCCAGAGCTTCACTATGGAATTCTGCTCCAGCTCATTACAGTGGCATCCAGCTTAATAACCTATCCTTTATTGGCTGCCTTGTTTCCTGTGTTTCATCCCCAAATAATTACATTGAATCACTGTCTCAGTATCTGATTCTGGGAGATTCCAAATGAAGATGTTTAAGGAACGGTAATTTTAAATTTATAAAAATTTTTTTTAGCCTACAAGGTGAGGTCAGACCTTTTAATACCAAATTACTATATCTGCATAACTGTATGCCAGTCCATATATCTGAGTAATTATTAAAAATAATCATATAGTCCTACAACATTTAATTCATTCTATATTATGCTACATTGTAGTTTTCACTCTGCTTGCATATTTATTTTCTTACGCTCCCTCCAATGATTAAATTTGTTGATCATTTATATTCGAAATATTCATTTGATTGGTAAGTGATTCTCAAGCCTAGCCCTCTTCCAAAGCAACCTACATATTTGGGAGTGGAGATCAGGCACTGATACTTAAGAAAAAAAAGTCCTCAAAACCTGGCTATTTTGAATTGTGCTGCTATAAACACTGGTATTCATGTATCATTATAGTATGCTGATTTTAGTTTTCTTGGATAAATTCAAGAAGTGGGATAGCTGGGTCAAATGGTGATTTCATTTGTAGTCTTTTGAGGAATTTTCATACTGTTTTCCAAAGTGGTATAGCAATTTGCAGTTCCACCAAAAATCTATAACTTTTCCCCATATCCTTGCCAAAAATTGTAATTTGTATTCTTGATGATTGCCATTCTAACTGGTGTGAGATGAAATCTCATAATAGTTTTGATTTCCATTTATCTGATTACTATGAATGTTGAGCAATTTTTCATATATTTGTGGCCATTTGTATTTTTTCTTTTGAGAAATATCTATTTAGATTTTTTTGCCCATTTCTTGGTTGGGTTATTTTTATTTTCTTTGGTATTAAATTTTTGATTCCTTTATATATTCTAGATATTGGTGCCCTGTTGGAAGAGTAGCTGGCCAAGATTTTCTCCTATCCTATAGGCTGTCTTTTCACATTCTTAATCGTTTCCTTTGTTGTACAGAATCTTTTTAATTTTATGCCACCCCACTTACTGAGTTATACTTCTTAAGCTTTAAAAATCTTAGTAAGAAAGTCAGTGCCTGTGCCAATATGTTAGAATGCTAACCCTATATTTTCTTCTAGCAGTTGCAATGTTTCTAGTTTAATTCTTAGATCTTTGATCTACTTTGAATTGATTTTTAGGTAAGGTAAGAGATGGGGATCTAGTTTCATTCTTCTACATATGGACATCCAGTTTTCCCAGAACTATTTGTGTAAAAGGTTATCTTTTCACTAATATGTTTTTTGGCATCTTTGTCATGGGATCAACTGACTGTATCTATGTGAATTTGTCTTTGTGTCTCTTATTCCATCCCAGTGGTCTTCATGTCTGTTTTTATGCTTATGGCAGAGCAATTCATAATAACCAAGTTAAGGAATCAGCCTAGTGCCCAGCAATAGGCCAATGGATAAAGAAAATCTCTCTCTCTATATATATACACAATGGAGTTTTGTTCAGCCATAACGAAGGATGAAATTATGTCATTTTCTGGTAAATAGATGGAATTGGAGAACATCAGGCTAAGTGAAAGAAGTCAGATCCAGAAAGCCAAAAGTGGAATGTTTTCTCTCTGATGTGGAAGCTAGAGAGAGAGAGAGAGAAAAAAACAAACTTAAAAATAAAAGGATTCTCATGAAAACAGAATGAAGAGCAATAGAGTAGAGGAAAGCCATCAAGAGGGAGGGAGGAAAGGAGGGCAGGGGGAAGGACTGGGGAATGAAATCAGCTAAGTTGTGTTTTGTCTATGTATGAATATACCATAATGAATCTTGGTTTTATATCAATAATTATAATGTACTAATCAAAATAATAAGAATAAGAACAGAATGGAGATCAGTAGAGCAAGCAGATGAAGGGAGGGACGGGGAGAGGAATAGGGAAGGTACCAGGGAAGGAGATTGATCAAATTATGTTATGTGCATGTTTGAATATGACATAACAAATACCACTATTATATGTATAATTACAATGCACCAATAAAAAATTAAAAATAAACTTTCTCAAAGAGCTCCTGTGCAACTCATATGACAAACTCTGATAGATCTTTCATAATTTCTTCCTTTTCTTGATTTCAGTAGCTTTCTTTTGAGTTCTCTGGAGTTTTATATCATTGTTGAGTTTTATTTTGATCTCTAAAGTCTTCTAGTTTCTGTTTTACAAGCATATGTTTATGGATTCTCAGAGTTTAAAATTTAGCCACATATTACTTCTTTAGTCATTTAAACTGTGAAGGTGTTAAGATTGTATAAATCAATAAATAATAGATTTGAAGTATGTGAAATACATTTAAAGTTATCGACCTTCATTTAAAAACATGAAACATCAATACAATGTGGTATTGGCATGAAAATAGAAATATAGATTTACAGAATAGAATAGAGTCCAGAAACAAATCAATGTGATAAACATGAAAATGACATAAAAATGAATTTTAGCCTCAAATGTGACAGTAAAACTAATACACTTCCAGAACAAAGCATTGGAGAAAAATTGTGAACTGGAGTCGGGCAAAAATGCCATAGATATATGCTAAAAGTATGATCCAGAAAAAAATTGATAAATTGTATTTTATCAAAATTTAAAACTCTACTTTTCAAAGGACATCATTAGGACAATTAAAATACAAGTCACAGGACTGAGATGTAGCTTTATAATAGAGAACATATTTTGTATACATGAGGACCTGGGTTTAATCCCCAGGATTGTGGAAAAACAAAAATAAATAAATAAAAATATTATAACATAAAATTTAAGTCACATGCTTGGAAAAATATATAGCAGATAAGGGACTTATCCAAAATATATAATGATTTTTATAACAATAATAAGACAAAAAATTAATACAAAAATTGGCCAAAGAATTATTCAGAAATAAGTTCTTATGAATAGCCATTGTCTTCACCATCATCATTAATATCATTATTTAAAGTTAATCCTTCTGGGCTGGGGATGTGGCTCAAGCGGTAGCGCGCTCGCCTGGCATGCGTGCGGCCCGGGTTCGATCCTCAGCACCACATACAAACAAAGATGTTGTGTCCGCCAAATACTAAAAAATAAATATTAAAATTCTCTCTCTTAAAAAAAAAAAATAAATAAATAAAGTTAATCCTTCTGGTTTCCAGTGGCTACTGTATATTTTCATATTCATTGGTTAGCAGGAGTGTATACCAACCACACTTAAGCAGTTGGCATCTAAAGATATTTGTTAAAAGTTAAGGAAATAAATGGATACATGAAAGTAAATCTTGTGAAGAGTCTCCTTTACCTTCACTTTTCCTAAAGGGACCCTCACAATTATATCCGAAGTATGGGTGAAGAATCTTCCACTTCGACACAAGATGCAGTAGTTGATGGTAGGTCATTGCATAAAATGCAGTTAAATTATGCTCCTACTGATAATAACTAGGAAGATCCAGAAAGGTAATAGAAATCCTACCTTTATAAACAGTGGGGAGATGTGGAAAACTTAAGTCTACTTAGGCTAACATTCCAGAGAGAGAAGAATCATTTGATAGTCAGTTGCCAGTTTTTCCCCTTGGGCTCTTTTCAATTTTAGGTGCAAACTACTAAATGGGGCCTGGCTGTGGTAGAGAAACAAATAAAGTTTTCAAAGTGGGAGATATTACAAGCCTCAGATACTTGGTGAGTCACAAGTTGTGACTGGGAGGTTTAAGAGGTATACAAAACAAAACAACTGACAGAATAAAAATTTTTTCAGTGCTTAAGAAACAAAGATGAACCAGAGAGATCTTGGAATTAAAGTATGTAAGAGAGGAAAATCATTGTTACTACAATTAAAAAATTATATGAAAAAGAGTTCTTCTAGTAGAAGAAAGGAACACAGATGCAAGAGAAACCTGAGGATATTGAAAATAAAAAAAATAAGTGTTGATTATAATAAAAACAATTATAATGTTTGTGTCATTTAAAATACATTTAGAACTAAAAGTACATGAGAATAATAATGTAAAAGGTGAGAGGAAGGAAAGGAGTAAAATTTTTTTTAAGTGCTATTGGGTATGTTAGCTATAATAAATAAAAAATGCATACTGCAATTTCTAGCTAATAATTAAGAGAATGACAAGATAATTTTTAGTATATATCTACTAGTTTAAAAGAAAAACTGAAATAATAAAAAAGCGATTAATCTAAATGAAGGAGAGGAAAAAGATAAAAGGCATATAAAACCTATGAGAAATAGAAGCAAATAGAAAAATAAAGCTATAAAATCTGTTATCTTGATACATACATTAATTGTAAATAGACTCAGACCTCATGTAGTGAAGATTATCAGATTAGATTAATAACCACAAACCAGATTATATGCTTCTTATGAAACATTTTAACTTTAAATATAAATCACACAAAATTCAAAAGTAAAATGATGGGCTTAGGGGTATAGAGAGGTACAAAGTCTGTTATTTTCATACATCAATGAGTGAAAATAAGCTGTGCAATCTACAAAAACACAACACTTGAAACTCTCAGGTTGCTAATGTTGTGGGGTAAACAACTAACTAGAAATCAGAAGAGATGGAACTCTGGAGCTTGCTTACATGCATAGATGAAGCCTGACACTAATAAGAAAAATTCAGCTAGAATAATTGATACATCAGCTAAAGGCAATTGTGGGGTAGTGGAGGAACTGGAGGCCTTGGGAGCAATAGACAATGGGGAGGAGGGTGTCATGTGCTCTTGCAAACCTTTTCTCTACAAATCAACCAGACACTCATTGGGTAGACCAGAGATAATATTGAGAAAGCTTTCCTGGTGTAGGCCACTTAGAAGGGGCACAAACTCTACCTAGTGCCTTTTCCTTTATCTCCCCCAAACAAAGCCTCAGAGAAGAGATGAGGTTAGGGCAATTTTTGTTGCTTTAAAGGTAAAGGTGGAAACTCCTTGCAAATGACAGAAAATATACTATTTACACAAGGAGGATACGAAGGAATATATACTGGGCATAGAACTACACGGAGAGGATGGGCAAGCACATCCTGCCGCCCCCGCCCCCAACACAACATCTTTATTTTATTTATATGTGGTGCTGAGGATCAAACCCAGTGCCTCGCGCATGCCAGGCCAGCGCGTTACCGCTTGAGCCACATCCCCAGCCCCGCAAGCACATTTTTAATGGTAATATATCCAAATTCCAGTGATTGATGATGATTGATATCAGGGGTGCTTAACTACTGAGCCACATCCCTGCCCTTTTATTTTTTATGTTAAGACAGGGTCTCACTAAGTTGCTGAGGCTGGCTTTGAATTTGCCATCCTCCTGCCTTAACCTCCTGAGCTGCTGGGATTACAGGCATGGACAGGTAGTTTTAATCAGAAATTCCTAGAATGCCATCCCTGTTCCTGTTCTCCCATTATCCTTGCAGACATTGAGTAAAAGAAACAATGGGCCACTGCTAGAAAAGCTGAAATTTGCAGATTCTCTATAGTACAAAGAAAAGCCTTAAAGTAGATACTGAATCAAACCCACTGGTCGGCTAGCTCCCCATAGAAACACAAGTTATCTCTAGAGAAATCTGAAGACTGAGCATAACAAAAGGAAGTGATACAACAATAAATCTTGATTAATGTATAATTGCATGCTAAAGGCCAAGCAGAATTGTATATCCATTTCCAGGCTTAAAGCCTTCTTAGTTCTGTCTCTATCGTCATACACAAGATAGCTGACTTTTTAAAAAAGATTGCAAGACATATTAAAACACACACACACACACACACACACACACACACACACACACATGCACTCCCCAGGCAAAGCAATCAATAGAATCAGATGTAGCTATTATAGATATGTTGAAATTATCTAACGGAATTTAAAATAACTGCAATTAGTATGTTAAAGCCTCAGTGCAAAAGTTGAACAACTTGAAAGAACACATGGGTATTTTAACCAAGAGAAGAAAACAATAAGAATCAACATGGAAACAATGGAAATGAAAATATAGTAACAGAGATGAGTATTGTCTTATATAAATTCATTAATGACAGCCAGGAGAAAAAAATCAGTCAGCTTGAAACATATTAGAAGAAATTGCCTCAAATGAAAACATAAGTAATCAATGCAGGAAAAATAAAAATAAACAACAACAAAAAACTACACTTACACAACAGAGCATCCAAAAACTGTGGGATAAAATCATACAATCTATCTAAGGATTACTGGAATGCTAGAAGCAGAAAAGTGAAAGAATGAACAAAAGAAATATTTGAAGAAATAAGAGCTGACAATTTTTTAAAATTAAACATAGACTATAAGCCATTGATTCAAAAAAGCTCAGAGAATATCAAATAAAATAACTACTGTCCAACCAAAAAAAAAAATAACAGCACATATCTAGCATACCTTAAACAGTTGAAATAAAAAGACAAAGTGAAAATTTGAAGTCAGAGAAGTATATGACATATGATTGTACATTCATGGTCAGCCTGCCCAGTAAAAGGAATCAATCAGCAAACTGAGCATAAAACAAACAAAAAAATCTCATCTCAAACCCATATCTTATACAATGTATAAAAGTTAACTCATGTATATACATAAATATATAATTTGAAACTATAAAATTTCTGGAAGAAAACTGAGGTGGCAAGCTTTGTGACCTCAACTAATTTGGAATCTTTTGGTGTGAGAGATACTATTAAATGTATAAGAAGGTACATTCCAGATTAGAAGAAAACATTTATAAGTCACATTTCTGACAAAGATCTGATGGTCAGAATACAGAAAAAATACACAAAATTAAAAATTAAGACAACCAACAACAAATTTTTAAAAAGTGTCTATCCAGACACTTCACCAAAGAAGATATATGGCCAGGCATGGTGGCACATACCTGTAATCCCAATGGCTCAGGAGGCTGAAACATGAGGATTGCAAGTTGAAAGCCAGCTTCAGAAATTTAGCGAGGCCTGAAGCAACTTAGAGAGACCCTATCTCAAAAAATAAAAAGGACTGGGGATGTGACTCAGTGGTTAAGCACCACTGGGTTCAATCTCCAGTACCAAAATAAACAAACAAAAACAAATAAGAAAATATATAAATGACAAGCATATAGAAAGGTGCTCAATATCATTAGTGATGAGAAAAATACATGTTAATACCACAGTGAGATTTCACAACACACAAGTTGGAATGGCTAAAAACAGACAGACAGACAAACTGAACTGAGTGCTGAGAGTATTCAGAGGCAACGGGACTCTTACATATTGCTGGTGAGAATGCAAAATGGAATGGCCACTATGGTAAACATTCCAGGTGTTTCCAATAAAATTAAATGTGTGGTTATTATTTGGCTCAACAATATCATCCCTAGAAATTTACCATGGATGGTTAATTTTATTTGTCAATTTAGCTAGATGATGGTGCCCAGATATTTGGTCAAATAGGAGCCTAGATGTTGCTACAAAGGTAATTTTTTCTTTCTTTCTTTCTTTCTTTCTTTCTTTCTTTCTTTCTTTCTTTCTTTCTTTCTTTCTTTCTTTCTTTCTTTCTTTCTTCTTTCTTCTTTCTTTTCTTCTTCTTCTTCTTTTTTTTTTTTTTTGGTACTGGGATTGAATTCAGAGGCACTCTACCAGCCTCAGTGCAAAAGTTGAACAACTTAAAAGAACACATGGGTATTTTAACCAAGAGAAGAAAACAATAAGAATCAACAAAAATGGAAATGAAAACACAGTAACAGAGATGAGTTAATTTTACATCCCCAGCCCTATTTTGTATTTTATTTACAGATAGGGTGTCACTGAGTTACTTAGCACCTTGCTTTGCTGAGGCTGGCTTTGAACTAATGATCCTCCTGCCTCAGCCTCCTGAGCGGCGGGAGGCGTGTGTCACCATGCCTGGCTTGCAAAGGTACTTTTAAAGATGAGATTAACACTAAATAAGTAGGCTTTAAATAAAGCAGATTGCTCTCCCTAAGGTGGATGGACCTCATCCAATCAGAAAAAGGCCTTCAGAGAAAATTGAAATCCCTAGAGGAGGAGGGGATTCTGTCTCCAGACTGCCTTAGGTGCAAGCTACAGCAATTCTTCTCTGGATCTTCATCCTCCTCTACCCTGTGGATGTTGTACTCATCAACATCCACAATCTCCTGAGCCAATTTTTTTTAACTCCCCCTTTTCTCTCTCCCTCTCACTTCGTTTTTTCTCTCTTTCCTTCTCCTCCTCCTCCTCCCTCCTTTTTTTGTTCTCTTTTCTCTCTCTCTCTCCTTGGTTCTCTTTCTCTGGAGAAGTCTTATAAGATTTTAGTACTAAGAGTAGATACCACCATCACAGTATTCCATACAACATTGCTTTTGACCCAGGAACAAATGTCACAACAAATGACGTATGGTGATAGATTTATGCTCATGAAATTCACTGTTCTTTCCATATTCTCCATCAACCTGAAGCTGATGACTTACAGACCTGACGTGCAACATTAATTCTTGCCTGTGTCTCGGAACTTCCAGCCTACCCTATAGATTTTGGACTTGTCAGATTCTACAATCCATACTTCTCTTAGTGTACTATAAGATTGAATATCTTTTTATATTTACACATTATCTTTCTCTGAATAACTGTGACTAATAAATTTATCCAAGGAATGAACACATATTTTCACACTAAAACCTGCACATGAAAACTGTACATGTCAGCTTTTTTCATACTTGCTCCACGCTGTAAGCCACCCAGGTGTCCTTCAATCAGTGAATGAATAAGATACTTATTTTACATCCATGCAATGGAATACTACTCAGTATTATGTTATGGCTATAGTGGTGGGAACACAACTCTACACTTAGTTAAAATCCATATATCTGTTTACCACAAGAGTAAAACTTACTACGTGTAGATATTTTTAAAATATTTTAAAAATCAACCAGGTTTTAGGGGGAAACAAAAAATGGAGTATGAATGTAGCAAATGAACCTGTGTTACAATGAATAACCACACTGAAAAGAATAAGGGAATAAATTATTAAGTTGCTTTGGAAAACAAAGCATTTTGTACTATATTCTGTAAGGCTGAAGACAAACAGAACTTTATATGTAAACACTGAGTTTGCTTAGCATCTCGATGGATCTTAAGTGACAGCTGCCATTTTAAGAGAAAGGCTCACCACTCTCTCATACCAACCCCACCCTTAACCACCCCATTAGGACCTACTAGGCTCTAATCCCTGAGCCTGCCTCATAAGGAACCCAAGCCTGTATTGTTTCTTTCCATATATGGAAAGATGGCCTTTATTTGCCAACTCTGACAAATAAACTCTCATGTGTATCTGCCTGGTCTTCGTCTTTCATTTCTCACTCGCTGGTCTCCCGGTTCCTCATTTTCCTTCCACTGAGTCTAGTTGGTAAATTGTTACTCACAATAGTAGAGGTTAGCAATTATGAAAATACTCTAAGTATATACTGGACCTGAACAAATAATTTAACATATTATAGATAACGAGAGCCAGGATTTTCACTACTGGAGAAAGAAATTACAAATGAAGAGAGGGGAAAGTCCTCAATGAATCCAAGTTAGGTTGAAATCAGAAGAATCAATTTAAAAATATACATACATAGTGAGATAAATACAGAAATATAGATCTGTATGTCAGCATGGGCTACATTTCCAAGTTCTGTCTTCTAAGAGGACCTAGAAATAATGATGAATCAGTAGCAATGAGCACACCTATGCCGCAGTCTGGCTGGGCACAAATCACCGAGCCGCCACAAAGCACTTGTATGTTCAAACAGGAAACTTTATTGTCTGAACTCCAACAGCAGTCCACGCACACTCCCTGGGAACTCTCCGGAACACCACCCACGCGGCTCCTCTCCAGCACACCACACCAACTGGAACTCCCTCCACCAGAACTTCCCCAACCAACGCGAACTCCCCAGGAAATCCCCGGGAGAACTCCAAAGTAGCAGGCACCTGAGGCGGACAGCAGGGGTCTATATACAATTGAATCAATCCAGCATCATCTTAATGGCTCGCCTCTCAACCATTACTTTTGGCAAAATGCCAGGGGCCATTCCGACTGGGCTGTGGCTCTCAACACACCTAGTGCTCAGATTATGATTTCTAAATACTATTTTCCAAAAAAAAGAGTCAGGAGTCCTTGGAAGGAAGTGGTTGGTTCTAGGGCTGGAACCAGATGAGTGAAGATTATTGTTGCATTGCTAAATAGTACTTATTTAGAAGGTAAAAAAGTGCTAAATGTGGTGTGTGTGGGGGGCATATGTTAGCTTTGTATTGCTGCTGTGACCAAAATATCTGACAAGTACAACTCAGAGGAGAGGAAAGTTTATTTTGGTTCACAAAGTTTAGTTCATGGTTGGCTGAGTTCATTGCTCTGGGCCAAGATGAGGCAGAACATCAAGGCCAAGGTGGTGGAAAGCTGCTTACCTCATGGCCTGGAAGTGGAGGTGGGAGGATGGGAAGGGAAAATGAACCCTTCCAGGACACCCCCATGACCTACCTCCTCCAACAATGCCCCATCTGCCTACAGTTACATCAGTTAGTTCATTCAAATTAGGATGGAATTATTAGATTACAGACCATAATATAATCACTTCACTTCTGAATATTAATTAAAAAAAATTAATACAAGAGCTTTTGAGGGACATCATATCCAAACTATATTAGGGCATATATCAAAAGGCCACTGGAACCAATCTGAAAAATCTCTTGGTAGTCCAATGAAAAAAAATGTGCAACAAAGTAGATAATTATGGTATTGGATTATAACCCAAATAATACTGATAGATATAATTAAAGAAACAAATAAATAAATGAGAGGGAGGGAAAACTCTTTCTCATAGAAGAATTTCAAGTGAAAAATGTAGAAAGAGTGAGTGAAATAGAAAATCACCACTTGAATACCACTGTAATCATGGTTTTAGTCAAGATCCCCCAATGGATGCTAAAATTTAAAGGGTAAAAATTTGAGCATGCGCAAGGTATTTTCATAGACTCAAAGTAATCTCCTCCACAATATTTATTAATTATAAGTGGAAAGATGGTACCTTGATAATGGAGAAACCCAAAGATAACACTTTAATCATGTGGTCTAGTTTAACATCACTAGGAATTGTAAGGGTCCCGCGAAACGTCGGAGAAAGAGACCACCAAGTGACCACTCATGCAATTGGCAGAAGGGGGATTTATTGAACCAGCATGATGGGGCTCTGTGCCCACTCAAGAAGGGAAAGCAGCCCAGAGCCCCTAGCAGGGGCTGAGCACTGCTTAAGTACACTTTTTGGGGAGGGCGGAGGGCTTTGTATACATCAGAACAAATCATCATGAGGCGCGGGAAAATTGAATAACAACTCCTAAACATGATTGGTTCATTCATTGGCGGGAACAGGTCAGGCTGGAGTGATAGGTCATTCCTAAGGAGAGTACACATTCAAACTGATTGGTTCAGGCCCTGCAAGGCCTGCGTGCAACCACACAGACCCCTTCAGTTATTAAACAACCAGACAATCAGGGGAAATGTTTACTGGGCGGTTCTAAGCATTGTCTTAACAGCTACCGAAATTTCAGGTTTTGCAGGTAACATAGAAACCTAACAATACCTCCTTTACATTTTAACTCAGACCTTGCAGCTTAGAAACTTTTACAACACCCGGTCTTTTACCCTTTAACTTTTACGCTTTAACTTCAATTTCTTTTACCCTTACAGAATAAAACACATAAACATCATGTACCTCCTGATATATGTACTAAGAAGGGCATATCACCTGTGTGTTCTCTCCTCCAAAATGCCTAATGTCATTCAAATCATAGGAAAACACAATCAAACTCAAATTGAGAGCTTACAAAATAATTGTTCAATGTTCTTCTAAAGCATCAAGGTCATGAAAGACAAGGAAAACCTGAGGATGTTTTACAAACCAGAGGAAATTAAGATATGAAAACTAAATGTGATGTTGGATCCATTAGGAGGAAGATGTTAATGCAAAATATGATGAAATCTGAATGAAGTCTGGAGTTTATTGAGAGTAGGTACTAATACAAATTTGTTACTTTGGTAATTGCATTATGGTTATATAAGATGACAAGATAAGGAGAAGCCTTATAAAAGTAGAGGGGGACTCTTGTACTATTTTTGCAACTTCTCTAACTCTTAAATCATCTCAGGATAAAAAGTTTAAAAATTATAAAATGGCTAGTATCATTGCTAAAAAATATCTGTCAATTTTGAGAAAAAAGGAAGAAGAATAAAAAGATACTGATAGACTCAACCTGATCTTTTCTTAAAATTGGGAGCAATCTCGCCACAAAGCCATGAAAAGATAATTTCGGCTTTACTATAAATTACTGCAAATTCTGAATCTGCTTGGAATGCCTGCCCATGCCTTGAACTCACCCATGCCTGGCTCTCTGACCAGATAGCAGCCCTCTCTGAAACTTTAGTGACACCTCATAAATATTGGCCTTCCCTGGCCAGACAACGACCCTCTCTGAGGCTCTAATGGTCCTCATAAATTCTGATGTTGGGGCCAGCAAAAAATGTAAACTATCATTAGTGTGATACTTGTCAGAGTTCTGTTATCTGTAACCCCCCTTTGTGTAATTTTCTGGGCTATAAAGCTGGGCTGCAGGAAACCTGGGGTGCTGTCTTGTTCCTGCCGTTTTGGGAGGGAGAGGCAGCCCCGCCGGTCGAAATAATAAGCTTGCTTTAATTTGATTTTAATTGGAGTCAGTGGTCTTTTCTTGTGTCCTGGTCTAACAATAGTATGCAAAAACTATACCCCAAAAGAATTACTAGAGATAGAAAAGGACATTTGCTAATTCAAAGGAAACAACCCAACAGCAAGATACCACAGTTTGTTTATTTATTTATTTTTGTGGTGCTGGAGATTGAATCCAGAGCCTTGTGTATGCAAGGCAAGCATTATACCAAATGAGCTATATCCCCAGACCCCACAATTTTAAATTTAAATCTGCACATACCCAATTATATAGTAATTACTGATAAATATATCAATGTGAATATACTAATGTGTATATATATATATATATAACTTGTGCATACATATACATATATACACAGAGAATATACATATATATATATTTGTATTTTCTCTGTGTGTATATGTATATTTATACATGCATATGTATATATATATATTCTGATATTCATATATACACATGTAATATATCTATATATTCTGTACTGTTCCATGGCTAATAGAGCAATGTTTTGCCATTTACTCAGAGATGGCACAACTATGACATTTAGGATCATGAAAAATAAAAAGTAAACATGAAATAATAATAAAGGATAAGTATGCCTTTTACTTATTAATCAATAATAAGATACAACTTTCAAATTATTTTTCTAGTAATTATGATTGGGGTGTGAGAAGCCTTTAGTTTCCAAGCATTGTGGCATATTAGAACCATGTAAGTGTTTTCTAAACTGTAGACCTCTGTACTATTTCAATAATACTGAGTTGAGGCTTGGAAATGATTTTCTTTTTTTCTCCAGGTACCTCAAACATATGGCCACGTTTGGAAAACTCCTCCTCTACAATGTCACCCTTTCTCACTTGCCTGAGAAACAACTCTCCTTCTGTCTTAGATTAGAGTTGGCTATGAAACATGAATCTAAACCCCAGGCTCACTCCTATCCCTTTGAATTCATCTGGGTGCCTTTGTGGTGTGTTGCTGGCAGCACACAGGCAACTGAGCTGATATTTCACTTCCGGTCCTTCTGTCTATGCTATACTTTCCTGGCATCTACAGATTTAGATGTGGCTTTAGATTTCAGGCAGGCATATTTCTTGAAAGGCTAAATATAGAATGTAAAACATCTGATATTTAATTTAAAAGATCATTAAATGAGACTTCATTTCCACATGTCCTTGTGACTTCTAAATTAATGAGGTTAAATGCGCCCTTTGAGCCCTTGTCCGGGAACACCTTGAGCCTCTTTTCCTTCAGGTTAGACCTCCAGGCAGATCTGCTGACCGTGGATGAGATAGGGTAAATTAGTTTGTCCATTATTTACTTTCATCATTTGCTCATCAGTTTGTTTCTAAGGAAAAATTTCCTATGAGTATTTAGAATAGTGTTATTCAGATTTTAGTGAGCATTAAAATCACTCAGGAGGGCTGGGGCTGTAGCTCAGCAGTAGAGCACTTGCCTACCATGTGTGAGGCACTGGGTTTGATTCTCAGCACCACATATAATTAAGTAAAATAAAGGTCCATTGACAAGTAAAAAAAATTACTTTAAAAAATCACCCAGGGAATTAACTTTTTAATAAATGGAGTGTCTTGACCTCCTACCCTCAGAGATTATATATAATAAATTTGGGGATAAGTCTCCAGAATCTGTATTTTTAAATAAGTATCTTTTCACAATTCTAATGCAGCTGGGATGTTAGAATACCCTTAAAAATCCTGGCTAAGAAGATAATTTCTGAGAATTTTACATGTTTATGGGAGCCCTGTATCTGAAAACTGGCACAGACACTGAACTTCAGTGCAGACATTCTGACAGAATAGAGCTTGTTAAAATATGAGAGAAAAAAAAAATCTAGCTTTGAAAATGAGCCTTCCTTTCACTGACTTTTTTTTTTTTAATGACAACTTTTGTGAAATGACTCACTGGAGGATTATTATGGGCTAAGTATGATAATAGTCATTAATATTCTGGCCACAAATGCAATTCATTTAGTAAATGCCAGACTCTTTGAATCGTGAAGTACCTAACATGATTGCATTCTGCAGCTAGGATGTAGCAATGGACCCCTGGGTGGCCATGTGGATCTTTCCTTTCAAGCATTGGATAGAAACCTCAATGTGTGGCCCTGGAGTGGAGCAGCTTCCGTTTCCATTCTTCCATCCCATTTTCTTAAAAACAAAAACAAAACAACAACAACAACAACAACAAAACCACACTCAGTTATATTCAGAATCAAAGAAGAAAGACTATATGTGTGTGTGTGTGTGTGTGTGTGTGTGTTTATTTATTTCCATCTTGTATTCCTGGCTGAATGTGAAAGTACTCTGGGCTGTTTAGAAGGTTGGTACAAAAAAAAAATCTCTCATTTGTATGCAGCAATTGTTATGAAACAAGAAAGGGGAAATGTGAAGGCAATTTGGTTATCACGACAGTATTGTATTACCTTAAGCTTTTTCCTCAGATTTTAACTTTTTCTTTAATGATCAGTCTGGGGACACATTGTTCATTTTATCCACCCAAGAAATGCTTTTCCCATCAAATTCATTTTTTTTTTACTTCATTTGCCATTTAGCTTCCGTTAAGTACAAGGGGGCGCAGCATTGTGGTCTTGCATAATAGAAGAAAAATTAAATGTGTTGAAAAACTGTCTTGTGCTTTTTCTACAAAAGTGAAGCCTCATTGTCATGCATGAGCCAATTGGTTAACTTAATGGAAGACAGAGGAGTTTGAGTCTAGAAGATCCAATTGTGAGTTTTGGGAGCTCAAGCGAGTCACAAAGTCGTCACTACTCAGGCATCCTGCTCTTTGCATTTGTTAAATTGTATTTCTCATTAGAGACTCACTGATAACACTTGTAACAAGCTGAGGAAAGTAGGTCTTGCTGCTGCTTAATTTGAGGAAATTGATTAAGATAAATTTAAGATTGTGCCCATCTTAGAGAAAAATGAAATAACTCATTATGGAAAGAATGGACTGCTTGCTATTATTCTGATAGGGAGCAATTTAATGAGCAAATTTATGAACTGTTGAAGTCAACTTCTTGGCATTTGCATTTTGCTTCGTGGTTCCTAAAGGAAAAAATTAACCCATGGTAAGAGGTGAACAGATGTTGATAATGAAAACTGGAAAATACACAAACTTGAAAAAGAAATATAATTGTTAAAATTTTGATGCACATGCTTCTAGCTTCTTTTCTTCATATGTATGTAGATTTCTGATATCATATTTTATACACTGCTCTGAATATTGCCTTTTCCCATCTACTCTTAGACTATAAAGCATTTCTCATTGCAATTAAAATTTTTTCATGAACGTAAACTTAATGTTGGTATAATACAACTTTTATTTATGTATAATTAACTATTATTCTATAATTGGACATTAATTTTATAATACTCCAATGATCTTGGTTCATAATTGAAATCCTAAAATATTTATGGAAAATTCCATATTTCCACCAAGCAAATTAATAGGCAGATGATGGATTCTGGGCTACCCTGTTAATAATAACTAACTCAATTTTCAGAAAAGTCAGAATGTTGAATAAGATCAGTGGCTTCAAAACTGGCTATTTGGAAATGAGTTTTGGTTATATTGGGGATTGATTAATTTTTTCCAGAGTTGCTTCCATGTTTGAAGTCAGTGTGTTACAGCAGGAGTTATAATCTTTTCTGTAAAGAGGAGAGGCGGGAAGTAGAGAAGGGATGTAGGTTTATAGCTCCGAATCTATCAAATGTGGAGATTCATTGTGAAGTGTCTGAGCCGGATGGCAGGAATTCTCCCAAAAAACTTCTTTGTAAGGGATGGAAAGGGAGCAATGGTTTGTGAGAATCATGGGTGGATATATAGGGCTTGATATAGAGATATTTTGGGAAGAGTAATGATAAAGTAAACATTTACCAGATAAAGTTTGACATCTTCTGACTCTACAGATTGTTTAGTTCAAGTTAGAAGCAAATTTTGGGATAGAGGAAGGGACAGAGTACTAAGTTGGAAGTCTATGTAATGTGTTCTGCCGGGTTCACGACTAAAAGGCTCAGGGATCACTCCAGGGAAACTGGGCTGACTGGGATGTGCAAAAAAACCACACAAGAGACACAAATACCTTTTTCTTTGGGGTCACTGTGATGGCTCCTCTGACCTTAAGGATCCGCAGAAAGAGATCTCTCTCTCTCTCTCTCTCTCTCTCTCTCTCTCTCTCTCTCTCTCTTTCTGTCACCCCTTTTATTGAGGAGAAACTATTCAAATGAGGCAAGAGGTCAGGTTTCAGGGGGCTGAGTCTATCTTCATGATGTCCACTGTCAGCAGGTTGACTGACATCTAGATAGGCCACACCCAAGGGCACAGTAAGAGAAAGGGACAACCACAAGGCACTTCCATGGAATGTTCTATCCTAAACAGGGCAAAGGGTAATATTACAAAGGAACAGGTGAGC
The DNA here is from genome assembly GCF_001458135.2 of Marmota marmota marmota. Classification (NCBI taxonomy): domain Eukaryota; kingdom Metazoa; phylum Chordata; class Mammalia; order Rodentia; family Sciuridae; genus Marmota; species Marmota marmota. The sequence goes on from NW_025999864.1 coordinate 1,113,953, forward strand.
ATAACTCCATCCATGGGGCTATAGGAAGCCACACCTGGGCATGAAGACCGTCATACAAACGCTAAAAGAGCGGGGCACTCTAGTAGCGTGAGTGCCTGAGGCCACATCTCCCAGCAGAGGAATTAACTCAGTCATGTGCGAGGTTGGTCTCTCACAGTGTTCGATGTCATGAATAAGTGAATGAATAAATGTCTGTGATCTTTTAATTCTCTGACACAAACTAGGATTTTACCAATTCAGTTGAAGGCTCAGTCCCACAAGTTTGCGTGCCCTCAATTCAGAAGTCAGACACAATGGAATGACTAGGTTACTCACATTTGTGTCCAGCAGGCCATAAATCTAGGGGTTTCCATGATGCCTACTCTTTCAGATTCAATAATTTACTGGAACAACTCACAAAATTCAGGAAAATGCAATATTACTATCATATACTTAAAGTTTATTGTAAAGGATACAAATAAACAGCTAGATGAAGAGGTATAAAGGATGAGATTTGAATGTGTCCCTAGCATGAAAGCCTCTTTTTCCTTGGAGCAGGTAAGGTGTACCATCCTCAATGTGTTAACAAGCTCGAAGTTCTCCAAATCCCATCTTCTAGAAGTTTTTATGGGGGTTGATACTAGTATAGTACCTAGGAGGAAGTTTTTAGAAGGGGATGGTGTTGAGTGTTTCAGGCATAAATGTGCTCATGGTAAACAAAAGAAGTGTGAAAATATGGGTGATATCTTTAATCAATCAACCACAATTACTGGGCAACTCCTGTGTGTTCTGCCTTATATGGATTTAAGGATAATATAGAAGACTTAAAAATAGGGGTTACTTCTCCAAAGATGTTTTGTTTTAATTAAGTCTTTGAGACTGTCCTATAGCTACAGAGCAGACCTCTTCAAGCCTACCCTGCTTCTTCCCTCCCAAACCCATTTGCTCTGCCCTATAGGAAGCAGCCCTTACTTTGATGCATCTCATGAAGGCTCTTTGATAGGAATACTTTGATCCCAGTCCTGATTCACCACACAGGAGGGCTCCTGGGTCTGCCTTTGGCCCTCACTCTGCAACTATTAGTATGCTTTGTTCCACTGTCACTCCCATCCCAGGCTTGCTTCTTTAACCCCTTACAACGCCACACTTCTTCCCCCCAGTTCTTTCCCTGCCACCTCCTAGCTCCAATGTCTGGGGATATGTTTATCCAGAAGAGGGAAAGGAAACACATACAAACTAACATATAGAACAAGTTCCATGTGGAATTTCAAATTAGCTTTTTGCAAAAATAAAACTATTAACAGCAGCAACATGAGCCAAATATATTTATGGAGAGCTTGCTAAGTGCCAGGTTTTGCTGTAATCATTTTACATGCATTTATAAAATTAATTCTTATGATGACCCTATAGGTTGTTATCACTATTTTACAGATAGGGAAACTAAATCACACAGAGGTTATTTAAATGGTAGGTCAAACAAATGGAATTGAAACACAGCCATTCTGACTCCAGTGCCAAAGCCACATGTGGTTACATGGATAGATTAGAGAATGAAAGGGGTGAATTAAGAATGATTCCCTGGAAAAGGTCTGAAATTCTTTTAAGCAAAGAAAGATATAAGCTCAAGGACAGCTTGGGAGAGGACATTCTATATTAGGAAAATACTGTGTTCCCAAGTTTCCAAAACCTAATGGGATTTCTCTCATCTTAATATCTTTACAAGTGCTGGGTTTGGGACCTGGAACGTGTTTCTCCCTTTTATTCTTTTGTCTAACTCTTATTTATCCTATAATAGCTTGATTATAAAATGATTAGTAAACTGTTATCTGAGGTAGCTTAGAGGATGGAACATGTCCTGAATGATTTTTTTTTTTTTTTTTTGGTACCAGGGATTGACCTCAGGGGCACTCAACCACTGGAAGACAAGGTCTCACTGAGGTGCTTAGGACCTCTCTTCTGCTAAGGCTGGCTTTGAACTCCTGATCCTCCTGTCTCAGCCTCCTGAGCCGCTGGGATAACAGGTGTGTGCCACAGAGCTAGGTCCCTAATGAACTTTTGAATTTGCCTAAGAAGATCCCTAAACACCATGTTGAAAGTATCAATTAGTTGATGCCTGATGAATATGATAAGGTAAAGAAAGCAGATGATCTAAATAAAAGAAGAATTGGTAAGTTTGTAAAGTGTGAAGGATGGAAAATAAAAATGTTTCCCATTTGTAGCCTATCAAGCCAGTATAACACAACATGTACTAGAAAGACATGGCCTGGAGGGAAAGTTGGACATGGAAGTGAGGAAGTGATTTGTAGGATCTAGGCAAACAAATTTTGATCAATTAAAGCAAAGAAAAATTAGCTAGTAGTGATAAATTAATATACAAGGAATATAAGAATCTCTGAGGTATTTGTAAAAATTTGAACATGGATTTATTTCTAAACCTTCTTTTTTTCTTTTTATTCCTATAATTGTTACCTCTTTATTCATGTCACTTAGGCTGTACTGATAGGAAGCCATTCTGTCCCCATTGTAAGCTCAGCTCCTTCTTGGTTAGATGAGGTCAAATGAAGACCTCTTTCTGAATTATTCCACAAAAAGCTGTTTGTAGTCACCATACATTTTCAGTGAGCAGATGACTATGACAACAACAACAATTAATTGCTACTTTTCTGAAAAATTTTTGAAACATGGTTTTCTGATGAACAGAGAAATATGACAAGCAAAGCCCTCCTTTTGTTCTTTCATGGATGAAAGTTCAGCAGAGCTCATCCAGAGTCCCTGTGCTCTAGAAATTATGAATATGTCAGAAAGGTATGACTTCCCATGACTGGGAAGCAAGCAGTCAGAGTCAGAAGTTGAGCTAAGTAAGGGATCTAAAGAAAATACCTAAGAGTAGTTAAGACAAGTATGAGCATCTGAATGTCTTCTGGTTATAAAGGCCTTTAGAGAAACATGAAATTACGATAGGGTTCCTGAGCCATATGATTTTTATTGTTGGCATAGTGGAGTGACTTGTATCAAACTGGCTCTTCTGCCAAAACAAACTCTAAAAGATGGAACTATAAAATAATAGTTGGAAGATGGGTTGCAACCAAACCAGCTAGGATTCAAGGAGCCAAGAACTCTAAGAGAAAAGGGGTGTGATGAGGAGAGCCCATACTTACTCCACATCTTTTCTTAGGTCATTTGGCTTCTGGCTTTGTTCTTCCTACAGATTCTTGTTATTTTCATATCCAGTCTCTGGAGAAGTAGGGTACACTCTGCTAGGGTCAGGCCTAAAATTGACCTGTTAGTGGATAGATTGTTGGAATGATAATATTCATGCCCCAAAGTAGAATAGAGCATCTATACTTAATCCTGAAATTACTGCAGGGCAATCGGGTATGCTAGGGATACCAGGGTGATTTCTACTAGAAGACAAAATAAGGTAGCACATAATTATGCTATTATATTGTCTATTTGAGTATTCATGCATGTGGAACAAAATCACAGAGAACAATAAGACCTTCTGAAGTCAGAGAATGCCTCAGATGGGTAATGTTTTTGTTTCATGACCAACTAAGAAAGAATAGAGCATAAACAATGTCAAACTATAAAGAAACATAGTGAGAAAACTAGGGAAAATACATAGAGAGGAACATATTGGTTATTCATGTCACTTAGACTGTATTGATAGGAAGCCAAGAAAATCCATCAATGCAGTTAGACAACCAATAAAAGCAATGTTAAAAGAAAGAATCAGCTTGTTGCTTAATCAATTTTGTTATTTCACTGAGTTTGACAAAGGGATGAAGAATCTCTTATCTTCAGAAAATTCGAATAGGTTTGATAGCTGTTCAAAGAGGTTAGTTTCAAATAGTTGGAAATCTCAGAAGTATGCCAAGAAGCCAAGAAGTGGGGCCAAAGACCTTGAATGCTCTCTCTAAATTTTTCCTAGATTAATTGGCCTTGTTGTGTTTTTGTCTGGGGTTATTTTGGATGACATTCCCTTTATCACATATCAAGACTTTCTTGTGGACTACTGCTGGGTTCTTACTAGTATCTCCTCAAATGCCTTCTGTTTGAACATTTTTCTCCTTTACTCCAAGATAAAAACAATAAGCAGACTTAAAATGCGAAAAATATTGGGTATACTTGACATTAGGAAATGCATGACTTTTTTATGACTAGAGTGCTAAATATTTGATCAGAATAGTTTGTTTACTGCCTGAAAACATTTTCTTGACCTGAGAAACATTTATTGACCTGAGAAAAATAGGTTCATGGAAACCATTTACATTTTCTGATAGAGACATGTTGTGGTAAAGTAATTGGTTGGTCATTTTGAAAATTTTGGCTCTCTTTACCAGTCAAGAGTTTATCCAAAGCCTACTATATTTCAGATATGATGTGCCTTGTGGGAATGTTTAGAGAAGTGTTTTCCAACGCAAACAGCAAGATATTAGTAGATGTTCCTTTGAAAAAATGGTTTCTGGTCAAATGAGCTTACAACATTAACTCTTACCTTTGAATCTTAGTTCATAATAGAATAATAAAGCTTGTGATAAATCTTGCAATAAGGGAACCCGCTTGATTTTGCTTTGCTTAACCATGTATTTCCTTAAGTTTTTTCTTAGCATGGAAACTCTTTTTCTGGAACATTCATTATATCTCATGGGATAGTAGGGAATGCTGGGGAAAGATGATTGCATTAGACTTCTCTGCCTTCCCTGTATCTATGGGGGAGTGAAAATGGAAGAAACTTAATGATACATCATTTATCAGACAAGTTCTGAACCAAAATTGGCTGCTGTGAAGAATTTGGTAATAAAACATGGGTTAATGGCAGAAAATGATGCATATAAACACTTAGCCAAATGTTTTTCTTCCTTCTTTTTTTTATCTTTGGCTCCTTGTTTTAATCTTTTTTCCTCTTGTAGTCCTCTTGTTTTAATCTGTTATCTTTCGTGGACCTTAAGCACAAAGACACGGTAGGTCCCATCCCTTTCCTTTTCTTTCTTTCTTTTTTTTTTTTTGCATTACTGGAGACTGAACCTAGGGCTTAAGACATACTAGTTAAGAGCTCTCACTGAGCACATCCCCAAGACCTTTTTATTTTGTTTGAGACAGAGTTTTGTTAAGTTGCCCAGTCTGGCTTTACCTTGCAATCCTTCTTTCTCAGCCTCCCTAGTATCATGCACCACAAGATGCTATCCTTTTTCTTAAACACTCTTATTATTAGTCAGATTGTTCTTTCTCTTTTGCCAGTTTCTTTACTGATGTTTTAGGCAGTTCACAAAAACCTGTTAACAACAGGTTTGGCTTTACATTCTCATTCATCATGTATGACCATGAAGTAAAAAGCTAATAAGGAGATAAGTTTGGAGGGAGATTCCCAATGGGTTGATGGATGAGCAGCCAGGAATCTGTCTCAGTATGAAGATTTTCCAGAGTGTGGATAAAAGACCAGTATATTGGCCTCAGTACAAGATCAGGTTAGTCATGTCAAGAGTCAATTGGACTGTTAAATCCTAGCGGGTGTGGGTCAAATGGTATGGTGAGACATCTGTACCTTGTAGGATGGAAACATAGAGATGGGAGTGATGGGGTCTACCCTGGTTTTGGGGAAGAGAGAGATTGTTTTAGATATTTAGAAAAGACTCTCAATAGGAAGGGATGTGCTTTAGTCAGCTTGATAATCCCTGTGACCAAAAGTCCTGAAAAGAACAATAAAGAGGAATGTGAGTTTATTTAGGGCTCACAGTTTCAGAGGTCTTAGTCCTCAGACTAAGATGGGTGGTTGACTCAATTGCTCTGGGCTAAAAGTGAGGTAAAACATCATGGCAGAAAGGCATGGAAGAGGAAGGCAGCTTAGGACATGGCACAAGGAAACACAGAGAGAGTTCCACTCACCAAGGACGAAATATAAGCCCCAAAGTCATGCATCTAGTGACCTACCTCTCCAGCCACACACCATCTGTCTACAGTTATTGCCCAGTTAATACATATCAGTGGATTAATACACTGATTAGGTTAAGGCTCCAATAACCCAATCATTTCATCTCTAAATTTTCTTGCATTGTCTCACACATGAGTTTTGGAGGGACACCACATATCTAAACCATAACAAGATACTTGAGACTTTATTGAAGAATAGCTTCATGTTGCATAGGAGATAAGAGTGAAAAAGAAGAGACTAGGAAAGACATTCTGGGTAGAAGAAGCAACATGAACCAAAACACAGAAGCAGGAAACCTAGCTGTCCTATAAGGCAGTGGCACAGAATGCAAGTAGACTTAAGGGTTAGGCAGTTCATTCAGTTTCTAATTCCACTACAACAAAGTACCCACATTTAGTGGCTTAAAACATCACATATTTATTATCTTATAGTTCAATGTCTCAAAAATCTGATAGGGTCATACTGGGCTAAAATCAAAGTGTGACAAAGTCTCAGGGAGAGAATCTCTTTGTTTGTGTTCTCCAGCTTCTTAGGGCTGTCCACATACTTTGGCTAGTGGTACCTTTTTCTGATCTTGAAAGACAGCAGTGTAAGTGTTTCTCTGACCTTGTTTCTGTTGTACACCTCTTTGACCAAAGCCAGGAAAGGTTCACCTACTTTTAAAGATTCTTGTGGTTAATTTGGTCCTATTTGACTAATCCAAGATAATCCCCCTATATCAATGTCTATAAACTTAATCACATATGCAAAATCCTTTTTTGCTATGCAAGGTAACATATTTACAGGTTCTGGGGATTAATTAGGTGGGGGCATCTTTTGGGGAGTCACTATTTTGCCCACCACGGCAGGAATGACTCTGATGAGGTAGGCAAGAACTTGTGTCCTGCCATGCTTAGAAGCCAGGTTTTCTGACTTCTGTTAACTAGTTTGGATTGGCTCCCTGGACATAAAAGGGACTTTGACTTCCTGGAGAGTCTACCAAACATTGTTCCTGCCAGCTATTATCATCCTTTCCTTTACATTTTATTTGAAATTAAGTGCTCATAAAAATGATAAGCCAAATTTCACATATGTTCCCTTCAACTGACCTAATTATATTAATTTATGTAGATGAAATTGGTCCTAAGCCAGTTCTGTAAATTATCTTATTCTGTATCTTATATACTCAAGTTTTTATCCTCTTTCCATATTGTTCCCATGTTCAATCTTCCTTAGTGATATGTCCCATTAAAATAAGTGACTCTTAATAGAATATAACACAAAGTTTAAGAATAACCAATCTCTATAATTTTATGAATTAGAAAATTGACACCCAGACAGATTAGGCAGGACTTAGTCAACATCACATGGCACTTAGTTACTTAGCCAAAAATCCAGGATTTGACCCTGACATTACTTGTGTCTATACTTTTAAACTTTAGATTTTATAATAATTTTGTTTCAATTTTAATTTTATCTCAGGCTTTCCAATTATTCTTTTGTTAAAAGCAACATAATTCTTGAATTTCAGTCTCTTGGGGTTCTTCAACTTAGCCCTATACTGTAGAGGCCTTACTATCTTTGCTAAAAAAAAAAAAAAAAAAGTAACATCCAAGGACTCAATTGATATGCAGTCTCTGTGTCCCACATCCCTCTCTTTTGGCAAGTGGAGATTAGCTTTTTTGGCTTATGTTCTTCTCTTTTCCTCTTTTTATTTTAAATCTTTCTTGTAAGGCTCACACTTCCCTCACTTCCTCTCCACTTCAAATTCTCTTTCCTTTAATAATATCCCACACTCCATACACCTTCTTGTTTCCTCCTGGGTTTAATCCTAACAAAGGGCAGACACAAATAGCTGCAGCAGTGGATGTTGATTTAGTTGCTTGGCCACATGTTTGCTTGGTGCTCTCTGAGTTTTCCCTCCCAGATGCTTAACAAATTTTCCTCCTCCTTGCTCTATTTTCCTCCTCTCTGAAGAAAATGTACACAGCTCTATCCACATCACAAATTTCTGTCAGCGTAGACAGGGACTTAGCTTCCTAAAAAAGATGGTTATATTGAGCCTTTATAGCACCTTCCCCCTCAGCAATTGCGAACCTTCCATAGGGGAGAGATTTGCCGTCTCTTGCCAGTGAGAAATAGAAGTGGGGAGTAGGAGGAGAATGATACTAGAAGGTGGGGAATAAGATATATTATTGATTAGACCTCACAGACAGAACAACCACTGTATAGATTAGGCCTATACAACTATTGCCCTTAATCATTTGGGGCTGCAGGGGAGTCATAATGTTGGAGCATTGATCAGCAGATTGGCTTGCCAAGAAATCAGTACAATTCTCTACTGAAGACACCTAAAATAGAGAAATCTTCTCAGCCCATGGATAAGAACTTCTTATATTCAGGCATTCAGGCAGATCCAGTGCTATAGAACTTAGCATGACACCTTAATGAAAGATATTCAATGTGATTGCAAAATCCTGGGCTCAGACCCCTTTCTTCTTCCTCATAAATCTCTATGAGCCTACATCTTCTCATTTGTGAAATATAAATAGGTGAATATGACTTTCCAGGTTTAAGTGATGAAAAGATTTTAGTACATTTCAAAGTTAATGGGAAAGATCCAATAGAGCAGGAGACGTGAAATGGGGATAATTCAAAAGGCAAGATCTCTCCCTGATAAATATTGCAGGGTACTGGTGGAAGGATAAGCCTATTCAGAAGAAGGGTCACTCTTCCATAGTGACAGGAGGGAAGGCAGAATGGCTACCTAGGTGTGTGGGTTTATAAATGTGGTGGGAAGAAGTTGAAGGATGTCCTCTCCAAGGGGCTCTGCTTTCTGTGTGAATAGGAGTTGATGCCATCTGCCTTGAGTATTGGAGGATGTGATAAAATTCAGAGACTGGAGATAAGTCGAGACAGTTTAGTTTCTTTACCATGGAGGACAGGAGAGAAATGATTAAAAATTATTTTCTTGGCAGGATTTTTTTTGCCTTGCTGAGGATGCTGACCATGAACACATAATGGCAACAATCTGCCCTGTTGCATTTTCTGCACTGATTTTCAGCAACCTTAGTTGATAGGTGTAGTCATGTAGAGAGGCTAAACAGATATGATTAAAGAACAGTGGGGCAAAGGAATTGAGGAAATCAATGAGAGTGGTTGAAATAACAGAATATTGAGTATAAGTAAGATGGGGTACAAAGTGAAGGAACGAGGATACTGATATTGTGAGTCAATGAGATAAATGAGAAATTGTAAGAGTGGTCAAATGAATTATTCCAAGAGCTATTTTATGGTTGGTTCTGAAATGTCCCCAAAAGCTTATATGTTGGAAGCCTGGTTCACAATACAGCAAGACTGGGGTGTTTATGCAATGATTAGATCTCTGTCCTCCCTCACCAGTGGATTCATTCAGAAAGTAGGATTAATAGCTGAATGGACTACTGGGAGATGGGGCTTCATTGGATGAAGTAGGTCACTGTGGGCCATGACCTTGGACTATATCTGTCCTTTTTCCCTTCTTCTTGTTCTCTCTCTCTCTCTCTCTCTCTCTCTCTCTCTCTCTCTCCTTCCCAGCTGCTCTGAACTGAGCAGTTTTCCTCTACCACATCCTTCTGTCATAATGTTCTCCCTTACCTCAGACCCAAGCAAAGGAGTCAGTTGACCATGGACTGAGACACCTGCAACTATGAGCCAAAATAAACCTTTCCTCCTCCAAGTTGTTCTTGTCAGGTATTTTAATCATGGAGATGTAAAGTTAACTCATGCAAATAGCAATAATTGAATGAACCACTTACAAGGCTGACATTTGTGAGGTGTCTGAGTTCTTGAATTTGTTCTGGGTGAAAGCAAAGTCCAGAGAGGGCAATGAAAACATATGACTAAAGTTTAGAGTGAAGAAGATCAAGAAAGGAAGCAGCGAGGATGTTGGGTATTAACATAGATTGGGAAGTCACATGGAATATCAATAATATTGAAGAGGTGTTGAGGATAATAGAGCCAAAAGTATGCATCTCAACAGAGCATAATAAGGACTGGGGTGTAGGAGCAGAAATAGTCTGGAAAAAAGGCAGTGGAAAAAGAAGGACATGACCTCTGCCTCCACACTCTGGGTTACATTGTTGAACAAATTCTCCTTGTTCCCAAGGAGTAGAATGAAGTAGAAATTTGTATGTTCAGGAGAGTTAGCATTCTACAAAGTGGGGACAACAAAGCCTACACTGTATAGTTATCAAGATTCAATGAAATACTGTATATTAAAGTATCTGCCATATATAAAATGGTGGTTTTATATATTTAAAAACAATATAATTTAGAATGTACCAGGCATCATGCTGAGTGAATATTGTATATTATCACATTTGATCCAAACAATCAGATAGGATAGGTTCTGTTATTATCTGCATTTGTAAATTAAGTAAGTGGATTTGGGAGGGGTTAAGCCCTTTACATAGGTCCTCTAGCCCAAAAGTGTGCTAGGCACAAAATGTGAGCCTAGGCAGTCTGGAGATCAGAGACCCTGCTTTTAAACACTGTTATGTATTGATTATTTTTTTTTGTTTTGAAATTAACTGTAACAGATTATCTATATGACTGAAATCAAGGCATACATTTATTTTTAAATCATTTAAACTAAGTCTAAATTAAGTCAGGCTCTGAGCAAGTCAAAATTGGGGATAAATGTGAAAATTCTCAAAAGTGTAGTAGTGTTTTATGCTATTTTCATGAGCATAAACACTAATATGTTTGAACAAACCGTACTCATCCTACCCAACTTGTAAGATGAGGAAGGGAAATTAAGGCTAGTAGATATCTTTATTGAGTTTGTCTCAAGTCAAGTCTACCTGGTTAATTTGTTCTGTCTTGATTGGTGACTATGAAATAAAGGTATGAGTCAGGGAAACAATGAAAATGAGTTTAGAGAAAAGGTAGCTAAGAGTAGGAGTGGGTAGAAATAAAAGGAAATATGTTGGCAGGTGTGGAATGATGGGAGAGCTGGTGAGGGAAAACCAGAGGCTCTAGTCACCTGCATTTCCTCAATGTCTATCAGAAAAGGGAAGAAGGAAGAGCAGGTGCTGTTTAGTCTGTCACTGATCTTGTAACAGGAGAGTTGTCTTCTGCATTGAGCAGTGTCTTTAGTCCATTGGGGCAGCATATACAGCATAATTTTGAATCTAGAATTTCCAAGAACTCGGAGTTCTTCTTTGAGGGGGAAAAGGAAGCAGCAGTAATGATCAAATCTCAAGAATCTTTATTTGGCTTTGGGTGCTTCATTTGGACTTTCCACAGTCCTCTTCTAAAACACACACTGAAATTCTAAGTAAACATGAACATTCTAATTCTTTCCTTCTCTAGAAGCAAAGGTCTCTGATACCCTAATGTAGTTTTCTATAATCCTGACATCTAGACGGTACATTGTCTGTGCTCATGTTAAGATGGATAGAGTACACAGGGATTCAGCTTTAAAACAGTGACATTTCTGATCATTTCTGTGGGTGGGGTAATGGTGAGCATCACTTTCTATTCTAATGGCTAATACTAGAGCTGAAGAGGACACAATCATAAAAAGGAATTATTTAAGTGAATATTAACATTTCCCTTAACTATTTCTTATTTTTTCAAGAGTTCGATAATTTGATGTTGTTGTTCTAACCCTGATGGGAATTAAAAAAAAAACAAAAACAAACTTCAGTTGATCCCTTTATGATCCTATACTGTTTTCCTTACTAGGTATTATGTTTTAGGTATGAGGGGTCCTCCAAAAGCTCATGGGCGAGATGATGGAGAAATGTTCAGGGGTAAAATGGTTGGATTGTGAGAACTGTAACCTAATCAATTTATTAATCCACTGATATGGATTAAATGGGTGGTACCTAGAAAAGTGGAGTGTAGCTGGAGAAGGCGAGTCACTGGGAACATGACTTTGGGGTTTATATTTTCTCTCTAGTGATCAGAACTTTCTCTGCTTCCTGGTTGTTAAGGTCTCAGCTATTTTCCTTTGTAAAGACCTTCTGCCATGATGTTCTGTCTCACCTTGGGCCCTGAGCCATGGAGTCATCCATCTAGGGATTGAACCTCTGAAACCATGAGACAAAATACACTCTCTCTCCTCTACACGGTTTTTGTCAGGTCTTTTGTTCTGGTCACACACACACACACACACACACACAAAGGTGATACAAAAGCTGACTTAAACACCAGGTTTTCTGGGGCAACAATTGGATGTAAGGTGCTACTCTTCCAAATGACTGACCCAGACCATTCATTTGCTAGTGGTACTTATTTTGAGTAAAGATGATTTTAAAGGACATTCAGGGCCAGAGTTCCAGGGAAATTTTTCTGAAGTACTCAGTGAAAACTTCCAGGCAGCCACATCATCTTTGCTTTGCAGAATTCCATTTTCTGAAGTGCTCTGTTTTGACAATCATTAGGGAAAGGCTCTCCCTGGCAGGTACTGATATGTTTGGCTTGTTTTGACTCTGCATGATCCCAGGAATGTTAACAGGCCTGTTGCCATGCAAACCACACAATAAAAAGATGACTATGGTTAAATCCAGTCCCATGAGGTAGCTAAAAAATAAAATATGTACCTATTGGAAAACTTAATGCTTCTGTAGCCAACTTTGCCAGGTTCACAGAGGAGGCTTCTGGAAGGCTTCACACCAATCCTGTCTATTTTGATTAGGATGGCAGTTCCTAGCTCTTTCCGTTATGGTTTGTCAGTTTTTCCACTAAAGATCTTGGCTTTTTGAAACACAAGCGTCTGTTGTGTTTCAAATCCCTCAGAGTCTTGCTGATGGCGTGCAGTCTAATGGCACACAGTGCACATCCTGCACCACGTCTTTGCCTAACTTTTTGGTGTGAAATTCCAAGTTTTGTAAGTCTAGTCTTTCCCACATAATCCTGTGCATCTGTTTTCAGATCCAGGAAATCCTTGGACAGAAAGCAGATCTGCTTTCTGGGATGTGAGGAGCTTTATACAAAGGAGTAAGAGATTCCTGGCGTGTAACCTGGAACAAATCTCAATTGTTCCATTTCCTTTTGGAAAATGTTAAGGTCAGCACTCTTGACCAGATGTACTTCTGTTAGTATCCAGAATTATAATTCAGAATAAAAAAAAAAAAAAAGGAGGCTTAGATTAGAGTTCAGACCTTCATACCCATTAGCTGTATGAGCTTGTGTGATCATTGATGCTCCATAGGAAACAATTTCACCTTGGGTAAAGGGGAATGGTTGGGTATGTTGGAATCTAAGACCCCCCCTAGCTTTTAACCATTCAAAACACTGGAGAAAAGGAACACGTCTTGTTTCAGGTTTCACAGTACCACCCAGTATGACCAGTAGATGGCAGACTCGCCTTATAGACTGAAATTGATACCAGGATGCAATACTGATAGTCCCAGTGGAGATGAAGCTTGTCAAGATGGGTACAGAACAATGGCATTTAAAAAAAAAAAAGTTTCTTAACCAGCAGGACCATGCACTCCTAGGCAAAGAGTCTCTATTTCCATTATAACGGACAGTGACACCACACTTACACAATTGAGGTCTTTCTAAATTATGCTGTGAAAGCAATACATATACATTGGAGTAGTGGAGCAAACCATGAATTTCTTCTCTGATTGATTAATTAACTAATCAATTCAAAAACTATTTATTGAGTGTCCATAGTGTTCCAGATCTTGAGCTCAATGCTAAGGATACTAAAATTAAAAAGAAAAGATACTCCTTGTACTTAGGATGCTCACCTCCAGTGTTAGGGTCTGTAAACAGGTCAAGATGGTGCCTGGCATTTTGCCAGGGGGAGTGGTTTGTGAAGTAACGCCAGCGAGCCATTAAGTGTGTTGATTCCTTATTGGTTGACTGCTGTATCGAGTTTATGTTAATTAAGATAAGCTGTGTGGAATGTATATATACCCCTCCTGTCCTACAATAAAGGGCTCCCACTCCTGCTGTCTCAAACTACACAAGTTGTTCATCACCCCCCGGGTTATTTTGCTGCAGCCGGACTGCGGCACTCCAGAGTCACCACTGAACAAGTATTATGGTGAAAATCTACAGAGAAATAGATATTAGTCCATTAGCACAGGTGCTGAAGGAAGAGGTGACAGAAGTAAGTTAGGATGAGTGAGAACGAGGCGGGAGGTTTTCTTAACAAACAGGAAATCAATTGGGGAGAGAAGTGTTCCAGGCAGAAGAAACAGCATGTGAAAAACTGCATAGGCAAAAAAGGCAAAGTGTATTTGGGGGGCTAAAGGAAGCCAGAATGACAGTGACACTGAAGCAGTCAAAGTGTGGTATGAGATGAGGAGGAGACTAGGGCTCATGGGCCCTTTATACCATGAAAAGGAGAAAACTGCTTTCACGAAATTCTTGAGTGCCCCATGAAGCTATTGGCAAGGACAATTTTATCAGATTAGTTAGCTGGTGTCTTGGTGGGTAAAGAAGCTTGGTCTGATAGTAAAAGAGAGAACAGATTCATTTTGACTGAGAAGTTGTAGGGGAGGAAAGATGTGATGTCTTTCTCTAGTCACCATAAGGGTTACAGCTCACATACATGTGACAAGACAGGTTAACAAGAGGAAAGCATAAGGAATTTATCTAATCAAAGTTTCATGTGACACAGGAGTCTTTAAAAATGAAAACCCAGAGATCCAGGAAAAACGGTCTTTTTCTGTACTTGGGTTCAATAAAGAATGCAGCTATGTAGAAATGTGATTAGACAAAGGGTATGATCTAATGGTAAGTGACCAAGGGGCCTGGCCAGATTCTTCTTGGCCTCTCTGCAGCATTCCTTCCTCCAGGTTTGGGACTTCTTCTGGAATGGGTCTTCAAGGGAGAAGGGAGTGATTTTTCTAGATTTTATGGCCTACTTTAGGGGAGAGGGCATCTAGTTTCTGATATGCCTTGGGGAAGAGAACTTTGGTTTATGTTATTCATTTTGTAAGGGAAAGAAAGGGCTGGAGGGCTGGAGATGGTCAGAGAGATCTTGCTGCTGAGGACCTTCCAATGTCCTTCAGTTCAAAGTACACAACATGCTAAACTGTCATACTTTGGGGTATAGTGTTCTGAACTTCAGCAAAATAGAAGAGTGTGGAACTCTGGTAATCAATATTAGCTTGAATTAGTTTAGATCAAGAGAATAATGGTTATGTTTTTAAGATTAATTAGTCTATTCTTTGCTGGCCAGCACTCAATTTGACCGCAAACCACCTCTCTTACATCTGTGTCCCATTTGATTTATTCTTATTAACATTAATCACAGACTTTGTGCCACACATAGGGATTACTATTTTAATGCCAAGAATTTGCAACACTATTCACCAAAGCAACCATAGTGTTTGCTGAAGAGGTTTGCGCATCTCCTTATTTTCCTATCAGCCCCTCACCATCATGACTCCATATCAGTTGAGCATTTGGCTTTCTCTGAAAAATCTCAGTTCTTCAATAACATGGCCACTTAGCAAATGACATTGTGAATTAGTTCCCAGAGTGTTTCTACATAATAGAGGGAACAAATAACATGCCATTATGGATTTTTTAGTCGTAAAACCAAAATGGGTATTAGATTTTAAAGATTTGCAGGCTGAACACAGGCAAAGTTAGGTCTGTAATCTGCTGTGTATGGTGGAGTGCCTTTAACACCGAATGTAGGCAAAGTTACATGTGTGAACTTAAATGATTCATCTACACATTGCCCCCTGCAATCCAGTTTTGTTTTAAATTCTTGGAATAGCAAGTATTGTGTACCTAGACATTTGCTCTAAAGCATGCAAAATCCAAAATCAATGACTCTTTCTCACTGCCTTTATGTGGAGCTAAGCACATTTACATAATGCAGTTGTGTGTGTGTGTGTGAGAAATCAGAGATGCTCTGGAGCTACTGGGAAATTTTGATTTAGTGTGTAGTGACATACTTACACTATCCAGAAACAAAGGAAAAAGAAAAAAAATCCAGGGCTTGACTGCAATTTGGCAGAAAACAGTGGCCAGCCATTTATTTTACCATCTCTTTGCCTAATCTAACTATATGTTCTACTATATGTTACTATAAATATAATGAGGATCTCTTTGGGGACCTTAAGTCCTAGACAGTTTTATTAGTATTCATAAATATTTATATTCCACATACAATCTTATTAATATAATGTACATTCTTACACATAAAATCCATTAGACTACTTATTTTATCATCTCAGCCATATCCCAACCCTTAGGCAGTAAAACAAATTAGAGATGATTATATATATATATATATATANATATATATATATATATATATATATATATATATATATATATCTTGATTGATCTGTTAGTAGATTGGGTGCATTTCTTCAAATAGAACCCATTTTAACTGGAACCATAGAGGTTAGGGTCAACCTGACTGACCAATTGGTGGGTCAAAATGCCCCCAACCTCACACTTTTCTGTCCTGAAATGGCTACCTAGACATAACTGTGAATGGTATAATCAGTTAAAAAAAAAAACTTTTTCCTCTGAATGACATGTATGACATATACCCCAAACTTAGGTTAAATTATTTGTACATTCTTTTTTCTTCTCTACTCCAAATATACCCTTATATCCATTCGAATTTATATATAAAAAGGAACATTAGCAAATCATCACAAAAAGTAGTAGCAGTCAAAACAAAACTATAACAAAACCAATTCTGATATAATCCACATCATTGAAGAAGTTGGGGCATGGTCTCTCTAAGGTCTAAGGGAAAATTTCAGAAACAGCTTCTCTGACTATCTGAAGGCTAATGAACTTCAGAGTAATGTGTCATCACTGGAATGCTGAGGGGAAGGGAAGGCAATGGCACAGGGCAGCTTCTTAAAATGTAGAAATGAGGATGATCAAAGCTCTTTCCCAACAGAGCTGTGATCACCTCTGCATATGTCCAGGTACCTCTGACTGGACAGAATGATAGTTCTCAATGACTTTGGAGTTGGGATATTGGAGGGACTGAGAACACCATTTTCTACATTCTATCCCACTGAGGCGGAATGACACAGAGGCAACAGAGCTAGGCAAGGTATATTTTAAGAAGTCTCCTTCAGTTTCCAAGTAACTGAACCAAATCCAGAGAGGTTGAAGGTTACATGAGAGTTGTGGCACAGCCTTCCAGGGAAATGGCCAGAACCTACTCCTAATTACTAATCAGGTCCAATTTCCTTTACACTGAATATTAAAGCAAGAAGGAGAAGTAAGGTGAATAGAGAAACAACAATTTAGCGGCATGCTCAGGAATTCTTTAGCTTGCTGAAATGGATACTCTCAGTAAAGTCAATTCCCCCAAGAAGAAACAGTTAAATGCTAGCCTCAGGTTACATTTGGCTAAAAGATGAAATTGACACCAAATCTTTTGGTGGATATAGTCATTTCTCTAAGTTAGTTCATAGTCTAGGATCTGTTCTCTTTGTCCATTTGGTTCTTACACCCACAATCCTGGACCCTATTGGAATTCCCTCCCCATGCCTGATCTCCTCCTTCTTTAGGCTAAAATGAATAGTTACTTCCACATAAAATACGTATCTTCTTTCTTTTGTCTTTAAAGGCCTGATATCTTTTGCCCAGCAAGTAGCTAACAATCCAATCTATTAACCGTATTTAAGTCACGATATTGAGGAGGATCTAAAAGCTAGCATCAGAGCCATCCTTCCTTAGTTAGCCATCATGCCTGCCTGCCTGTCCAGAAGCATAATGGAAAGAGGAATTATAAGTTAGGACTTGAGTATTGGCAATGTGGCCTTGGATTCTGAGCTTAAAGATCCTCATAATAAAACACATTTAAATCCTCATTGTCTATACTTAACAAAGTGATGTGGTTCAGATACGAAAGGGTATATTAAAGTGTTTGACAAACTTAAAACACTTTGTAAAGTCAATGCATTGTCAGTAGCCACTAGGACTGATGCTGTGATGAGAATCAAAAGCCAGGCATGGAGAACTCTTAAGCATTCTTAAGGTCCATACCCTGGTGGCTCCCTGCTCAAGTTGTACATTCAACTAGTTATACCTCTAGGTTTTCTGAAGCAGAGAATTACCGTCTTCATAGAGAAACACAATTTTACACCATATTTCATGTGCCACAAACTCTTCCCATGGCTGTTACTAACTCAAAAACTAGTTTAGAAAAGAACCACTTTTTTTTTTTCATTATTAGGCAACCATGCAAGGTTGTTTTTACAGTATTTACAGTATTTTTTCCAGAATTTATTGTCTGGTGTCCCAGAGTTTTCCTGCAACCTCTTTGACTATATTACTAATTCCTTGAAACTTCATCTGCTATCCCTACTTTTTAACCTACCATATGCACTGTTCAACAGAAAAATGTTTTTTTTCTATTGCTGTTGGAGCCAAGAGTACCAAAATATGGTGCCTGCATTTTCCGAACTCATTTCATAAGCCAGTGTATCCTTTTCTTTTCACACATTTACCCAGTAAATTCACATCTTTGCTTTCTCACCCTTTCTGTATCCCTACAGACAGTAAAACTTAGAGAATTAAAGCTGCTCTGCATTTTCCTTCCATGGGGTGGCATCGGAGCACAGGCCATGCACCTGCCCTTTGTCACCTACATGTGACATTTATGACAGGACCCCCATTAAGTAATCCTATTTGTCTCCTCCCAGGCCTAGTTTATTCTTGACAATCTTGGAATATAAATGAGATCATGGACCCATGGATTAGTTTTTATTCCGTGTATTATATATAATCCAATGTCCATTTTTTCCATTTGTTCAAATTTGGTCATTGGGACTTCCATCAAACTATCTCCTGAGTTATTTGAACATATTTGTAATGGTCTCTGAGGTAATAATCTTAGAGTAGTTCAGTTTAAATCTTCCCTAGGGATCCCATAGATTCTACATAGCACTGGGGAATTCTGTTTCTTATTTTATGCCCCTTATTAATAATTAGAAAATTCATTTAACAAATACTACAAGTACCTACATTTAACAAATACTACAAGTACCTACAAGCACCAGGCCCTGTGGATATATGACTAAAGCTGTGAACAAAAGAGAAGAAGAAAAATTGAATTTACATTTTAATGGGAACATTTTCTATAAATAATTTTTCAAGTTGTTCAAAAGATCAGGCCTTCATTTCCTCCTGCCATAGGATTTTGTTTTCTGCTTTTTAAAACACAGCCTGCTTGCTTTTGTTCTTAATGAAGATGGCTGCTTTTGTAGCTATCTCTCTGTCTGTCTCTCTCTGTCTTTTCCATTCTGTCTCTGTCTAATCTCCAGAATTCTTATGTCTGAATTCACTCTGGAAGTTATGTTTTTATGTGTGATTAGCTATCTTTTGTGCACTATGACAATAAGAACAGTATTTTGAAATTTTGTGCCTGGGAAAATCATTTCCAGCTCAGAGTCCTGATGAAAGTAACTTGCATTCTGCAGCTCCATGATACTGTCTATGTAACACCATTAAAAGACTCCCAGAGATTTTGATCATTATTGTTTAATCAAATCATTCTGATAGTGTGTGGGCTGCATGAGTACTTAGAATAATATTAAGCACACGGTCAAACTACAGACAAAATAAACCATTAGGCTGATTTGACTGAACTAACTAACTATACCTCTGGCTTTTTAGTATTATATAGTACTTTTTATTTTATGTTGAAGGTAAAAATCCTATAATGGTCATTGGAGATGCCTTTCCTGTATAAAAACTGCTAATTATAAGCAACAAAGACTATCAATCCATCTTTTGTTATTTAAAAATTTTATATCAAAATCATTTTCTAACTTTCTTCTATGCCAGTGGTTCTCAATTGGGGGCTGTTTTGTCTCCAGGGGATACTTGGCAAAGCCTGGATATATTTTCAGCTGCACAAATTAGAGGTGTGCTATTGTTTTCTACTCAGTAGAGGATGAGGATACATAGGAAAGCCCCCAACAATGACTTTTGTGGTCCAAAATGTTGACACCTGAAGTTGAGTAGTTTGGTTCTATAGACACAAGCAAAGTATCCCTATGATATGTGAAATTGTAGTAATATCCAGAGTGCAATGATGGATGGAAAGTGATGCCTATACATAGCAATTGAATAACATAAGAAACCATATCACTGAAAATGATAGCACAGTCAAATTTTAGGAGCAAATTAACAACACATGAGTTGTTGGGAGAACTGAATTTCACAAAAAGTAATCTAGAAGGGGTTTGCTTTTTTTGCTGGCTGTGGAGGCCTTTTAGGCCTTTTAAGGGAATTCTATAGGAACCTGTGTTCATTTCATCACAGGAGAAAGGTGTCTCTGAAGGATTCAAGGAGTTACCAGAGAGAAGAGGAACTTGACTCAGGACCAGAGAGGGAGGTTCTTATGTGATGGAAAAGAATTTCAGCACATACCAACCAAAGACGGATTATTTATGAATGTAGGTATATAATCAAGGGAAAATGAGAGCAATCTCAAGAGAGAGATGCTTTGGGAAATAAATTAAGGAATACCTATTCAAGAGACAATGTGGGCTAGCTCGAGAGTGGGAGACAGAGAAAAAAGTTTTTGGGGTTTCTGGCTCCTCTTTTGAAAGGAAACTTGTTAAGGGGTAGGTAGATATGGAAAGGTATAGGAATGATATCAATGTGATGCTCTCAAGACAGGTTCTGTTGGTCTGGTCAATCTCAGGATCCTCAGGCTAACATGGTCTTTATTATTTGATTAATATGTAGTGCTGGAAAATCTCTTATGTTACAGGTTTTTTGAAATATTATATCTCTGTTTACTTAATTGATTTATTAGGGCGTTTAAAGAACAGTGCACAGATAGATTTACAGATTTCCCAGGAATCTGGAAATGACAGGCTGGGAGAGAGAATGGCTTAGGGAGTGACAGGCCTGGGAAAGTATGTAGAACTTCTGAATTAATATCCTTTGGAATTAATATCTTATTTCCTTGTCCTTCCTTTATGTTTCCTTTCTACATTTTTAAATTTTTTTTCTTATATTCCACTTCAATTTTTTACTACCGCTTGGGTACAGATGGAGAGGGCCCCAAGGACCACAGTTAAAAAAAAAATGCTTTTATTTGCTCCTTGCCTTGCAAAGCATTTTTTCCTTCACAGGACTGTGACTAATAGTCCTCACCTTGTGGGTGATAGAGTGCTGGCTCCATTCCTCAAGAGCTGCTGCTACCCCCACTCTGTTTAGGGACCCTGCTTCAGCTGGCTGGGCCGTCAGCTGCCTCCAAAGCCAGCGATCAAGTGAGGTCACACAAGCTGTGGTGGCAGAGATTACACCAGCCTTTTGCATTTGGCCTGGAATCCCTGGAGCATTCAGTCCCCTCTCCTGTGGTGCTTTTGTGGGCCTTCCCCTAACAAATGCCTACTTGTTCTTCCTCAAAGCTCACAGAGTGTCAGAAGCCAAGACGGAGGAGCCCTTGTTTGCATTCCTGGGGCCCACTGGCATGGTCTCAGGAATCCCGCAGCTGCAGCATGAATGGGGCCATTTGAGATTTAGCTGAGGGCTTAAGTGGAGCTGGATGGCACAGAATCCTCCCATTTAACAGCACTGTCAAGTCTTCAACCAGACTCAAAATAATGCCCTTTGGAAAAATCATTTGCTTGTCTGAGCTCCCTACCTTGCGACTGACTCTTTGCTCAAATAGCAGCAGGGATCTGGATTTTGCTTTCACCAGCCTGGACTAGTATAAAATGCTCAGTAAATATTAGTTAAGCCAAACAATGGAAATCGAAATGCCAAAATGAAGTCTTTAGATGGGGTGGTACTGTAGCAGATGGAAAAAGTCTTTTCCCTCTACCCCTCTTAGGGTCTCTTGAGGGGTCTCTGTAAATTAGACTGACAAAAGACAGATTATCAGAAGAAAAACAAATAGAAATTTTTTTAACTTGAGCATTGCATATACCCAGGGGAATTCTAGTAATGAGTAAACCAAAGGGGTGGTTAGAATTTGGGCTTATAGAGCAACTTTTTTTCAGTTGTAGTTGGACATAATACCTTTATTTTATTTATTTGTTTTTATGTGGTGCTGAGGATTGAACCCAGGGCCTCACATGTGCTAGGTTTTGAGCACTCTACCACTGATCCACAACCCCAGCCCCTTACATAGCATGTTAATGACAGAACAATATATTTGTGGAGAAGTGACAAGACAAAAGAAAGGACTTTGAGTTTCTAGGGGCAGCAAATTATAGGAAGGCAAGTAAACTGGAAAAGTAATGGATGATAGAGTTTGTTTTTAGGAAGAGTTACTATGTAAATTCCTCTGGTACCATCTGTCTCTGAGCTGATAAGGGTCTAGAGTTGTCTTCAGGGATTAACTTCTGCCCTTTCTGGTAGAGAGGGGAAGAAAGACATATTTACAAATTCATGTCCTGCTTTTAGGCATAGAGCTTTTCTTGTATGTTTCCCCAACTGATTTCAGCTCAAAATAATCCTTATTACAAAGTGGCGTATTTTGGGAGATACCTATTCTGATCGTTTTCAATATTGTTTCTCTTTGTCCCCATCCCAACCTTTTGTCCTCATCTTTAAACAGCAATATTCTCTGAAAGTAAAAATTTTCAGTAAGGGCAGTGATATATGTTTCTTTACACTCTAAGAAATCCCAGTCTTAACACCGGATACATTGTTTCCATATCCCTAAACTTATTTTTAAAAAGTAAACTGGAGTGAGTTCAACCAGGAGAGAAAATCCAAAGTCCCTAAGTTCTGGAGTCTTCTATCACTCACCTCTGTAATCCTCTAGCCTCAGAACTCATGACTTCTGTCTCTAATTCTGTACTCTGGAGTCACTGAACCTCTTTCCATTCACTTATTGGACCCATTTTGCTCTTTCTTGTCACTGAGCCGTTGCATATTCTATTTCCTGTGTAATTCTTCCTGCCTTTCTTGTGGCACTAACTCCTACTCAGGCTGTAGTTAGCTTAGGCCAGTGTGTGTCATGATTTGCTGCACATTAGAATCACATAGAAGAGCTTTTCCTACTCTGTACCAATTAAACCAGACTATCTGAGAGTAGAATGCAGGCATGATGAATTTTTTGTTTTTTTTTTTTTTAATTCTCCAGGTGATTAAAATGTACCGCAAGTTTGAGAATGAGTGGTTTAGGAAAGAGTTTTTCAAACTGTAATGTACATTAAATGAACCTGGTAATTTGATGTAGATTCTGACTCAGTACATCTAGGGTGAGACTTGACATTCAACATTTTTAGCAAGATCCTTGGGGTAAGGCTCATATATATGATGCTGCTGGTCTACAGACTCTATTTTGAGAAGCAAAAGCTGAGATTTCAGTTCCTCTAAGAGTGTGGTCCTCTAAGTGGGGCCTCCAGATTGGTGGCATCAGTACTGACTTCTAGGGCCTCTCTAAAATCCAGAGCAACTTTCTCATGCTGAGAGTAAAGGCGGTTAGGACTGAAAACCCCTGACTTAACAGGCACCAGGGAAGCAAAGAATGGATATTGCCCCTCCTCAGGCCTGTTTAGCACAGACTAACTAAATCTGCAGATGTACGTTTCCTGCCTTTTGTCTCCTTTGCTATCTCTTCTCTTTTAAAAGTCTTTCTCACTCTTAGAGGCATCGAAGATGGAGGTTTTGAAACAATACCTTTCTTCTATTTTCCTTCAAAGCTGGTTTTGAAGAAAAACTATTTTCCCATCAATTTGACTCTGCATATTTCTGGAGCAGCAGTGGTGTCCTCTGGTCTCTTCCTTGGGCTGGTATTTGTGCCCTTAGGTAACAGTTTTACCTGAGAACTTGTTAGAAATGCAAATTCTTAGACCTCAATCCATACCTATTAAGTCAGCAACTCTAGGGTGAGGGCCTGCAGGATGTTTTAACAAGTCCTCCAGGTGATCCCATGTACACTCACTTTTGAGAACTACTATTTAGGACTGGTTCATGCTGGCCAGACCAGTTGCTTTAATTTGGGATTTTTCAGATAGAGAGCCCTCCCCCACTCCAAAAATTAGGAGAAGCAGCAGATGGAAATAAAAATTTCCATGGGCCAACACCCTCATTGGGTCCAGGACACTATCCAAACAGCTTTTTCTCTAATAATTTCATGTGGTGGATTAAAAGCAAGCAGGCAACAGTTGCAGAAGGCCATATGTGATGGAGTGGCAATCAATGTGGCATATCTGCACATCCATGTAGGGTGTGAGGACCAGTGGAGCCAGGTAGGCGGTATGCAGGTAGCTGTCCTACAGGGAGGTGGTTTCAGGAGGCAGTTGTAATAAGACAGTATCTGGATCAATCACAGGGAGAAACTAGGAGGAAATGTAGAGCTGGAAATCATGTTAAGGGTGACTGTATCCTGTTTCTGGTATGAGAAAGTTCAACTTATACTCAAAGTGGATGCCAAGACAACATAAAATTAGAATTCACAATGTTCTGATACCCCAAGACTAAGTTGATTTTTCTTTGTAGTCTCTTCTATTCTTCCAGAGCAGCCTGTGTTTCCTTCTACTGCGGCACATTTTATTCCTACTGCTAAGTTGTCTGTTCACTGACCTATATCTCAAGCCAGAGGGAAAAGTCTGTGATGGTTGCACCCATAGGATCCCCACCATCCAATAAGCATCCAGTAAATATTTGGTGAATGTAGTCAAGAAGGGCAGAGAGTCCAGCTACACCTTACCATGTCATCCTCCGGGAAATTTCCTCTGTGGATAGCATAAAGAATGCAGATGAGAGAAAGAATAAGGATATAAAATACCATCAAGCTCACCTGGTACCTGAACTCTGTCCCACAGTGTGGTTCTTATAGGGCAAGGTTCAGGTTTCTATGATTCCTCTCTCTAACAAAGCTAAAAATGGTGATTTAATAAATACCTTTCTATGAGAAGGGCGAAACACAAATAAAATGGAGTGAAGGAGGAACAGTTGCATTTATACTACTTTGTAGTAGTGTCTTCCTTTTCATGATGCAAAACAGGGGGAAAAGAAGAGAGTAATTTACATTCCCTACCCATTCTACTTCCCAGGTTTTCTAAATCTGGGAAACAGGTGAAGTTGTGCCAACTGGGAAGGCCATAAGCACTGATTTTTGACAGTAAGATAGAGACTCTTGCCATCCCTCAGACAGATCTAGCAGCAGATTTCAGAGTATCCCTAGCAAATTCATTGGTTGCTTTAATTCTGTTAGGAGACATGAAACTGCTTCTAATCTACCAGGAAAGGTATAGTGGGTAACTGCAATTCTTCTCCCTGAGAAGAGGGGTTCTTAATCTTAGCTGCATATTAAAACCGCCTAAGGAGATCCTAACAACAGCAATGCTTAGCCCAGCTTTAGACCAATGAAATCAATATTTCTGAGAAAGAGACCTGTGCATCTGCATTTTAAAGTTCAGGTGATTGTAATAAGCAGCATACAGAAGCACTGACATACTGATAAGAGCAGGTGGGGCTTAGAAACCTTTGGACCCCATGCCAGATAAAGGTTAAAATGAGACAAGTATATCTACATGGAGAATAACAGAATTGGCAAAACATCACAATATGCAGTGGGGAAAAGTTACATAAAAGAAATGAAGAATGATTTACAATATAAAATGCAGACCTCCAATTATATGTTCTCTATATTGTTTATACATAAGTAGAAATCTAAAAGTGGATTCGAATGAAGTAAGTTGAGTTCTTATAGGTTGTTGTCTCTGAGGGTGGGGAAAGTGACTGGGGAGGGAGATACAGGTCTAAAGTGTATCCATTTTGCTGTGTTGTGATTTATTGACTTACAGTTGACATAAACACTGCATTATATTAGCAATGGTCTCTTGTTTGAAAGATATGCACACATTTATATTCTTTGTGCTTTTGTATTTTTGAACGCTTTCTTTAAAAAAATGAAAATAAACTTTAAGGTAAAGATCTAACACCTAGAATTTTCTTTTTCCTTTATTTTGTTTTTTCTGTTATTTTATTCCTTATTTCTTTCAGAATTGGGAACTGAACCCAAGGGAACTCTATCCCTGATTTATATCCCCAACCGTTTTCATTTATATTTCTTTATTTAAAAATATTTTGAGACAGGATCTCAATGTTGCCCAGGCTGGCCTCCAACTTGGGAAACTTCTGCCTTAGTCTCCCAAATAACTAGGATTACAGACACAGTTTTTTTTTTTTTTTTTTTTTTTTAATGAGAATTACAAGTTCTGAAAGCATAAGTAATTTAGTAACCATGTCAAGGGCAGGGCCCTGCTATTAAACTCTGTGGAGTCCCAGATCCCTAAAAGCCCCGCATGCCTTCTCAGCATTCCCTTAACCTCCTGGGTCTGAGGTTCACAGCTTCTCTACTCAGGGGATCTCTGCTCCACTGCTGCTGCTTTCTCTCTCTCTTGACTCCATGGCAGCGGGTAGTGACACAGCACACTGTGCCCCTGCGGGCAGAATCAGGTTCCTGTGCCTGTGGTGTGACCCTGGCAGGCTCCTGTGCTTGCTGTTGTAGAGCAAGTGCTCAGGTGGGCGTTCCTGAAGGAACCTTGTGGGGAAGGCAATCTGTCTGCTTGTATTCAAGCTGAAAAGCCCTTCTGAAGGCAGCAACTCAGACACAAAGATGGGATGAGTGTGCTTCACTGCAGAGCCTGCAGCTGGATTATTGACTGGGACTGAGGGAGGCATTGAAGTGATAGAGAGCCTAAAGAGATCTGCTCTTTTGATTTGGTCTCTTCCAGCATTTTGCAGGCTCCAGGTGGCTCTGGTCCAAAGTAAAAAAACCTCCCTTTGATCCTAGCTAAAATTTTAGGGAGTCAGCTGCATAAATCATTTTCTTTTAATAAAAAGCAGCACGTGCTGTTTTCCCCCCACCCCTTCCATGTTCTGATGTGACTGGCTCACCTGTCACTGAGCTGTTTGAATGAGCTGGGTATTTCCTCCTTCCTACCAAGCTTTGGTGTAAAAGCAAGTCAGTGTATGAGAGCAGTTGAGGAGCCATGTTTATAGAGTAGGAATACAGTGCCCAATTAGGCCAAGTAATCAGAGGCTTTAATGGATGAATAACTGTCAAAGCACAGTGTGGTGTTTGATAACCTCCAAGGTTGCTTATTGTGCACAGAAACCACAAGGTAAAAAAGAGACAGGGATGGATGAGCTATGTTTCTTACCTCTCCTTGCCTTTGAAGAGTTTGACAATACTGCCAAGTACTCCCTGGAGAGGGTGCTTTTGAGGGTCTAGCAGCATTCTGGCTTGAGTAAAGAGAATTGTATAATTAAGGAAGAAAACAGCAAAAATTGGGGGCTGGAGTTGCGCTTTTATTTACAGAATTTCAAAGCACAAAAGTCTCATGGAAGGGAAAAGGGAAGAAACCATGTTATCCAGTGTCTCCTGAGGAGGAGCTCAAGGCAGTAAGGTGAACTAAGATGCCCACACAAGGTCTTCAAACAGAAAAAAGGGAGAAGGAGGAATTTGCATTACTGTTAAAACATCTCTTCCAGGGTTTTGCCAGCTCCTCAAATTGGAATTATGCCATTTTATTGCTGAATTGAAGTAGGAGGAATTTTCCTTAATGCCTGGAAACAGGAAACCATTGACTCTCTTTCAAATGAAGGGACATCAGATAGAGTTCAGTTTGCTTGCCACCTCTAGTGGAGTGATAAGTATCTGGCTGGAGCACTCAGGAAGGGTTTTAAGGTCAGATCCAGGCTCTGGGGTGGGTGGGTGGGGATATGCTTGATTTATCAGCGATGTCTGGGGTGTAAAATGGTAAAGGCCCCCTGTGCACATCCTATTTTTTTTTTTTATCTCTTTAGGATGCTTTTTCATCTGTAAATTACACCACCATTGTTATCAATGTAATAATCTCTCCATTTGATACTCAGTGTTTAAAACTCTGCTGCTAAGAAGTTTTCAATCTAAAAGGGAAGGCAAAACAGATCGCAATGTCTTTTGTTTTTTCCATAGGTCCTGTGGAATTGGCCAAGTTTATAATTCAAGCGGTGTGGAAACACTTTTCCACTGGCTTCTTCAGTTACCAAAATGCCTACAAAATTTATGCCTGCTAGAACAGAACTTTATTTTTAGTTTCATCCTCCCTAAATTAAGCAATCAGGAATTTGCAATTATATGGCTAAAATAAATGTTCAGTGACTAAGTCTCCTTTCAAGGGCCTGACGTAAGTAGTTTTGAGCATAAATCTAGTTACCCAATAGGTCCTTGGGCATCTCAGGCAGTGGTGACAGTTATGGTAAAATGAATAAAGAGTAGCTGGGAGCAGGACTCTGTTGCTAATATCTTGCTGACTGTGGGAGGAAAGATAAGTCCAGAAAGGATGACTCAGGCCTAGAAACCAGATAAAGAACCAGTGGAAGAACAGCAGAAGGGTGGTAGAGAGGAGCTAGAAAAGGGTTGGGGAAGGACTCATATCCTTATTGCAGACACCCCCAACTCAACAAAAATGTCTTTAGAGCTCCCGAGAGGCTGAATAAGGACACCTGCAAAGATATCCAAGTCTTAATCCACAGTCTCTGTGCATGGCAAAAGAAACTTTGCAAATGTGTTTAAAATTCTTCAGATACTAAAAATATCCTGGATTATCTGAATGGGCCCAAAGAAATCACAGGCAGAAAGGTCATGGTCAATAAAGGCAATGTGATAAGGGAAGCAGAGGTCAAAGTATTACATGGCCATGAGCCAAGGAATGGAGACAGCCTCTAGAAGACTAGAGAAGCAACGACGGACTCATTTCTAGAGCCTGCAGAAAGAACACAGTCCTGCAGGTCCATATTCTAACTCTGACCTAGAGGACGGGATAAAGTTGTGTTGCATTAGGTCACTAAATGTATGGCAATTTGATACAGAAAACTAAAAGGAAAATTAAGACAAGGCTCCTGTTTTGCTTCTGATGCACCTCCTCTCTCCCCACAGTCATTAGGCTTCTGGTAGCCTCACACCTATGAGCACCTGTTCTTAGGAAGGAAAGCCTTGTTATCTGCCATTTAGAATGATCTTTAGCCCCACATTTCGATTACCCCAGCAGTGTTTGGCTAATGATAAATTTTGTCCATGTTAAAGGAATTACTAGCACAAAGATCCATTCCTAACCCCTCTACATGTAAGGCTGCCAGTTTAGCATAAAAGGAATATCCAATGTCCCAGTAACTAAAGGTAGGAGACTTCAAAAATGTTACTCTGTGGGATATGTTTGCCATGAAAAGGTATCCCAAGACCGCAATTTTATGTGTATGTATTTTGAGTGAGGTGTTAGGGATCAAACCCAGGTCTGCATGCATGCTGGACAAGTGCTGCATCACTGAGCTATGCTCCATGCCTTTGCAATTTTAAATGTTTAAATACATTTTTGTTTGTTGCTTTTTGATTTTGCTCTGTGTCAGTTAAGTTACCATGAAGGCTGTCTTTATATCAGCCCTCCATTTATCACATTGAGGGAAAGAAGCACTTTAGTTGGGCATATGAATTAAAAGCATCTTTAACTTTCCAAGATAGTTAAGGCAAAATATGCTGAAAACTTCGTTGCGAGAACTAGTCTGTAGGTTCCATGAGGCCAGGACCAGAGACCATTTATAACCACCAATGAGTTCTATCGGCAGAACACCTGGCACAGAGTAGACTTTTGAACAATGGAACTCAGATGAACAAGTGAATGAACTGAAGATTAAATCTTTGACAGTGGTTGTTCACTACATAAATTTCTCTGAGGGAAATGACACAGGTAGAAAAATATTAGAGGATATTGCAAATTTTTTTGCAAGAAACATAGTGGCCTTTGAGATGGATGGAAGGAAAATATAGATTTCCTTGCATGTAGATCATTGGTATTTATAGAAGAATTTAATTTTCTCCTTTATCCTTGTTTAAGATTTAAAACTTTGTATAATACGTATGATTAACATTTATTATCAGGAAAAAGTAGTTTATTTCAAAAGTGGATTCCTAAGAAATGTGGTAAAGATTGGTAAAGGTAGATGACTTTCCTTGGGAATGGCTTTAACTGTCAAAGGAGGGCATTAAGCTCATGAGTATAGTTGATTAGTGATCCTTGATTTTCTTAAAGGAATGTGAGATGAGGAAAGAGCCAGGAGAGATGGTTTAGTGTTATGTTAAGAAGCAATGAGTATAAGTTAGAACTGAGTCTGTCTGTTACTAGTTGTTTGACCATAAACAAGCTAATTAGTTACTCTCAATGTCAATGTTCTATCTGTGAAATGGACTATTTTTTAGGGTTCCCTTATAGGACAATTTGGGGGTTAAGTGAGATACAGGTTGTAAAGCATTTAACATCATGCCTGGCACATTGAAAATACTCGCTACATGTCATCTCTTATTATTTTTATTATGAACAAATTGAACATTCTTGGCCTCAGTGCTGACATTTCCTGCTGATATGCAAACTGATTTTTCAGTGCACACAAATGGAGGGCATTGGGAATTCCTGGATTTTTTTCCTAGCTATAATTAGAAATGACAGAGTGATTAGGTGGCTAGAGGACATAATTAACCTCTCTGGCTCTCAGTATTCTCTTCTATAAAAGGAGGGGATGAAGCTAGAAGGCCCGAAAGAATCCTTCCTGTTCTAATATGTTTTTAAGATTTATATTTGCATTGGAAACCTTTATTTGATGAAGAAATCTTCATTTAAATTTTTTATTATTATTTTTTATTTTTGGTGAATTACAATCTCTTCCCTCTTATGAGCTATGGTCCCAGATAAATATCTGAGAACATAACAAGAAAGATCCCATTATCAGGCTAATTGTCTTTGTATTTCATATTCAAGACTGAACTAGTTCCTAATACGTTTGTTGTTGCCCAGGAAAATTATTTGTCTTATAAAAGGAGTAGAAGATGAGGAAGGCTAAGAGTTAAAAATCCCATGCATTGTTAGAGAGAATGATAACCAACCAATCTAAAGTGAGCAATGGCAAACCTTGTGATGGAGAAATTGATAATTGTACCTGACTAAAATGAAAAGTAACTTTTTGTTTTATAGATGACTACTCCTTGACTGCCCAGGGCTACCAATTATGGTGCCACCTTGTCTAACCTCTCACTCTGTCCCTTTTCCTTCTCATGAAAACATATCAGCCCAATGTTTCATCCCCCTAGGGCCTTGCTTCTGGTTGCTATGGCAACAGCTAGCTAATTCAAGCTAAATGTGTCCTTCCTGCCTTCTCAAGCAAGGGAGACTTCAGGAGACAATCTCTTCCTGGAAGTGAAATGACACTAATGGGGGAATCTGAAACAAAGATTTAAGACAGATATTTTGAAACAAGAAGTCTGTGGCACCTCTGAAATTACAACCTGGAAGCAGTCTTCCTTTCTACTTTATGTACAGAGCCAACATGGTCCCTTGTTATTCTTGTTCTTTCTTTTGCTAAACATCTATGCCTATCTGCTGTGATCATAGTGACAGGCTGGCTGTGGTCTGTCTCATGAAAAACTGCTAAGTGCTTTGACTGTACAGGTGATATTCAAATTCACTTAGCACCTTTTCCTAGACTCTCACTAATGCAGGAATATATGACAGTGGAGTAAACAACAAAACAATCTTTGACAATTTCTTATCGTGTGTCTTACTTTGTTATACCCAAGGTGGGTATTGTCAAATTATAAATTCCCTAGAACTGTGCTGTCTTGGAGATGTTAAATTGTAAAGGGAAAACATGTCAGCATTAAGGAGAAAGAGGGCTCTGGATATGGAATTATTAAGGTGGAGTAGCCTTTGGCAAAATGTTGCAGTACCTCCTCAGTCTTGTATGCTACTCATCCAAATAGCTAAGATTTCCCATCTCAGGTATTTAGACCTCCAAACTCTGTCCCCTTCTCTATTTACAAATTCACATGCAGCAAAAAAGGTAAATGACTAACAATAGCTTAAAATATTACCCATTCACAGAGGTATTTGAATTTTTATAGGAAATAGAGTTGTAGTTCAAACTATAGCAGAATGTAAGGCAGAAGCAAGAGGGGAAAGAAGAGAATTAGAGATGCAGATGATTCCGTATAGCCAAATAAAATGGAATGAACTGCATTTGCACTTCTGCTTTGGGCAAGTTATTTTACCTTATAAACCTTAGTTTTCA
Organism: Marmota marmota marmota; assembly: GCF_001458135.2. NCBI lineage: Eukaryota > Metazoa > Chordata > Mammalia > Rodentia > Sciuridae > Marmota > Marmota marmota. Next base: position 1,145,865 of record NW_025999864.1, read on the forward strand.
TGTCTATTTTGGAAGATCATGATTGCACCCATCTCATAAACATTTGCCAAAGAAAAAACAAGAGCTGGGCAGTAAAGTGGTAAAAATAGATTTTAATTAAGAACTTTTTCAATAGAGGAATAGACCTCAATAGAGACCTGTTGAATGCAGATGGGCAGATACAGATTTATATCTAAGGAACAGGGTGGGAATCAGTGGATAGAAAATCAATAAGAGGATATATCAGGGTAAGAATATATCTGGGTAAATGATCTGACAGCATTATTATGGTTTGAATACAAGGTGTCCCCCAAAAGTGCCATTAATACAGGAATATTCAGAAGTGAAAGGATTAAATTAACCTAGTTAGTCCATCCTAGTTTGAATGGGGGTAACTATAGTCAGATGGGGTTTGGCTGGAGGAAGTGGGTCACTAGGGGCATGACTTGGAAGGGTGCATCTTCCCTGTGGCTTCTTCATTACTTCCTTCTTTTAGGACTCCCAACTCCACCATGAGATGATCAACTTTCCTCCACTGGACTCTTATCCCATAAGGTGCTACCTCATCTTGGGCCTGGAGCAATTAATTTAACCATCTATAGACTGAGATCTCTGAAACATTGAATCCCAAATAAACTTTTCCTCCTCTAGTTGTTTCTGTCGTGTATTTTGGCTACATATATACAAAACTAACATAAAGCAGAAATTGGTACTAACAAGTAGGATTATTGCTGTGACTAACCTGACCATGTGGTTTGGAAGCTTTTGGTTTGTGGGAGGAATTTTGAAAAGTTTAGAGATGTGAGCTAAAAAGTTTTGAAATCTAAGCATAGTTTAATGAATGATTCTAGTGAGACCTCAGAAGACCAGAATGCTGATAGGAATACTGTAGACCACATTCATGAAGTCTCAGAGGGAAATGAGGGCTCTAGTGGGCATATACTAGAGGCTACCTATGTTACATTCTGGCAAAAACTTAGATACATTTTGCCCATGTCCTGAGACTTTGTGTGAGACTGAATTTAAAGGTAATGGTCTAACTAATCTGTCAGAGATTATTTCAAGGCAGCATGGCATTCAGTCAGGGGCTTAGATATTGCCTACAGCTTTTAGCTTAGCTTGCTATGAGAATCAGGAGCAGTAAACAGAGCTAAACGATTTTTTAAAACTTTCAGTTTGGCCAGAAAAGTTCATGTAATGCTAAGGCTAAGGAAGTTGTGCTTGTTGAAGAGATTGTGTCCCCTGAAGAAATCTTATATGAAGATAATAGGAAAGGTGTCTTGAGGAAATCTCAGGAATTTGTAAGACCACACCAAGCAGGCTCCAGGATGTAGAAGGGAAAATTATTTTTAGAGTAAATCAAGGGAGTACCCTGCTTGCACAAGGGATGTAGGCTGGACTGCCCAGGCACTCAGAGGCCACTGCAACCTTGATTCCAGGGAGCCTAGGTATTTGGCTAGTTGGTAACAGACCTTGGCATCATCCATATGGTGCTGGTTCTGTAGGAATATAGGATGCTAAATAGAAGAGGTAATGAAAGCCTCCACTGAGATATCAAAGGAAGGCCTGGAAGGGCAAGCAAATTGTAGCAGGGTTGGAATCCCTGCAGGATGGCAGTTATAACTACCCAAAATTAATTTGTTCATGCATTTGTAGGTTTCTTGTTTTCTTTCACTAATATATGGGCTCCATAATGGCAAATGCTTTGCAGATCTTGTTATACTTCTGGGTATATAAAAGGAAATGAAACTGCTGTCTTGAAGAATGATGCATGAAGCTGTGAAGATGAAGTTGAAACTGGAATGGAGACTCCAGGAATTAAGAGGTGCAAATAAGGGGTTGGGGTTGTGGCTTAGTGGTAGAGTTCGATCCTCAGTATCACATAAAAATAAATAAACAAAATAAAGGTATTGTGTCCAACTGCAACTAAAAAAAATTATTTAGAAAAAAGAGGTGCAAATAATGTGGGCTGTCTGCTGGGAAAAGCTGCTGGTTGGGTTGAGAGCCAGGCTTAAAGAGAGGCCATGTGCACTACAACAGGCAAGGCCAAGGGGGTAGGGTTGCCCTGGCCTTTTGAAGAGCTCATCTTGTAGCCATGTGTCCTAGATGCTGAGTGTAGCGTTACAGGACCTGTTTGCCCAGCTGTGTTTTTGTCACGCGTTGATCCCATTCCTTCTTCCTATGCCCCTATTCCTTCCTTTTGGATTGGGAATATTTACTCTGTGCCACTGTATACTAGATATCTTGATTTTTATTTTTATAGGCACTCGTGGTCAAGAGTTTGCCTTGAGTCTCAGAGAAGACTTTGGACTTGGACTTTGGGACAATTCTAAAACTGTTAAGAGTATGGAATTCTTGGAGATGGATTAAATGCATTTTGCATTGTGAGATGGACCTTTAGCTTTTGTGGTCAGGGGTGTAATGTTATAGTTTGGATATGAGGTTCCCCCCAACAGCTCCTGTTAATGCAAGCACTTTCAGAGGCAAAATGGTTAGATTATAAGAGTTATTACCTAATTAGTTCAACCTACTCAAGTCCGTTTCCTACTTTTTCCTTGAGTTGCTTTTTTTTTGTCAATTGAATGAGTTTCATGTATTTTGTGATATTACCACCTTATCAGATGTATGCTTTGTAAATAGTCTTTTCCGGGCTGGGGATGTGGCTCAAGTGGTAATGCACTCACCTGGCATGCGCGGGGCGCTGGGTTCCATCCTCAGCACAACATAAAATAAAAATAAAAAATAAAGATGTTGTGTCCATCAAAAAATTAAAAAAATTAAAAAAAATTTTCTCTCTCTCTCTTTAAAAAAAAGTCTTTTCCACTTATAGGTTGGTTTTTCACCTTATTGTTTGCTTTGCTTATGAGACTTTTTAGTTTGGTGTAGAACCACTTTTTTTGTTGTTTTTATTTCTTTGCTCATTTTGATGTCATATCCAAAAAACCATGGCCAAGACCATTGTCAAGAAGCTTGTTCTTTACACTTTCTTCTAACAGTTTTTCAGTTTTCTTTCTTGGTCAATAGATGTATTAAAAGTCCTTTGATATCACTACAGATAAGAGAAATTCAAATGAAAAACATAATCAGATATCATCTCACACCTATTAGGATGTCTGATAAAAGTTGAAAGATAGATAGCACATTAGGATGCGGAGAAAAGGAAACCTTGTATATTTTTAGTGAGAATGGAAATTGGTACAGTTGTTATGGAAAAGAGTATAGAGATTCCTCAAAAAATTAAAAATACGGCTGCCATATATCCAGCAATACTACTTCTGGGTATATAAAAGGAAATGAAACTGCTGTCTTGAAGATATATCTATACAAACATGCTTATTTCACATTATTCACCATTGCCAAGATGTGGAAATAATCTAAATGTCCATTCCCAGAAGAATGGATAAGGAAATTGTGGTATATATACACAGTACTGTTCAGACTTTAAAAAGAAGGGAATTCCTACATTTGCCACAACACGAATGCACTTGGAGAACATGAAATAAGACTGAGTCAGAAAGTAAAATACTCTATAACATCATGTATAGGTAGATTCTTAAAAAGTCAGTTTCAAAAGAAACCAAAAATTTTCTAATTTGATTTCATAGAACCACAGAGTAGATGCTTACTAGGAATAGAGGGTTGGAGAAAAAAGGTAGAAAATGATCAAAGGGCACAAAGCTTCAGTTACATTGGATGCATCAGTGCTAGAGATCAAATGTATGGCATGGGACTACAGTTACTAATACTGTACTGTATACATGAAATTTGCTATTAGAGTACATCTTAAATGTTCTCATCACACACAGACATGTAACTATGTTAGGAGATAGGTATATTTTAGCTTGACAATATTGATCAGTTCACTACCAATAATGGTAAACAGTGGTTTAATTTCCTTTAGTTATATTCCCACTGAGTATCTGCCAAACATATCCATATACTATTACAAATGTTATGCTGGGAGAACAGTAGAGAACAAGATCTGCAAAGCATTTGCCATTATGGAGCCCACATATTTGTGAAAGAAAATAAGAAACAGACAAATGCATGCACAAATTAATTTTGGGTAGTTATAACTGCCATGGATAAAAAAAAAACCAGGGTAATGAAATAAGGAGTGGATTGGAGTAGAGCTAGATTAGATAGTGGGCAGGTAAGATTGGATTAGAACTATCTTAATGGGCAGGTAAGATGTCTCTAGGAAGTGGACATATGCACAGAGTTTAAATAAAACAGGGAGTAAGTCATGTTAGGCTCTATCAGAAGGAATCAGGAAATCAGCCATATTTTGTTGAATTGTTTATTTTCTGGTCAATTTCCTGTTATCTAGAAGTTTTGATCTTGAATCTTGAATTTGACTAGGGCGAAATGAAAGCAGGAAAGTAGAGTTTTCTGAGCACTTATTATGTGCTGTACTTCCCACTTTAAACAGGTTCATTATGCCTGCTAATGAAACACCTAATCATGCTGTCATTTCTCCTATCAGTTCTATGAAGTTATTATTCTCCCAAGTTAGAAACTGAGACTGGAGAATTTTCAGCCACTTGCTCCAGAATTCTAAGGGTCTGAAACAGAATTCAAAGAGATTCCATCCATCACTGACAAAGTCTCCAAACAGCACTACAACACAAGAGGACGGTGCCCTAGAATGCCTTGGAAAAGCAGTCCCCCTGCTCTTCCCTCCCCCTTTAAATTTTTAAAAGCTATTAGTCCTTACATAGTCATTGAGAGTGTATCCAAAAACTCTCAAGTCTTCACTTAGCAGAAGCATGGACTACACCCACCTGATCATGAGAGTGTGGTTCTTGTTTGAAAACAGAGGACTGCCCATACCCAGATGCAACCAGGGGACAGCTAGAATGTGGGCTTGGTTTTATATTTCCACTATCCAATCCTGATATTCAGGGTCTCAAAGAATTTCTGCTGTCTTCTCCTTGGGGAACTTTCAGATCAATCAATGATTTTTTTTTTGTATGTACACTTAAGTGTCATTTTGTCAACACACATGTCTTTGGCCAGCTGTAGGAATTGTTACTACAAAGACATGTGGCTTTTTAGAAATTGTTCAGACAAACTTATGAGGCAGTAATCATGGGAAAAGAGGGTTTTCTCTTGGGAAACTTTATACTTATTTAAGATGCAGCCTTGCTTTAAATATTTGGGGAAGAAGAAAAGGCATCGAGAAGCTTCTATCTGCAATTTAATCTTGAATGTTTAATCTATGAGTTAGTAATTTTATTCCTTTTATGGAATGAGAAATCTGAGACTTAGGAATGTTTTCTGAGTCACCTAGTACTAATCATCCAAGAAAATTAAGATTTGAGTTCATTTCTATCCAGATGTGCCAAAGTCTGTATTTTTTGAACTAAAGCAGCTACCTCTTTTGGAATTTATGTTCAGAATCATCAGCATATTTTTTTCCAGATAACCCCACTAGTATTTGAGAGGTTTTCTTTCAATGCAAATTTGTTTAGAATATTAAATTCATTTGAAGTCAAGTCTGAGTGGATGATCACATTGTATGATATCATTTTTGTTACTCCCAACTAGAAATAAAAGAGAAGGGCAAGATTACTTATCATTCATCTTTGCTTTCTTTTAGCCACAAGCATTGGGCTTTGTACATAGTCAATCCATGGATTTAAAAAAAAAAGATTTTGCTTAAATGTAACACATTGATCTAGGTATCAACCATCTATACCTAGCATTAACTTATTGAACAGATTTTCTGTTTGTGAGAAGAAGCCTGAAAGAATGGGATATAGGACAGATGAGTTTTTATGGTGGGGCTATGACACAGGAAGGTCAAATGTCAGTGTTTTTTTTTGTGTGTGGGGGGGAAGAGAGGATAGGTGGAGGGTGGAGACTGGAAAGGTTGAGTAGGGGAGTAGGGGTGGGCAACATGAGGGTTGTAGAGACTAAGACACAGGTTTAGACTCCAGAAATGGGCTGGAGGGGAGAGAATAAAAGAAGTAGGGCTGTCTTTCCAGCCTTAGGAGAGAAACACACTTCAGAATTAAAATATAATAAAATGTGGACATAAAATTATACTTCCAGGATCCACTTGGAGCCTTAGAAGTCATGGTAATCTTATTTGCCTCAGGTAGAGCTGAGCACTTTTTTCATGACTGCACCATGGAGTTAACTCCAGCTAAAATATAAATTCTTCTATTTTTTGGAAGCCTTAACAACACCCCTGACTCAAATATAGTTGTTCTTATTATGGAATGAGGACATATCTTTAATCCCATCCATCACAAATAACCAGCAAAGGGAAAGTAATTAGTAAATGTTTGTGCCTTAATTTATTCAGCCTACTCAACTTCATGAGGTAGAGACAGGCAAAGTTCTCTTTTAAGTTAAATGCTTACTGAGATCAAGTAGGTGAATGTTAAATCATGAAATCTTAGGAACATATGTATGGAAGCACATAGATTTCACCTTCATTAGGGGATAATTCTTGGAAACAGAACTTCAATAACATTGTCACCCCCATTTGTGAATCTATAAAAAGCAGCACCAATTTTAGTGAGGCACCTAGAATATCTTATGAAACTTTGGCATATAATTAATTCAAAATGCTCTGTCATTAAATCATGTAATCATGCTTTGTGAGCATACATGAGTTTAATTGGGGGTAATGTAACTAAGGAGACTGAGATCTAGAATGCTGTAAATAAAATAACTGCTAGCAGTTCCTGCAGTATAAATTTAGATCAGCAGGCAATCTTTCAAAGGTCCCAGGGCTGGGTTAGCAGTCTCTCTCTTCTATGTGAAAACAACAGAAAGATCACCACGCCTTTTAAATGGAAGGTCTGCATATAGTGTGGGAGTGCTCCAGTATCAGCAGGGAGGGAAACTGGACATAAGCTCACTGAACCATCAATAAACTGCTCTTAGTTTGCAGAGGAGATATGAGTATAGCACAGTCATAGACTCTTTGAAGTTGGGACATTATACTGTAGTGAAAAGAACTCTGCATTTCTAATGGTGCCATATTTGACTTTTATCATTTGTTCCTCACTGGTAAATGGAGAGAATAGTACCTGCTTTGTAGAGGTTTTTAAGGATGGAAAACAACAACAAACAACAATAACAGAAAAACAATTCATGGGATGCTTGCTACAGTGCCTGGCATGTAGGAGATATTCAATAAATGCTATTGATTTTCCCAAGCCCCCAGCACAAAAATGTCCCATACATTGTAAGAATAGATAATTGTTGACAGGACTATAAAGTGTGTCCATTGAAATGAATTCCCCAAGGGTGGCCTATATTTCTAGTCAGACACCCAAAGGAACAAATTAAACTCAGATCATATTTAAGACACAGTCAGGCTAACAGAGACAGAAAATTGGGGAAAAAAAATCACAAGGTCAATAGTGGCTGCTCTCCTATGATGGGATCCCAAAGTTGAAGGCAGAAAAACAGACATGAGGCATTTTGCTCTGCCATTTTTCTTTCTTATGCTTATGCACCCATTACTAACTGATGTCAGCAGTCTGCCCTCTCTAACCAGATGGGTCCTCAGACTCAAAAGCACAGTGTTCTAGCGGGCATTTATAATCCATTAGCATTAGCACTATGACACAGCCTATTTGCTATTCTTGGTGGAAGGCTGGAGCCCACTGCCTGCCAGACCCTATCCATTGAAAAACAAAAGGAAAACAATTAGTCCTCTCTTTATTCCTTCTGAATGACTCCCAAAGCAAGAGGGAGAGAGCTTTGTTCCTTTCTCTTTGCTGAGTGACTCTAGATTGTAGGTGATTCTTTACACCTTATATTTGCATACCTTTTTACATTTATAAATTTTTTTTTCAAAAATTTTTAACATTAAAATTTTTTAGTTGTAGGTGGACGCAATACATTCGTTTTATTTTCATGTGGTGCTGAGGATTAAACCCAAGGCCTCATGCATGCTAGGCGAGCCCTTTACCTTTGAGCCACAACCCCAGCCCCCAGTCTTAAATACTTTTAAGTACACATAATCCTGATAAAAACTATAAGTAAGAGGTGGGTTAAATATTTTTACACTCACTGTATCTAGGAGAAAATCAAGGTTCTGAGGAGTTAATGAACTTATCCAGGATGATAGAGCCAGTAAGTGGCATATTTGGAACTTGAAGTTTGAGATGTTCAACTGCAAAATCTGGTAATTACTTAAAGGCAAATGCCACAGTTAGTAAGTAAGTAATGGTACACAAATGCTTCATAGAGGAGACTCAGGTCTTCAAAGAGAAGATAATATTTGGAGTTGATAAAACATAGTAGGACGTATTCTAGGTTAGGCACCATGAGCAATGGTACAGAAGTGTGATTTTGTGGGCTTGGCAAACCGTGGAGGTAGGTATCAGACACAGGAAAGAGAACACTAAGACTGGCATGGGTGGTAATGTAGGGGTACTGAGGAATATTAGAAAAAGAGCAGACCAGGAAGCTGATTCCTCCTAAGGCAGGCTCAGAGCAAACACACTGCTTCACTTTATTGATCATCAAGCTATAATCTATGATTTTATGTAAACCTTTTGGAATCAATTTATATTTTCAACTTGTCAGATATGGGCACTGTCCAAATTGCCTTTCTTTGGTCCTTCAAAAAAAAAAAGATGGGAGGGGATTCCAAGATGGCCGCGAATAGAGTGCATCACACCCCGTGTACCGCGACACTGCACAGGTGAATAACGAGTTAGAATGACAAAAAGCTATCTTGTCAGGAATTTACAGCAAAATCGGGGTGCACTGAAACCTAGAGGAAGGATTTCCATCACCGAGGACAGGTTATTGAATCTCAAACGCGAGCCAACTGTGCGACCGGAGATCCAGGCTGACTGACCCACCGCTCGCCACGCGGCCTGCCCCACGGCTACAGATGGCTGGGCGCCGCAGAGAAGCGACCAGCAAGCAGAGAGAAACAGTGCTACGGATTCTGTGAAGTCCTGCCGGCTGTGCCCTCACTGAGCTCCGGGCTGAGTTCGGGGTTTGAGATGGGGAAGGAAGCGGTCCAGTTCTATCCCCCACAACGGAAAGTCCACCAAGGAAGACAGCGGCCACAATCTTGGAGAGCTGACGTCACCACCGCCAGTTTCCGACAGATTGCAACAATAAAACAGGTGTGTGTTACTCAGCCCATCTCCCATACAGCGGGGAATTTGCATAAAATCTTTCCCAGGCTTTCCGGGGGAGGGATTATAAGAACGAGCCTGCATAAAGATGCGGGGAAAGGTAGAGACACCTGACCTCCAACTCCCCCTCCAATCAGCGGCGAAAACAAAACCTGTCTTGCCGGCTCTGGGAGAGGGGCAAGTGGAAAAAATCAAAACAATAGGGTGCTGATTCCCAATAGCCACCCTCCACACCCAGCAAACCGCAGGCCCAGAGTACCGTTTGAACTGCTGAGAGGCATCACACAGGGGAAGGCCGGGCAAGCAGGAGAAGCCAGGGGACTAGAGGCCAGGCCCTCGCGACTGGGCGGCTAGAGATCGCCCGCCCGCCGGCGACCAACCGCCCACCCACTGCCCGCACGACTGGGCGGCTAGAGACTGCCTGCCCGCCCGCCGGCGACCGCCCGCGGCCCCCACGACTGGGCGGCTGGAGACCGAGGTGCTCCCAGGAGGTACGGCGCACAGACTCTAGGAAGAGGTCTATAGCCAGGCCTTCATGAAGTAGACAACCGGGAGCTGAAACCAACCAGAGACAGACCAGTCCCACCCCTCCCTTCGGACACCCTGGCAAGGAGCCTGGG
>NW_025999864.1:1157837-1159065 GCF_001458135.2 Marmota marmota marmota
GGAATCTATGGGACACAATGAAAGCAGTTTTAAGGGGGAAATTCATTTCCTGGAGTTTTTTCCTCAAAAAAAGAAAAAACAAACAAATAAATGAACTCACACTACACCTCAAAACCCTAAAAAAGGAAGAGCAAAACAACAGCAAATGTAGTAGAATACAAGAAATAATTAAAATCAGAGCAGAAATCAACGAAACTGAAACAAAAAAAACCATTGAAAAAATTGGTAAAACTAAACGTTGTTTCTTTGAAAAAATAAATAAGATCGACAGGCCCTTAGCCATGCTAATGAAGAGAAGAAGAGAGAGAACTCAAATTACTAACATACGGGATGAAAAAGGCAATATCACAACAGACACTACAGAAATACAGAAGATAATTAGAAAGTATTTTGAAACCCTATATTCCAATAAAATAGAAGATAGTGAAGATATTGATAAATTTCTTAAGTCATATGATCTGCCCAGATTGAGTCAGGAAGACACACACAATTTAAACAGACCAATAACAAAGGTAGAAATAGAAGAAGCCATCAAAAGACTACCAACCAAAAAAAGCCCTGGACCGGATGGGTATACAGCAGAGTTTTACAAAACCTTCAAAGAAGGATTAATACCAATACTTTTCAAGCTATTTCAAGAAATAGAAAAAGAAGGAGCTCTTCCAAATTCATTCTATGAGGCCAACATCACCCTGATCCCGAAACCAGACAAAGACAATTCAAAGAAAGAAAACTACAGACCAATATCTCTAATGAACTTGGATGCAAAAATTCTCAATAAACTCCTGGCGAATCGAATACAAAAGCATATCAAAAAAATTTTGAACCATGATCAATTAGGATTCATCTCTGGGATGCAAGGTTGGTTCAATATACGGAAATCAATAAATGTTATTCACGACATCAATAGACTTAAAGATAAGAACCATATGATCATCTCAATAGATGCAAAAAAAGCATTCGACAAAGTACAGCATCCCTTTATGTTCAAAACACTAGAAAAACTAGGGATAACAGGAATTTACCTCAACATTGTAAAAGCTATATATGCTAAACCTCAGGCTAGCATCATCCTAAATGGAGAAAAACTGAAGGCATTCCCTCTAAAATCTGGAACAAGACAGGGATGCCCTCTCTCACCACTTCTATACAATTTAGTTCTTGAAATACTAGCCAGAGCAATTAGACAGACAAAAGAAATTAAAGGCATAAAAATAGGAAAAGAATT
>NW_025999864.1:1159082-1209294 GCF_001458135.2 Marmota marmota marmota
CTTAAAAGAGTGTACTATAGGGATACTGCCACATCAATGATCATAGCAGCACAATTCACAATAGCTAGACTGTGGAACCAACCTAGATGCCCTTCAATAGATGAATGGATAAAAAAATGTGGCATTTATACACAATGGAGTATTACGCAGCACTAAAAAATGACAAAATCATGGAATTTGCAGGGAAATGGATGGCATTAGAGCAGATTATGCTAAGCGAAGCTAGCCAATCCTTAAAAAACAAATACCAAATGTCTTCCTTGATATAAAGAGAGCAACTAAGAACAGAACAGGGAGGAAGAGCATGAGGAAAAGGTTAACATTAAACAGAGACAAGTGGGGGGAGAGAAAGGGAGAGAGAAGGGAAATCGTATGGAAATGGTAGGAGACCCTCAATGTTACACAAAATTACATATAAGAGGTTGTGAGGGGAAGGGGGGGAAGAAGGGAGAGAATTGAACAACAGCAGATGAGGTAGAGAGGGAAGATGGGAGGGGAGGGGAGGGGGCATAGTAGGGGATAGGAAAGGTAGCAGAATACAACAGTCACTAATATGCCATTTTGTGAAAATGTGAATGTGTAACCGATGTGATTCTGCAATTTGTATTTGGGGTAAAAATGGGAGTTCATAACCCACTTGAGTCAAATGTATGAAAGATGATATATCATGAGCTTTGTAATGTTTTGAACAACCAATAAAAAAAAAGATGGAAAGAAAGAAAAGATTTAAGGTGGAAAGGAGAAATCTAATATTCTTGAGTTAGCAAGCAGTTTTGTATTCTTTTCTTCCTACACCCTTAGTGGCTTTTTATATGTCTGTGTTTCATGGCCTTGGTCTTTTCTGGAAAATAAGAAAAATAAGAAAAAATAAGAAAAAAATAAATCTTATTGTGCAAAAACAATAAGATTTATATGTATATATATATAATACATATATATAAATATGTATGTATACACACACATATAAATGTTAGCATGCTAAAGTTTATAAGGAATGAAAAAAATCTCTTCTAAACCTCAGAGGAAAAAGTGATAAAATGACTAAAAACTAAGTTTAAATGACAATGTACAAGATTTGTGTGAAGAGCATTTTAAACATGATGAAAGATAGAAATATGACTTGCACAATTGAAACCATGTCTTGTTTCTACAAAGATCATCATACATATATTAATTTTCTTAATTAATATATAAATTAATATAATTATAATCAAATATCTCTAAAATTTTTTCCTTGAACAAGATAAGCTGCTGATAATTTTATGAAAAAAACTGGAAGCAACAATGGTCAAGAAAAATTACAAAATAGAAGAGCAATGAGTTAGGCTTAGTCCTATGGCATAGTAAATTGTAAACAGAAATTAAAATGATGTGGTACTTGATGCTAAATACAGATAAATTAATAAAGTATAGCCCATAAATAGATGCAAATACACAAATATATATTTAGGGTATGGTAAAAATAGTATTGCTTCTCAGTAGGGTAAAAATGAATTCTTCAGTAAGAATTAAACAATTATATAGAAGAAGATAAAGAAATCAGAGAAGGGCTGGAAGAAAATAGACACACACACACACACACATACACACGTGTATAGGGAGAGGAAAGCCTTGCTATTTGAGACACAAAAATCTACAAATCATAAAAACTATATCAATATATTTATTGAAATCAATGTTTTAATCTGTAAGAAAAAACACAAATAAGTTCCAATGGAAATCTGAGAAAAAGTATTTACATATCTTAGACTAATTTTTCTAATTTATTAAATATAATAAAATATGAGGAAAATTTTTAAAAATCAATAGAAAAATTGGAAAATATATGAAGAATTCATAGCAAAATATAGAATTCTTAAAAACATAAAATTGTCTTCTCACACTAATCATGTGAGAAATGTAAATTATAACTACAATGATAATGTTTTTACACATCAAATGGAAAAGATAAAATAGTTATTGTATTGCATTAGTAAAGAACAAAATAGTAGTTAATTTCAGACATCTTAGGTGATGTCAGGCCCACTGGCATAGACCTGTAATCCCAGCAAGTTGGGAGGCTAAGGCAATAGGATCACAGTTGGAAACTGGCCTGGGAAACTCAGTGAAACCCTGTCTCAAAATAAAATAAAAGGAGTGAGGGATGTGGCACTTTAGCACTAAGAAAACAAAATATCAGGGATGGTACAGTGATCAGTAGAACTCTTGGAAGGTAATTTGCAATATCTTTTAAAATTTTAAATATATGTTTCCTTTATTTCAGAAATTCCACTTTTAAGAATTTGTTCTACAGTTATATTATCACATATGTATGTAGAACATGCAGAAACATAATCATTCTATTATTGTTTATAATAGTAAGAGATTTAAACAACCTAAATGTTAGTAGGGTACTGGTTAAACTCAATACATGGATATAATGAAAGATCATGCAGCTATTAAAAATTAAAAGTTTTAAATATTAGCTCTGTTATGACCACAGCACACTTCCAAGGTCTCTTTTATTTTTGGCAAAGTCTCAAAAAGTTATCAGGAGGATGGGAGGGATTATGAATAGTGACTTCTCTCTTCAGTTATATTCATTATAACAAAGAATAATTCGTTAGAAAGATAAATGAATTTAGACAGGCAGAGGGCATAGATTGTGGTTGCTCTTTACATCTCTAAGAGCAAAAAGAAGAGGAGAAAAAAGATAGTTTAAAGAGTATATCATGGTCAGGCATGTCCCTGGAAAATCCTTATGGAGACAAGTAGAAAGTCCCTTGATTTCATTGTATAGGAAGCTCTATGATCTATGACACAGACACAGAAAAAGACCACCTCAGTATGGCATAGCAAAATGTCAGGGCCAGGATCCCAGAAGGTAGTCCTAGAGACCATGGCTTGCCAAATAGCATAATGCTATCCCTACCCAGTAGCCTGTGATACCCCTGGATATTAATACAGGTGGGAGGTTGGGTAGGGAATAAAACTCTAGGAAACCTTTTCAGAGAGCCTCAATTTCACAGGATTCTTAACCCTTCATCAGCTGGAGCATCCTTGTGAAGAAAGAGGAGGACATTTGTAGACCTCCATTTGTGCAGATGTATTTGTCTGCATGTCACCTGGGTTATTAAGAAATAATAATTTCTCCATTGTCCTCCATCTAGTGGTTCTGACCTAAGCGCTCTGGGATGGGTCCAGGTTTTGGCATTTGTTAAATGTTTACCCAGGTAATTCTTCTGTGTAACCAGGTATGAGAATCAAGGGCCATGTTCTTATATTTTATTCTGTCTTTCTTCCTCTTTTAAAAACTCTTTGATAATGCAGTAATGAGTAGCAATGTCTAGTGTTTGCCAGTTTTATTTCTGATGTCCTTCAAACTCATTTGGGTCTCTTGGGAGAAAAAGAGAAAAAGGTCAAGACAGAGAGAGACTCATTGGAAGAGAGAGGGCTGGGTGGGGGGAGAGACAGAGAACGTCAAAGAGGGAGAGAAATTGAAATGGAAATGCTGAATTCTTCCTTCCAAACTTATTTCAGAATCTTCAAGCACAGGACCTGAAAGTTTGCAGTTTACATGCTTCTGAGTTAATTTTTATGCACACTTGAAGTTGGAAAGTCTGAGCTATTGGGAGATTCATTTATAGTACAATTGATGGAGCAGAAAGGGACTTATGCCAACTGGTGAAGGGTGATGAGACAGAAGCCTCATTGTCAAAGAGAACTGGACTAAGCAGAGGAGTTTGTGCAGGCTGCTTGGATCTCAAATAAACAACCCCACAAACCTGAGGACTTTTATATGAAAATCAAAATCTAACCTCATTCACTTTTTCCATGAGAAACCCAGCTGAGTTGGGCACTTGGAAAGAAACTCATCAATTACACCAGCCATTGCATTCAGAGCCCATCCTAATCCAGTATGACTTTGCCTTAACTTGATGACATCTGTGAAGATCCTATTTTTAAACAAAGTCACATTTAGAGTTACCACTAGGACTTCAATGTATGCTTTTGAAGGACATAATTCAACCCACCACAGACACTTTGTGCAAAGCTACCTTCATTTTACATGTGGCTATTTTACCAATGAGACTAGCAGTAGCCAGACTTTTCAGATCCATTTTTCTCATTTCTTTATTTATAAACCTATAAATTATTCTTTCCAGAGTTGTATTTCCACTCTGGTCAAAGTATAGCTAAGAAGGAAGGGATGATGATACCTCATCACTTTCTCCTTTTCCAGGCTGATAGGCATTAAATTACACTGACAAGACAGATGCCTTGGGAGCAAATGACCAGTTTATGGAAAAAAAGAGTCACAAAGTATATGTAAAAATAGTTTTTCATATTTGAGCTCTTTTCATACCCAAATGCTAGAATATCTATTTGACCATAGAAGTCACATTTGGATTCACAGAGCCATTTTTGTCCTCTGTACCTGAATATCATTGTAAAAAAGCACAAAATTCCAGAGAGGAGGCAAAGAGGTCTCTTTGGATTTCCTGGTGACATTTTGACTTGATTTTTCTTTTTCTTTTTTTCCTGTAGAAAAGGAATGGCTGAAAGAAAACTCCTCAAATCAAGTTCTAAGCCAACTGCTTTTAAGTCCTTGTAAAGCCATGAAACAAAGAAAAGTCTTTGCTATTTATTCACTGACTAGGAATAAGCTGAGTTTTTACTCAAAGAGCTTTTATTTCCTTTGGGCATTGTAGGCATCATGCATTTTAAGTGGACAACTCTAATTCCAAATTGTCAAAGAAGAGAAGAACCTTTAGGATCAGGTTGCCAGGACCCAGAATCATAATCATAAGAATAAGGATATAGAACGCAGAGAAATAGAGGTAATAAGGAGGAAGTGAAGCCAGAAGCAACAGATATCAAAACCAGAAAGGCTAGGGAGGGCAAACTTCTGCAGTGGATCAAGGCAGATTATCATTACTGAGGAAAACTCTTAGTGCCTCTAAAACCTGGTTGGTCTGGTGATATTCCATTGGCTTTCACAGAATTTAAAAGTGGCTTCTACAACATCATAGAAATTTTACTGAAGCTGCTCATTGGAAGGGGACTCTCATATGCACATCGTGGATTTTGTTTTCATATTTAAGGGAGATGTCAAACGTACAAGGACAAGACAAGGAGATTCAGACTTCAGTTCCTTTGCTATTTGCAGTCTGACCACATGAGATGTACACAATATGCAAAAATCTTGTTTCTGAATGAATCGAGGTTATTCATCATCTTCCGGCTCCACTCTATAGGTGTGAGTTCGGAGTTATCTTGCTTTCTCATTGATAAATGTTATAAATGAACTTTCAGGGAGATGAGAGCACATGACAACCATTTCCCTGATTTGTGGGAGAGTGAAGGTAATGCAAATAGATTTTGACTCGGGTTGAAGCCAATGTTACAAAGGAAAGGAGCCATTTTGTAGGGCAGTTTTTCCCTTCACAGTGACAGATCATACCAACTGCTAAAAAGTAGCCAGCACTGTTGCCTGGATTAGGGCCTCTGTGCTGGTTGTAGAAACGGAACTTTCAAGTGTTGGTCCTGGAGCAGCAACAGCTACCTGAGAAGAAGCTGGCTCTTGAGAAAGAGGGAGTCTGCAGATCTATTACATTTGGTCCTACGTTTTATTTTGAGCCTGTATCAGCTGAATTCCCAGCCCTGAAATACAGCTTTGAAAGACTAGACTGGAAGTTGTGGAGTATATATTGGGATTGTGTATGTGGTGTGTGTGTGTGTGTGTGTGTGTGTGTGTAAGAGTATGTGTGT
The DNA here is from genome assembly GCF_001458135.2 of Marmota marmota marmota. Taxonomy (NCBI): domain Eukaryota; kingdom Metazoa; phylum Chordata; class Mammalia; order Rodentia; family Sciuridae; genus Marmota; species Marmota marmota. The sequence continues at coordinate 1,164,834 of NW_025999864.1, forward strand.
GTGTGTATGCATGTCCATGCTCATGAAATCAGAAGGTTTAGGGGCAGCTGACTTCTGAGATTGACTCATGTTACTAGACAGAATTATTTGACTTATGTTTCTGTGTGGACTTAAAGTGGTACACCTGAGTCTAAAATGTCATTATCTGTTGGAATGAGAAGGAAATTTGTTGGGATGAACAGGAATAGGAGAAATACAAAACTAAGTGTTCTCAGTTATACCTGTATGTCTTCTATAGGATGAATAGACTGAGAAACTTTAGGTTTAACCTTGTATGCATTACTTCAGAATTGGGCATTTCCTACATGCTGAGACTTAAAAGATCCAAAGAAAAGTCCCATTCCTCTATAAACTTTTCCACTAAGACTCCATAACATTTTCATACTCGGTACTTGTGTACTGAAAGATAGGGCTCCTTGTTTAAGATTATGTGAGGTTTCCAGTGCATTTTGCAACCTACATGGTTGCTCTCCAACTCAGTTGCCATCACTGTCTTCTTCATTGCTGTACTCTCCTCCTGGATAGAAATGTCAAGCCAAATCATGTAGGAATACCACTGTCCTCTCACCTGTTCTACTGACCAGCCTCCTGTAAGCACCAGGATTCGGGTTTCAAGAAAATGAAAAGAAGCTTCTCCCACAGGGTATCTTAACACAAGAAGGTTAAGATACCTTGAGTTAACGCATTTAGGTCACCTGGTAACTTGAAGTTTTATATATGATACTCAAGTCTAAGTGTCTTTTAATATAGTAGTGTAAATGTAGAAGTGACTTGATCAAATGTATATCTTCTTCTGAGAAGTGTCTATTAAGTTCCTTAGCCCATTTATTGATTAAGTTGTTTGGTTTTTTGGTGTTAAGTTTTTTGAGTTTTTTATATATCCCGAAGATTAGTGCTTTATCTGACAGGCATGTGGCAAAAATTTTCTCCCAAAATATAAGCTCTCTCTTTACCTCATTGATTGTTTCTTTTGCTGAGAAGACACTTTTTAGTTTAAGTCCATCCCATTTATTAACTCTTGATTTTATTTCTTGCGCTTCAGGAATCATGTTAAGGAAGTCACGGCCTAATCTGACATGATGAAGATTTGGGCCTACTTTTTCCTCTGTTAAGCACAGGGTCTCTGTTCTAATTCCTAGGTCCTTGATTCATTTTGAGTTGAGTTTTGTGCATGGTGAGAGATAGGGTTTTATTTTCATTTTGCTGCATATGGATTTCCAGTTTTCCCAGAACCATTTGTTGAAGAGGTTATTTTTTCTCCACTGTATGTTTTTGGCACATTTGTCTAATATGAGATAACTGTATTTATGTGGGATTTTCTTGTGTCTTTTATTCTGTTCCACTGATCTACATGTCTATTTTGGTGCCAATACCATGCCATTTTTGTTACTATAGGTTTGTAGTATAGTTTAAGGCCTGGTACTGTGATGCCTCCTGCTTTACTCTTCTTGCTAAGGATTGCTTTGGTTATTCTAGGTCTATTATTTTTCCAAATAAATTTCATGATTGCCTTTTATATTTCTATAAGGAATGACATTGGGATTTTAATTGTAATCACATTAAATCTGAATAGTGCTTTGGGTAGTATGGCCATTTTGACAATATTAATTTTGCCTATCCAAGAGCATGGGAGGTCTTTCCATCTTCTAAGGTCTTCTTCAATTTCTTTCTCTAGTGTTCTGTAATTTTCATTATAGAGGTCTTTCACTCCTTTTGTTAAATTGAAAACTACTCTAAGATTTCTTCTCGCTCTAGTCAGAATGGCAGTTATCAAGAATATAGGCAACAATAAATGTTGGCAAGAATGTGGGAGAAAAGGCACACTCATACATTGCTGGTGAGACTGCAAATTGGTGCAACCAATCTGGAAAGCAGTATGGAGATTCCTTGGAAAACTTGGAATGGAACAACCATTTGACCCAGCTTTCCCACTCATCAATCTATACCCAAAGGACTTAAAATCAGCATACTATAGCAACACAGCCACATCAATGTTCAGAGCAGCTCAATTCACAATAGTTAAAACTATGGAAGCAACCTAGATGCCCTTCAATAGATGAATGGATAAAGAAACTGTGGTATATATACACAATGGAATATTACTCAGCATTAAAAGAGAATAAGATTATGACATTTGCAGTTAAATGGATGGAGTTGGAGAATATCATGATAAGCAAAGTAAGCCAATCCCATAAAGTCAAAGGGGAGGGAGGGTAGGGAGGGGACAGTGGGACAGGAAAGATGGTGGAATGAGATGGACAACATTACCCTAGATACAGGTATGACTGCACATATGGTGTGACACTACATCATGTACAATCAGAGAAATGAAAAGTTGTGCTTTTCATTGTGTACAATGAAATTCAATGTACAGTAGTTGTGTACAATGAATCAAAATGCATTTTGCTGTCATATATAACTAATTAAAATTAATTTTAAAAAAGGGAAAAATGATGTGACTTGACATAGGATCAAGTAGACCTAGACATGGACCTAAAAGCCCCAAATTTGAATCTCAGCTTTTCATGTCATAGCTGTCTGATTTGAGGAAAGTTACATAATTTCTTTGAGGCTCATTTTCTTCATTTGTAAAGGTGTGGACATAATATTTACCTCACAGCATTGTTCTAAGGATGGGATGATGTGTGTGGTTATGCCTAGTACATGGTAAGGAATTACTGTTTACCAAACAGAAAATTACTTTATACTCTTCAAAAATGTTTTTATATTTATTATCTAGTTGTCCTTTGAATACCCCAATGAAGTAGACAAAGGTGACGAGGACAGAAATAAAATTAGAACCCAGGACATCTGACTTCCTAGTAGTATATCTGCTATTTCCCAATAGTGTAAATCCAAAGGGAACAATGGAATGAAACCTTCATCAACTTAATTACTTTAGACTTTAATGTGTTAAATGAAAACATCAGAGGGAGTTGAACCGACTCACCATTTGAGTAAAACACTCAGCGAAATCCCCTTATTTGGTAAATAAAATTTGATAAAAATTTGACTTGCTGCTGTGCAAATTGGGACATGAGTTCATAAGAGCATGTATGCATAATTAACGTGCCTATAGAATACAGCTTCATTTCAGAAGCTTAACAAAGGAAGTTTTCCCTATATAAGGCCCATGTGAAGAATTTAAGAAGTACAACTTCTTAAATTTAAGAAGTCCATGCTGTCAGCCTCCTCCTCTGGCCAGTTGACACAATGACGGACTTACACATTGTCAGCTCATCTACATCAAGTTGTAGTTTTTCTTGAATCTCAATATAGACTCATTTTTTTTTTTGCAAGTTAATGTGCATTTGGAGGGATGCTGGTTCTCTTCCCCAATACAGGAGATTCAAAGAGATACAGTCACCTGGCTCTAATCTGTTGTCTTTGCTGAAAATGCTTATTCTCTTCCAATACCAGGGTGAGCAGTCAAGACTAATACTTTGTTTGGGGTATCTGAATAAGTAAAAGCATACCAGTTTTAGGGAAAGAGGCTTTCCATTTTTAGATTGCAAGAATTAACATGAGTTCATATGAGCATGTGTGCGTAATTAATGTGCCTATGGAATACAGCTTTTGGAATATTTAGTTAATTGAAATTAAAGATTTATCAAGTAATCCCATCATGGTACCTCAAAAAAAAGGCATAGTTTAGGTTTCTGAAGAGATTTTTGTTTTAAAGTCCATCTAGCAAAGATTTCAACATAAACTTTTGTTGTTCTCTTTGAAATGGCTCTAAATAGTGCTGAAAGTGTCTAACTTATCTCAAAGATGCTAATTTGAGCCCCAGACAGCTGCAGTAGTTATTAATATGAGCACAATGGCTGACAATTTGACAAGAGCTTCTAGTTTTCATTTACTGCTTTCCTACTCAATGTCCTTTTTGTGCATAAGGCATAAAAACCATGGTCAGATGACTGATTTGGGAGACATGCCTGTAGTCTGATCAGTATCTGAGCACTCTTTTTAAAATTTTTCTAGGAGAGTGACATCCTCTTATTAGGGAAGTTGGTGGACCTTATACTAAATTATAAATCCTTAACACATTATTATTCTTCCTATAATGCAGTGAAAATCCAAGGAGAAGAGTGATGTGTTCTTAATGAATATTTTCTCCAGATAAACTGACATATAAAAGCATCATGAGACATTGCTCCAGAATTAGAACAAATAAGCAATTCTTTCTCATTATCATTAACTAAAATGTAATTTAGAGATGGAAATTTTTAGTCCAATTACTTTTACTTATTATTACCTTTGTAATTTTCCAGAAAGTAATGATATTGAAATGAAAAGAAGAAAAATCACATGGAAAGCATCTGATGCTGTGTTCTTTTCTTAATCTGTGCTGAATTCATGCGTATTTGTATTTGGTCTGTTGGTCTGTGTGTGTATTTTTTTTTTCTGTCAGAGCACCATTTTGCTTGGTTGGACATTTTTTGTAAATGCAGAAGGGCTTAAATCATCCTGTGGGCATCTCTGCATTTTTCACTTTCACCAACTTGTCTAATTCTGTAAATATTTCTTTTCAAGGACTCAGCTCATCTTTTTGCTTGAATAAAAGCAAATAACCAACTAAATACTGAAAAAGTATAACTTAATATTTTTGATCTATGCTGAGCCATAGACAGAACTATACAATAGGCATTTTCTATACTGTATACTTTCACAATTAAAACTGATGTCTTAGAAATTTGTGATAATGAGATTGATGAATCAGGAAACACACCTTGCTCAAGTAGCCTGTCTTTTCTGCCAGAAAATAAGCTCCACAAGACCAGAGACTGTGTCTGTTTTTTGTTTGTTTGTTTGTTTATTTTGTTTTGTTTTGTTTTTCACTTTGAATCCTCTGTCTCTGGTATGTTGTTAGTGACATGAACAAATGAATAAATGAATTCTTATATGACTTACATACTTATACAGAGCTTGACTATAAGTTGTTTAGTCCTCACTACTAATATGTAATGTGGGTATTCTTATAATTTCCATCATACAGAGATATTTAAGCTCAGATTGCAATGATCTGCCCAATGTTATATAGGAAGGGGGGAACATCTGAAAATTTCTTTTTATTTCAAAATCTAGGCTCTTTCTAAATCCATTATCTGCCATACAGCTCCTCAATTTTGCTATTATAATGTGAGAGCAGCTATAAACTATATATAAATATGTGTTCAAATAAAATTTGATCTATAAAATAGATGGTGGGCTGGCTTTGGCACATAGACTGTATTTTTTGGTTCTCTAGTATAATAGAAGAGAGGATCTAAGTTCTAGCCTAAGCCATACTATTAGAAACAACAATAAGATAATAAAAATACCAATAGACAACATTTATTAAAGTGATTTGGGGAATGCTGTTTCATCCAATTGATCTCATTTAATAAACATAGGCATAGTAAAGTTATATAACTCACTTCAGGACATGGAAATTATAGAACTGAGTTTAAACTCAGAAATCTCTACTGTAGCATCCCCTCAAGCCTATGGCCTATGTAGGAAGCTTTGGTTGTCATCAGAATCAGACAAAAAAGTGGCAGGACCTAAAAGAAGTAACTTTGGGAGGGTGGACCCTTGCTATAGTTAGTAACTTCATCACGGGGACATGAAATCTAGAGAGAAGGAAATTTTTGTGTTTTCCCATGGAACATGGGAATGCTGACTGCCTAGCATGATGAGTCTTGTGATGTGTTCATAGATGACACAGAACTCTGGGGATGTCGCTGCTGGCATTTATAACTATTCTCTCTGGTCCCTGATTTCTTTCTAACATTCAACATGAATCTTTTCCTGATTTTGAGTAAAGAATAATTAAAGAAGTCATGTATATAGAATATGCAAAGATTAAGACTGAGTAAGATAATGTCACAGTGCCAATTTAAAGATGTGCAAACCTATGCCTCAGGGCAGTTTCTAGACTGGGCATATGTACATATATTGCCCTCATGGTGCTTTGGAAGGATATAACTGAGCTGAAGCACTAGATCCTGGCCTCAGGAATATGGCTTGGTGACAAAGTGAGAATGTTGGACAGGCTTAATTGGTTTTTCAGGGAAATGATGGTATATATCCTGAGTTTCCCTGAACACAGATGAAGTGTACAGATGAATTTTCAACATCACAGCTTATTCCACAGATTACATAGGGAGATTAACATCCTGAGACCTGAGAAACTTCAATCACTTTTGTTATTGTTGAGTTTGACCAGAGCCGTGTAAAATATGGTACCCTGAGAAGGGGGAGGAAGTAGAAAAAAAATCAGGAAAGAGAAAAAGATGAACAAAATATTACTTAGTTTAGTTTACAAAAAGAATGGTAGAGGAGGGAGAAATGAGGAGTCACTGTTTAGGGGCTCAGAGTTTGAGTTTTAATAGACAATAAAGTTGTACAGATCTGTTGCATAACAGTGTGGATGTACTTAACACTACTGAACTGAATACTTAAAAATAGTTTATTACCCTACGTACATTTATAACCATATGACCGGTGTGATTCTACATCATGTACAATCAGAAGAATGAGAAATTATACTCCATTATACATGATGTATAAAAGTACATTCTACTGTCATGTATAACTAATTAAAACAAATACAAAAATTTTTAAAAATCCAATTAAAAATCACTGTGATGATAAATGTCATGTTATTTTTTTTATTGCAATTAAGAAGACGAAAAAAACCTAGCTCCCTGACTAACTATAAGAAACTGAAAATACCAAGAAGAGTTGTTTTCCTCATTGATAAAATTGAGGTTATCATTCTTAAATTACGTTGATGAGGTTAAATGAATATATATATATATGGTACTGTCAGTACTTCATGCTGTAGAATCTCTTAACATCCTCCAATACCTCATTTCCCATTATTTTGGTGGCAAATTTTACCTTTCTAAGAAATATTTTTCCAGGGAGGACAAAAACACTGTCTACTTATTTTAGCTTGCTTCTTGTGCCCCTCATTAGATAGCTGGAATGCATATGTGTTGTGGGACCCCCTAATGAAATGAATAACACATCAACAGTTATCTTGATCAGCATTAGTGTTTGAAACCATTAAATTTCAAAGCAGGAACAACTCAAGGAATATGGAATGGAATGAAGTAGGCTAGTATTAGCATTTCCTAACATGTCCAAGGGAAGATTAGAAGCTGTTGGGATCAATATGTCTGACTCTCTAGACGTACCAAGACTAAGGAAAGTTTAAATAGAGAATGTGAACCAGAAAATCTAGTCCTAATCTACTGTCACTTGTCCTTCGAGGAAAATGGTGGAAGCTGAGGAGGACCAGTTTGGTGAGAGCTATGATTCATCTTTTACTTGATGTTTAGAAGAGGTAAGGTAATTCACCTTCCTCTCCTGCATAATAGCTTCAGATTTAATTTGACTAGCTGTTCTCTCACGGAAACATGCATGATACAGTTATAAGAAACCTAATTTTTAAAAGTGATTCTTGTTTTTTTTTTTGCATAAATTTGTATCAGGCAAAGACGATGGGTATACCCTAGGGGTAGGTGTTGCCAGGAATAGTGAGGGAATGCCCAAAGAGTCCCTATATGACCTTCTAGGTGAGGAGGCAAGAATGAGAGTATGTGACCAATACATGGATATGCAATTGCACATTCACTGTATCAATTAAGCACAATGCAAGGCAGGTACATTAATAATTATCAAGTCCATAGCTTTGAACTATTAATGTTCCAGATGTTTACAGAAAGGAGAGATAAAGATAAGCAGGATTAGTGGTTTTTAAACTCTAATGTGCAATCAAATCCCCTGGGGATCTTAGCAAAATGCAGACTTAGACATCTATCTAAGGCAGGGTCCCAGATTCTACATTTCTTTTTTAAAAATTTTTATTTGTTATTTTTAGTTATACATAACATTAGAATATATTTTGACATATTATATACATACATGGAGTATGACTTACCATTCTTGTGATTGTACATGATGTGGAGTAACACTGGTCATGTATTCATATATGAACACAGGAAAGCAATGTCCAATTCATTTTACTTTATTTCTTGTACCCATTCCCTTTCCCTTCCCTTAATTCCCCTTTGTATAATCCAAAGTACTTCTAGTCTTCCCTCCCTGACCCCTTAATATGTATTAGCATCTTTATATCAGAGAGAACATTTGGCCTTTGTTTTTGGGGGATTAACTTATTCACTTAGCATGATAGTGTCCAGTTTCATCCATTTACCAGCAAATGCCATAACTTCATTCTTCTTTATGGCTGAGTAATATTCTGTTTTGTTTATAGACCACATTTTCTTTACTCATTCATCTGTTGAAGAGCACCTAGGTTGGTTCTATTGCTTAGATATTCAGATTCTACATTTCTAACAGATTTACACTCCACTGCATTTGTTCATGCATTTGTACATTTGTTCACAACTGAATCTGTTGCATACCATGTATATTGCTATAAATCAGGGCTAAAACAATGATGAAAATGCAGCCTTTCCTTCAAGAAGAGAACCAACAGGTAGAAAGGCATGGTGGCACATGCCTGTAAACCCAGTGGTTCAGGAGGTTGAGGCAGGAGGATTGTGAGTTCAAGACCAGTCTCAGTGATTTAGCAAAGCCCTCAGCAGCTTAGCTAAACCCTGTCTCAACAAAAAAAAAAAAAAAAAACACAAAATCTGGAAATGTGGCTCAGTGGTTAAGCATTTCTAGGTTCAATCCCCAATACCAAAAACAACAAAAAAGAAAATCAACAGCTAAAACATATTAAAATACAGAAAAATAATTGGTAGAAATATTCTCAGTGTTCTCTATATAAAAGAAGATTACACAGACTAATTTATGAAGAATGGATAAGCATTTTCATGACAAGTTGCTATAGGAAGTGAGGGGATGATGCAGATAGGAGGAGGGATATGTAGGAAGGCCTGGGGGTATTTAATAGCATCATTAAGGTTAAGTTTCCTTGTTCTTTTTTTTTTTAAATAGCCAAAATAAGGTGACAAAATATATAGTATATTTTAAACATTTCCACTGAATAAATGAAAACTTGCCACAATAAGTATTCTGTAAGTGTATGCTATATTAAAAATAAGTATTATTGTTTTTTTTTAATAAACACTAAGGTACATTAGAAGATAAATGGGGCATAAGATTAACACCTGCTTTCAATTCTGTATCTCTGTGATTATATATGTAACATAATTTATAGCAATAAATGAAAATATGAGGACTTTTGCAAATGTGAGGCTGGGCCAAACTGGTACCTCTACCCCACATCTTCCTATCTTACCCATCCTTACAGGCCCTGACCTAGAAGGTTTGGAGATTTTCTTTTCTTATCTAATTATTAGAAAACTATGTCCAAGGCACTATATGCACAGAACATTAAACTTCTTAGACCAAAGCACTGTACCAACTGAAGGGGATATAAGGTAATTAAGGACCAAACCGTGACCTTCAAAAACCACCTTGAGGACCAAGAAACCCACGGGGTTTCTCCAACCTAATGCCAACACAGACACATGCAGCAAAATGACAAAAAGAAACCACTGAAGAGGAAATAGGCATGTCAGCAAGTGAAAGACAGACTGGCTGATCCTCTATCATCACCATTTTTTTTTTTTTTCTTAGTGGAAGATTTTCTGATTTGAAAAGACAGGTTTATTTTGGAGACAGTGAAACAAATGAATGCACAAAACAAAAGGCATATCTGGCAGCCTAAGAAGCAGTTGCGGTTTAAAAAACAGTGACAGAGACCAAATTTAGCTCTCATTCCCTGAACCAGCAGCAAAAGCAGCCACTGCACGTGCCTGGCAAGCCACATGCAGCATGCCTATCCATCTCTGTGGTGCATTTGCTGGTCCTGTAGATTGCAGATCCTTGAAGGAATAGTTCTTATACTCAACTGATTTTTCTAGGGGAAAAAAAATCTGATCTCTATATAGTTCCATCAGAGAGCTTACTGGGAAAAGGAGATGTATTGTGATTTATGAAGAGCAAGGGGCTTCCAAAATGGCAGAAAATTAAACAATTATCTAGTTATTTTGATAAATTAAAATTTTCCAGCCTGGCAAAGACTTGATTGGCTAGACTTAATTTTGGACTGAAGTTTTATGGTTATCTTTTAAAAGTCATGAAAACCAGCAAACATAAAGTTGACAGGACCAGGCAGACTTCATCAAGAACACAGTGTCGCTCTCATTTATTTAAAAGACAGAGACACTGTCCCTGCTCAAAGGCCAGCAGTGAGCTCTACCAGAGTGTTTTAGCTTGAACTTTGAGGGCTTGATGCAGTCTAGTGGAAGGGTGGGGATAGTGTAGAGAGCTTTGTATTCTGCTCTACAGAAATAAAGGAGACACAGAACTGCAGACATTGGATATGAGGGATTCACCATTTGCTACTCTTTAAAATGGAGGGTTTCTGGTATAGCTGAGAAAAACTTTTCCTTACCCTGAGAATTCCACTCTTGTGTTTGCAATTCTGTTTTTCAGGGCCCTACAAAGCTGTATAGATCAAAATAGGTTAAGTTTGATCAATCTGGGTTTAATGCTGTATAGGATGTAGAGACAGGTTTCTGGTCCAGAGAAGGAAGAAGAGATTGGAAACTGATTGAAGTGAGAATAGAAAGGTCTGTAGACTCTGAGGATGTCAGAGCTGGAGCTTTACAGCTAATCTGGCTGGATACCCTCACTTATACATATGATGCAATGAAAGGAGACTCTGAATGCTTTGCTTAGGGTTGCTCAGCAATGTGCTGTTAGGATGGAATATATATAGCAAAGAGAATTTTTGATTAATGTGAGTATGGACAGTTAATTGTAAAAGTAGCTCCAATTCTTTTCCTGTCTGTATCCAAGGAAGCTTAGGATGTGAATTTTTAACTCTCCCATAAAGAAATCTATTCAAGATTTCCCAAGGTTTATTTTCTGCACTTGGAAATCTTGGCTGGCTTCATGACTTGCTTTGCATGGAAGAATGCAGAAGTGACTCTGTTCAAGTCCTGAACCTATACCTCAAAAGCCTGGCTTCTTCTCTTGTGTCCTGTCTCTATAAGCCAGGCCAGTCTGCTGGAAAGACAGAGACCACATGAAGAGAACTGAGGTGTTCCAATTGGTGCCCTCTGAAACATGGGAACGACTTGGCTGAGATCAGAGAAATACCCAGTAAGGCCTGACCAAAATGGGCAGAACCAGTCAGCCACTGTGGACTTGTGAACAACAGTAAGAGATATTGCCTTACGCCTCTTAATTTTGGGGTGGTTTGTTTGCAGCATTCTTGTGGCCATGGGTGGCTAGTCAGTGGTGCTATAATGAGAGGTTGGTCATGAGAGGAGACAAAGGGAGCCAGATAATTCTCATCATGTTAGGTCCTGCAGTTTCTATCATCAGGGAAATAGTGGCCACTTTTAAGGATAAGAATATGTTCTGGAATTGGAATCCTTGAATTATATCATTACAGCCATTATGGCATTTTGTTCCCTAAATGCTAGACAATCCTGAAAAATTGTTTTCATTGTATTTTGGGACCAAAAGGATTCTGGGGATCTTCCAAACCTGGTCTTATAGATAAGGAAGCAGAGGCTCTGAAGTGTTAAGGAATAACTGGCTATGGAAGTTATAGGACTGGCACAAAATGAAAATAAGCAGTTCTTTGTTAAAAAGTTAGGAAGAATTTCAAGGTGGCTATAGCAGAGCACTAAACCAACCACAGGACCCTTCTAAGTGCAGGGTCCTTTGTGACTGTACAGGTTGTATGCCCACAAAGCTGGCTCAGTGTTAGGCAACTGGTCAAAGGACATCACTTCAGAAGACTTGTCCATCTGGTTGAGCTTTATCCCCAAATGCTCCCAATTTGGTATATTTGTTAATAGCTGGTTTTAGAAGAAAGGGAAGAACTTAAGGCTTCTAGTTCTCACTCCAGTTATTCTTTTCTTTCAATTTTGCCAGAACTATAGGAAGAAAATCTGAACTAGAAAATGTCGCTGGTTTGAGGTCTGACTCAGAAGGAAGAACTTATAATTCTTCATAGGTCGTGTAGAAAAATGGGAATTTGGATTCAAACAACTAAATGCTGTAATTAGAATTCTTACATGAAGTATTTGCAGTTTCCAATTATATCTTTATGATATTTTCTTTGTGAAGTTGATTGCTGTTCATTATAATAAATTACTTGAATTGTTTCTTTAGCTATTTCTGTTCATATCTGCTTTCTTTTGTTCATTTCTTTTTTAGGTAGGAAATTCTCAGGTGCTAAATAACAAAGATTTAGTTTCTTTGTTTCTCAAAAATTTCGCCTTATTTATGACCATTATTAATTTTCCAGAAACTCTGAACCCTTATCTTTCCTTCAGAGCTCTGGGGAAAAAAGGTAGCTAAGTCTATATATTACCCCTTCCTTAACCAACTTTGTCACACTTTGAACACACTTCTTTGACTTACTCAAGACTCTGCAGTTAAATATCATAGAATCTTTGTTTCTACAGTAAACCAATTTCTATCATTTTACGGATAACTAAATTAAAATATAAAAATTTGGACCTCCTTATGATTTCCCAAGATTTTTCTTGTTGGCTTATCATGGGAAATCTAAAAGTTGCTCCTTAAGTAACAGAGCTGAATTTGTTGATTTGATTTTTTTTTTTCTAGAAAAAGCAGGTTTTTGTGACCTCCTTTTTTGAGACAATAAAAATGACAAGACAAGATCTAGGAAGATAAAGTGAAAAGCATCAATAACAACAAAAGTCAGAAATGAGAAACAACTCTGAGAACATGTGGAAAAGCTAATGTGGATATCTTGAGGAACACAGCTCAGTTTTGCAATAAGGGTCAGGTCAACTGAATACCAGTGCTGGATGCTAGCTGAGCGTTTGCTTTATAGGGGCTGGATGCTTTCTGCATTAATACTGGTTCTTGCTTATAGATTACTTGCTGACACATCAAATACACACCTCAGCCCCGTTACCTTTCATTTTTCAAAGTTCCCATTTATCTGGCCTTGCCTATGCAGCTGCAGATGCAGGGCAGGTTCTCAGATTGTTTGCCTTTCCCCTACTTCTTTTCCTTTGAAAAAAAATTACTATTCTGGATTTATAGTTGGCTAGTGACTTCTAACTGGATTAATAAAATGTCTAATTTAATTTGGAACATTGAACCTTCATTTCACTTTGGCTTGTTCAGGTTCTTATTGAATCCGAAAAAAAATTTCATAGTCCCTCTGGAAATGCCAAGTTTTCTCATAAAATTGGCAAAGGACTTCTATTTTCATAGAAATATTTAATCAAGTATCCAGAGGAAATTTTATGGTGGTCAGGAGTGGTCAAAGAAACCTAAAGTATAATAATCCTGATTCGGCCCTGGTTATTATCTTTGGGGCATAGTTTCTCTTCTGCTATCTGCTGCTTCTAGCCAATCTATTCCTTATCTCTCCCCTTCTTTCTCCCTGCTATTTCAGCCCAAATGCCAAAGTTATGATCCACTTTCATGTTTACCAATGTTGCATTGGCACAAAAATCTTTCTTCAGGTTTCCCTTAAGGACAACATCAGACTAAACTTTGTATGCTCAAAGGCTGTATAAGCCTGATCAGCTTCTTTTTTCTTCTCCTCTTTACTCATTATTTTTCTCTTCCTTCCCTTCACACCAGGTACTCTAGACTCCTTTCCCTGCCTCTCTTCTTCTTTCTTTCACTTGGCCCTGAAAGAAAAAATGCTGATAAGCTCCCTTCCCTGCCTCATTAAAAAATAGCCATAAAATTTATGGTTGGCTTAGGCGGGCTATCACTGATCTTCCTGATTTAGTTACCATCAAAAAGTGTTTTATGATTATCCACTGACCTATTTATAACAAACACAACAAAGTCCTTGGGGTTAGGAGCCTGTGGAGAGCTTATTTGTTTGGAAAATAGAGAGGGTGCTTGAAGTTCTCTGTATAGAATGGGGTGGTTTCGGTTGTTTTATTTACACATTTTATATGGAAAAGTAAAATCCCCAAGTCTTAATATGTATGTAATAACATCAAATAACTGTGTTGCTGTGTAGAAAATGTATACCACCCTGAGAGAGCACAGTATATTTTTCAGTATTTCCCTAAGCATTGGTTTCTGTGGGCCATTAGTGAGGCTGGTAATTGAAAACAAAATGAGTTCATGATGACAAAATTATCCATTGGTGAAACTGAATATTTGAATGTGATGAGGTTAATTGATTATACAAGAGTGATTTATAGGCTGATGTAATAACTGCCTGTCTCATGAATTTGTTATTTGAAGGATAGGTCAGAACAGGAGTGAATTAAATTGTTTGAAACATGGGAATGGTGTTGATTGTTTAGTTGTGTAGTTGAAATATGTGAAAGTGATCTATTCCTTCTGGAATCCTCAGTACTAGGTCAGTCACTAAATGAGTTTAAGGTGTTCAGCAGTATCCAAATCTCTCTAACAGATGATGTTTTGTCTTTAGAAGAGCAGTGTATGACATGGAACAGGCCCATAAAGAATAGTTGTAATGCTTGTTTCCAAGGAGAAATCACAACTTATCTTTTGGAAGGTAATGCCAACACTATGGTGCCAGTGATTGCGTTAGCACTTGACTATCATAGGAGAATCTGATGTCTACAGGATGCCTTCTCTAGTCATTTGCTCCAATATACCTAAGTTTAGGCTTAGAATCTAGGGTAATAGCAATAAAGACTGTGTATCTTCAAGTGCACTATTGATTACTGTATATTCCTTTGCTGAGGCCAGTGCTATGTTATGAGGAGTTACAGGTAGAGAAGAGCCTGGTGGTGAAGGTGAAAGAATAAAGACCCACTTCTGAAAATGTAAGGTGAATTGCACCCTATAAATATGGAAACCAGCAGGAGGAGTACTCCCATCAGGGCAACCTGTTACAGCACTGTCCAAAGGTGCCACTTCATGCAGTTTGCTGCATAAACCAAGTATAAACATGACCTAATCTCCATGTGATGCTCCATGAAAAAGCATAGTCCTCACATCATGGCAATGACAACTGAAACCTAATCTTTATTTTCATCTCTTAAAGACAATAAGATTCAATTTATAATTCATTTTAAAACAACTTTCAAAATTCCCTTTGCTTCCTCTCCAATTTCTCAGACTCCAAAGATATTCTAGAAACTTCCACATCAAATCCCAGAATGCTTTCCTCACATAACCTGTGTCCCATGTGACCTTTTATCCCTAATCCCACACTTTCATTTCTTTATTTTGCATGTCTACTCAGCCACTCTGTTTTTTGTTTGTTTGTTTTTGTTTTTTCCCTGTCTTTTTTTTTTTAATGTGGTTCTACCAATTGCAAAAAAGGTTAGGAACTACCTTGCCAAAATTCTCTCAGAGGGAAGGCAAGGGCAAGTGAAGAATCTGGATAAACACAAAAGTTCTTTCATTAGCTGGGTGGGAGCAGGGGTTCAAGTTACTGCTGCATTAAGATATCTTATCCCATGCAATCTAAAGTAAGAGCTAACATTTGATAGTAGTTAACAATTCTACTCATTTTCCTAAGTATTTTTATTAATTATGATTAATTAATCTTATGTGTAGTATCACTGTACAAACAAGTAAACAGTAGTTTAGAAAGGTTGAGTGACTCGCCCAAGGTTACATGACTAGTTAATGGTAGAATTAGTGCTTCTTCTGAATCTCGGTCTCCTTCCAAAGCCCATGTTCTTAATTATTATAACCTCTGTGAATTAGCATCTCCCAATGGCTAAGATGATAGTGAAAATAAAGCAATCATTGAAACACTGGCGTTGTTTGAATATAAGAAATACAATTTAATTCCATTGCTTTTTTCAGCTAAATGTACTATTTTGGACCCAGATTTGTATTAACATACTGATTACTAATGTTAGTCATTTACAAATTACTACTGAAATGTCCTAACTGCAAATGCTTATGATTTGGAAGGGAAATTCAAATTTGTTTTTTGGTTTTTTTTTTTTTTTTATTGTTCTCTGTCCAGAAGGTCAGAGGATGTTCTCTAGCCCAGGGTTAAAATTTTGAGACTGTTTCCTAAGAGTGGTTCACTCAGCTCCATTCTGCCTCATCTGTGAAGCTGGAGGAAGGATTTAGGAGGGAGATTAGGAGCTCATCGGAGCATGGCAGTGATGATAGTCCACAGAGTGTGTGCAATGAATTCTAAACAAACAATGGGGCCACTGTCCAATATCCACTTCAAAAATGATCTTTGCTTTACATTTCTACTTTTTGAGTACATTTCCCTTTTGGAATAAATATGTCCTTGCTATCTTTGTACCTGATTGAAAGTGAAATGCCATGCCTCTAATGAGATTCACCATTACTCTTTGGAAAAGATAGGCCTAAAATCAATATGTCCCACTTTTATGTTTTTGGCATATGCCTTCAACATGGAGTACATGCCTTGTGTCAGTAACTTAGATTTTCAGTGTCTAGAAGCTGTGTGAAGTCATCATCTCTGTAGTTAATCTTATGCCAACTCCTTTGGCTGCTGTTGGTTCTCTTTCTATTGAAATTAGAGTTTGAGCTATTTATATAAAGGACGTGGAAACAGGAGAAGGGGAGGCTGAACATATGGCTCTGACCTTACATTTATAGCATTGGCCTTCTGGATTCAAACAAATATCAGAGTTTACAAAAGAATCATTCTAAGTCACTTGATCCCAAATTCTTGACCAGTTACAGAATGGGTAATACCTGCAATTACTGCAAGAGATCTATACATCTCTATGTAGGTGGAATAAACAATACATCTTACATGTACATGTACTGTTTATTTTTCACATGGAAATAGGTTTATTGTAGTCAATATGATGACAATTGTTTCAATACCATTAATATAATTAAAGCTTTTTATAATATGTGTTTTCTTAGTGAATATATAGAAGCCAGAAAGAGTTGACTATTATCATGAGACATTTACAAATTCATATATTAGAAAGGAGTTCTTTCCCCCAACCCCTGGTACTGGGGGTTAAACCCAGGGTTTCTCAACTGTTGAACTATATTCACAAACTTTTTTTTTATTTTTTATTTTGAGACAGGATCTCACTAAGCTGCCAAGGTTGGCCTCCAAAATGTGATCCACCTGCCTCAGCCTCTGGGATTACAGGTGTGTCTCACTGTGCCTGGCAAGTTCTCATTTTTCAAACAGTAGGAAATCATTAATCTAAATGATGGTGGTGAGTTGAAGACATAGCTGAGTGGTATAGCACTTGCTTAAATAATTGTAGTTCCCAAGTGACCAGCAAAAAGAGAGAAAACATGAAAGAAATCAGAAATATAAAGGCATTCTACACACAAGTGCGTGCACACACACAGGAAGTCTCTAACCAAAGCTATCAAATCCTGTAGGGAAATTAGCTGACATAGCCTTGCTTACCTTGAAGTTATAGAAGGCTGCTGCTTGATTTAGCATGGGTGTTAAAGTACTCTGTGTCAGCAAACTTACAGGAAGAACTTATCATTTCTACTGATGTTCTGTCTAGTACTCAGATGCCCTAGTGTATCATAAGGTCTTTGACATTTTTCTCAGGAGAAATAATAGATTATGAGTCAATGTGTAAAATGGGATAAATAAAGAGCTATCTCCAATTTTGAAAGTTCTTTTTCTGGTTGATGCTCAAAAGGATGATCCAAAGAGCTTAGCAAGTAAGTGATTTTGTTGGTTTTTGCCTGTCCCAAGTCCATATCCCCTTGTTTTGGTAACAAAATCTTAATTTTCCTTTAGATAGTCATTCATACCCATTTGCTGGGCACATAGTCCCAAGATCGCTACTGAAATTATTGAGAAGCAAACTCCTTCAGATGAGATTTATTTTTTCTTCAGATGAGATTTTGAAACTCTTCAGAAATCAGTTTGGTGTTGTTCTGGGCACTTGTGCTATCACTGGGAAGATTCTGCCTAAGAATAAAAGGGTACAGTTGGCCATAAAATAGAGATAGAATACAAAAACATCATTGGAACATATGAACTGAATATCTGTGATTTCTGACTTTTGGATTACACAAGCCAGTCAAGTTTCCTTTGTTACTGACATGATTGAGTTGGGGTAATTTCACTGGCATGGTAAAGAAATCTAATGAATACAGAGTTACCCTTCTGCCTCTAATGAAAAATTTCCATCCTTATTGCTTTGTTTCTTCTCATATTTCAGTTCTAAGAAAGTGTCACCCTGCCATGTCAGCACTGCTACAGCCTCACTCTAATATGTAGCTTCTCAGTGTGGAGCAGAACTCTTTTCTGTAGTCCAACTTCTAGGAAGAAGATATCCTCATACACTAAACAGGTCCAAGAAAAGGTGAAGGAAAAAGAGACCCTGTACCCCTCCAGGGGAACGTGGCTCTCAGACAGCACTGAAAACTCATCTCAAGCTATAGTATTCCAAAATGCAAACTGAAGCTTTCTTTCCAACTGGCAATAAACAATGAGTGATGCACTGCAGTATATGAAGGTTGCCAATTTTCGACCGAATAGCACAGTAGCTCAGCTGGGGGAATTCTGCTAAGAGGGAGGACTATAATAGTGTTGTTTCATGGAGATGGAATATTTTGCTGCTGACCCTTTGATTTTGCTTTTATTCCTTTTTTTTCTGTTCCTTTTGTCATTCTTGTTTCCCCTGCTCTGTTCTTTTCTATTATGGCTCTTTTCTTTGTCTGAAATTGGACCCGCGGAAATGATCCTGTAATCAGAGGACATGAGAATCCCTAAATTGCTCTCATTTTGATTTTCTACTTTATTAATATTTCAGTATATGAAACATAAAGGAGTCATTTTAGATCACTGGCTCTTCAACTTAGTCATGCTTCTATTTAATCCATTGCATGGAAAATTTGAATATGCATCATAGCATCTAAATACGACATTTCTAGATCTGTTTGTGGTACATTATGTAGGAAATTACTTTGATCTTACTAGTACTGGAGAAACCTTCATATATTATTCTAGCATCTTAGAAAAGATGCAAGTGGGAAGATTTGTATATAAGGAAAAATAGAGGAACAGCAATATTGCAGCTTAATGATAAAGATAAAAATGAGTTCCTTTGCTTAATTTGACTTGACAAATCCTTGATTTTTTGTCTCTCTGTGCTACTTATTATATAACCAAATAACATACTTGTTCTTCAGTGATCATTGCATAGAAGTAAGAAAAATTCAGACTGACTTTGTAGCTACATGAAATGCCCTTCCCAGCAAATATAGAAGCTTCCAGTAAAGTTTTAAAAATAACATTTCAGCAGTACTGAGCACTTCTTATACGTCAAACATTTTATATGTATTACCTTACTTGGTCTCAGTAACTGAAAATGAAACAATTAGTCTCCTCATTTGTAAGTGAAAAAACAGGTTTAGAGAGACCAAGAAACCTGTTCAAGTCAAGTCTGTTTCAATCCAGAGACCAAGATTTTAACAATCACAGAGAGACTGAGAAAAGAAAAGGATGTTCTGTTCTGTTAGCTCATGGATTCTTAAGGATCCCTAAAGTCAAGGGTTGTTGGTGGGCAAAACAAGGCAAGGTGGCTTCCTCTGTTGCTAGTTTCAGGTCATTCAAGGGCAATTTTTCTGGAGAAGATAAATAAAGACTGTATTTTGGATCTTGGAGGTTTGTCTAGGAATGTCTGCAGCAATTTGTAGTTAGCACAGTGCTGTATTTTCTTACTGATGGACTGGTAAGAGCTGATGCCTAAGACATCCTGGCTCCCTCTCCATCTCCCTCATGTCCTATACTCCAGTTATGACAGATTTTTCCATACTTCCATACCTTGGGACTATTCTTTCTTTAATTTTCCAGGCCTTTTCACATTATTTCTCTCTACCCAGTATACTTACCTTTTTTTTTTTTTTTTTAGTACTGGGGAGTGAATCCAGGGTGCTTAACACTGAGCCACATCCCTGGACCTTTGTTTTTATTTTTATTTTTTATTTTGAGACAGGGTCTCACTAAGTTGCTTAGGGTCTCTCTACATTGCTGAGGCTGGCTTTGAACTCATGATCCTCCTGCCTCAGTCTTCCCTGGCTACTGGAATTATAGGCATGAACCACTGTGCCCAGCTTTCTGTCTTCTTGTTCAGGTTTCAGTTTCAAGTATAAATGTTTTTTTATTTTTTTGTCATGAAGCTTTCTATCCTACTCCTGAATTAATTCAACTCAAGTTGTAATGTCTTTGAGGCAAGAACTATCTTTTGTTCACTGTCGAATCCCCTGAGCCTAGTTTAATACCTGACACATAGTAAGTACTTAATAAATAATTATTAAATAAATGAGTAAAGAAATCAATGAAATTACTATTTAGAGTCATTGTCACTAAATATCAGAATGGGCCAATAAGTAGTAGTCAAACTAAATGTTACCAAATGAAACTAAAAATAAGGATAAGACTGTGAAATATTGCTTAGAAAGGGAATAGAATGATGATGCAACTTGGAGAGCCTATTATCTAGAACGAGTATAATGTATTGTATGTGAATTTTTCATAACTTACAGTAATAAATAGACTATATTATGGTCTAGTACACACACACACAAACACACACACACACACACACACACACACACTCCCCCACAACTTGAAACAAAATTTTCACATGATATTTACCTTTACTGAGTAAAGCATACTGGCATTTTCTATTATATTTTATACTTTTTCTTCTATTTCACTAAAAAATGTGGTTAATGAAACTTTAAGTGGATTCCATTTCTCTCTAATGAGTGTAAAGATCTTGTAGTGCTGACAAGTTCAAGTTCTGGAGTCAAAATGCTTGACTGGCTCTCTTACTTACTGGTGGTATGATTTGATCCAATCATTCATCATCATGAATGTCTGTCTAACTCTGGAATCTATGGTTTTTCTAGGAAATAACAGGAAACACTCAGACAAGACTTCATGGAAATGGCAAGACTTGTAGTCTTTGAAAGCTGAGTGGCTGGTAAAGAACTATTTACCACAATGCTGCTGCATGTGATAGAAAGATTGAGTTTGTGATTGGCAACACCTAGATCCTAATCTTGACTCCATCATTTATCAGCTTAGAAATTGTGTGCAATTTGCTTAGCCTTCCTGATCCTTAGTTTCCTCAGCTTTATACTGTTAGTAATACCAACCATGCAGAGTTCTCTGAAGACTAATGTGCTACACATAAATACATTTTTATTGTCTGACAAATAAGTGCTCAAAAAATAGAAGCTATTTTTATTAGATTGAATTTACTTATAGGATATGTGAGTCAGAACTTCATCTCTTATCCAGGGCTTAATTAAATTTGTAATGTGTAGGCTTCAATAAATATGTGCAATTTATAGTCACATTGAGAGCATGGGTAGAAATATATGGTACAAATAGATCTAATAAGCTTTATTATAAATCATCTTGAGTAGTTCCAAATAGAATGACTGAGTGGTATTGAGCTTGCAGCTATTGATTATACTTATAGTGGTGAAGTTTGTCTAATGTAATCTCTTCAAAATTACTGGCTATATAGTTTGACGTCCCCATATTAATGAAAAGTACATTTTTCTCACCTAGGAGCCATCAGAACTTTCCATAGGCCTTTTGATGAGTATCTTTGATGAGTATCAAATGACAAAGGGGCCAACTTGGCAGCATTGTTCATTTCCGTCTCAGCTTAATTACCAATACTGCTGCCTTCCATCAAGTCTGAGGGCTAGAGATGAACTGAATAGTGGAAGTACAAACCTGGCTTCCTTTTATGACCTTTCTTATTTCTGTCACTGTGGATTTGAAGAGAGAAAGCCAAATTTCTTGTTCCCAAAGGAACTACTGAAGGTGTGTTTTATGGCTTAACTGAGCATGTTGCTTCAACTGCTATTCAGTTCTGGTTACTCTGAAATCATTCAGTTTAATATTTCTCCTGGGGACTCCGTGGTGTGTTAGGCTTTTACTAACTCTGGACAGCAGAGGTGGAGCACAGCTGTGATTTTACTGTTAGAGAATAGTGATGGCAGAGCTTATGAAGTTAGAATTCCTGTTAAGGCTGTTAGCTGCCTAACCAGCCCTGGACAAACTCTATACTGACAATGAATTATAAGAATGCAGGGAGAATGATTGTTTTAGTCTCTTGGGCAATTAAAATACTCAGAAAGACTAGGAGAATGGAAAGTGTCAGAAAGGCAATTTTATGCAGATATTTTCCTTAAGTAGGGATATGATTCCACATATCAAAGAAGCTCCTAAGAATTTCAGTTTTTATTGTGTTTAGGGATATAGTGAAAAATGTTTAAGAAAAACATATCTTTTGATTAGTTTATTTATCAATCAGTAGCATCAACAAACATTAAATTAGGAGTCAAAATTGAATTTGAGTCCTTGCTCTGCAATGGTTTATGTTGACTTGGGTAAATCAGTTGGTCTATTTCTCTCATTCATAAAGTTCAGATACATCATCTCTAAGAGTCTCTGAGATTCTGAGATTTCTGATTGGGATTAAACCTTTTCTTCAAACAGAAGGGGCATTTTGAACTGTGCCAAAAGACTAACCACATAAGTTAGCATGTTACTGGTCAGATTAAAAAAACAATAAATAGAATATATCAGTAAAGCAAATATCTTCAAATACCACATTTAATAATGAGTAGTAATAAGATTTAAAGCTAGAATTTTCATAGTTCTCCTACATTCTCTCATTTTAACCTCATGAAAACTCTGAATGTCATCATTTCAATTTAATAAAGAACTAAAATATTAAAGGATTAATATCTTGCTCATTTTTGCCTAATTTGCAAATGGCAAAGATGGACACTAACCCCACTGTAAATTATTTATGGAAATGGAAACAATGATATTAGGAATCTTTTGGTATTTGCTATATACCTTCCAACTTTCAACCACATTCTCATGGCCATAAACATTTTGGAATAGCTAAAGCAGGATCTATTAATCTATGAGACACAGACCCCTAGCATGGTGGTTAGAAGGTTATTTCTAAAGGCAATCTTCATGGACATTAAGCATTCTACACACCAGATAGTATCTCAAACATATGTGAATAGTTCTGCTTTTCAAATATTTAAATAGAATTATGACTCTTAAATAAGTAAAAACATCACAGAATTAATAGTAGCTTTCTATCAATATGTAGTTTCTCTAAGAATGCATATTGAAAGTATGACTAATATTGCTTTGATTCTGTGAAACTTTGGGTATTAAAATGTGCTTCTGTGAACTTTCTAAAGTTATAGAAATGTTCTATATCTTGATTTGGGTATTGGCTACCCAAAAACATTTATTTAAGTGCATTGAATTATATATTTATATATAATATCTGTTATGTTGTTATGCTGTTTTATTTTTATCTCAAAATTTAAAGCTAAGTCCTTGGGTACTTGGAAAAGTTGACAACCCAAATGTATAGCAACCTCTCAAGTTCTGGTTAGCCTTCGTTTTATAGATAACATTTGTTCTCTGTGAGTTGAACTACTAAAAATCAAAATCAGGAAAAGAAATTGCATACCTGTGACTGCAAACCAAGAGATTTCCTGTGAAAGCATGTCTTGATACTGTTAAAAAAAAAAAGCTGTAATGCCAATCATGGTGATCAGGACATTGTGATGGCAGCAAAAGAGTGTGATTGGAATTTAGGAAACAGAATCTGATTAAATGTTTGGAGAAAGCAAAGAGTCTGAACAATTGATTAGGTTCTGTGAACAGAGGAGGAATAGTCAATTTGAAACATGAAAAGGAAGTTGGAGGATTATATAATGCCATCCAGGGAGGAAATGGCTGAATCTAATAGATTCAAATTCAGTTGTTCTCTTGGACAGCTATGTGGATCCTAAGACTTCATCTTAGTACAGATTCAATAGGGTACAATTAGCTGCCTTTGTTCTGACTCTCAATCTTGAAGCAACCTTTCATTTGTTGATTTGACTTTTAAGGTCATTGAATTCTGGCAAGTGGCTTGCCTAGGTGGAAGAGACCTGCAAAGCTATTCTATTTTATATGTCAGCCTCTTTTAAAGTGGGTTAATGCAAGTTAGTTTCTTTATGTCTGATCATAAAGACCTGGGTTTTAAGTTTATGGATCTGTAAGACTATGATGAATCCCCATTAGTTGAGAATTTTGGGTTTTCACATAACAGAATAAATTAAAACTCAAACTTGCATAAACAAAAGTAGAAATTTTTACTGCCTCATTTAACTTAGATAATCATAGTGGCACAGCCTTCAGGTGAATAGGATGCAGGGGCTTCAGTAATTCAACTAAGGACATTTCATTAGGCTCTGCCATTCTACTCCAATATCTACATTTTTATTTAGTCTTTCTTTTTGTCTTAATAAAATGGTTGTAAATAGATGTAAATTAGTCCTAAATTTTAACTCATTCCAATGAGCAAAAAAGAAAATCTCTATTTCCAATAGTAAACCCTAAATCTTGGACAAGTATCTAATTTCCTTGATGTGAGTCAAGTGGGTAAATGTGGGGCCAGGGAAATACAACGTGATGATTGGTTTGAGACTTAGATCATAGGATGACATTGTAGTTAGAGGGTGTAGTGAGCCTTCCCAGTTCATAAGGATGAAGAATGGGAAAGGGCTGTCTTCTAAAGAGAGAGTAGTGTACTCATCAAATGAAAGAAGAATGGAATCTAAGCAGGAATCTGAAACAGAAGTATCCACAATAATCCCCAGAGTCACACTGGACTGTGGGCTTTCCTGGCCTAACAATCAATGACCTGTGACTCATTGTTACCTTTTCTTTTTATATTCTCCCTTTCCCTTAATCAACCAGTGGACTAAGCAAATATAAGTTATCAGGGTTTGTAAATTTTTTTAAACAGTCTATTCTATACATAATTTAGGAAAGTAAAATATAAGTTAAATATATAATATAATGTTTGCATCTTAAAGACACAACACTAATAGTCATCCTTAAGTAATTGTGGATCTGCTGAGAGCAAAAAGATATCTTGAAACCAAAGTAATATTTTTTTCGTGACACAATTGTCTATTTTGAATATTCTAATTGTTTCTAGTTCACTAAGACTAACTGTACTATATTTCTTCGAGGTTTCACAGAACACAAACAGATAATTGAACCAATAAAGACTGCCTTGCAATGATGGGTCATCCATCCATTCTTCCTTTCTGCAACTATATTTTAACTACTCACTGTGTACCCGGAGTTGGTCCTAAAAGAAGATAGCATTAAAAATCTATTAATGTGGATGTGAAACAGAGAGAAGTAGAGATTGAAATTTTGAAGATAATGTATCAATATATCAAACTATGATATGTTCATAGATAGTTAAGAATGGAGCAGGCTGGAATAACTCAACAAATATTTATTAAGCACATGCTATGTGAGCTATTAAGTAAGGCATAAAAATATGCAGTAATTATGGAAATACAAGTTGTGTCACATAAGGTGGGTACCTGTATTGATTTCTTGTTACCGTTGTAACAAATTCTGTTGATTTAGTGGCTTAAAACACCACAAATTAATTTTCTTATAGTTCTGGAGGTCAGAAGTCTGAAATGAGTCTCACTGGGCTAAGAAATCATGGTGTCAGCAAGGATTATTAATTTCTTTCTGAAGAGTGTAGAGGAGAATCCATTTTATTGCCTTTTCCTACTTTTGAGGCTGCTCACATTTCTTAGTTGATAAAGGCCATATTTTCTCAAAGCCAGAAATGGCTGGTTAAGTCTTTCTCATATGATATCACTCTGGATCGCTCCTTATTTTCCTCTTCTGAGGACTTTGGGTTAGATTCGAGTCATCTGCATAATCTAGGGTTATTTTTCCCTTGTCAAGGTCATATGATTAGCAACCCTCATGCTATCTGCAATATTGAATTCCCTTTGTCATGTAACTGAACATAGTCACAGTGCTAAGGAGGACATAAGCATCTTTAGGGGGCTCTTCTGTCAGCAGTAGCACCCAACCTGAATTTAGAGAATCAGAAATAGTCTCTTGGAAGAACTGATGCCTAAAATAAGATACTAAAATTGAAGAGGAGTTGCTTCTTCTGGAGTAACAGACATTTATAAGCATACTGTAGCAGTTGTGGGTATATCAATTGGATGCTTAGATCTTCCTTTAAGAAAACTTGTGTTATTTAGTTATAATCAGCAAATTAGCTGAGTGGCTGCCTGATGGGCCTTCAGGAACTGTCTCAGTGTGTAAGTTCAGGCCATGATTTTTTTCAGATAGCCCAGTCACTGACTAAGCGCAGCAAGAGTACTAGGGTCTAATATTTCTGCACAACATGGGACTTTTACTCTACTACTCTAGAGTACCTGATTGTGTTGACCAAGACTTTGTCAGATCTAAGGCTCGATCTTCACAGTCATGTTTTCTTTCACAGATGTCACATTGGCCCTGTGGCCTGAAAGCTTTCTCTGTTCAATTCTGCTTCCTCCATCTTTATTATTCACAGGTGTTAGCCCATAAGCCCCTTGCACTTCTAACTATATCTCAGTATGTTTTCTAGAGGACCCAACTAAGACAAAGAAGGACTATAATAGCAGAGGCTCAATGTGAGAAAGACCTGCCTACAAGTAGCTCAGCATAGCAATAGCACAAGATTCAAGGATGGACCTAGATTTGGTCAATCTTTGCATGCCCACTTGTGGGAGGCCACCATATCATGTGACCATCAATTTTTCCCCTCCTGATTGGTTTGAGGCACTGTCGGTCATTGCTGATGATCTGGCTTCTCTTAAGTTGCTGAAGACGGTTGCCTCAATCTTGAGGGTAGAAATAATGCAACCAAATGTGTCTTCCTGCATAGGTGTGCCTTCCTGCAGGCCCATGGGTCTAGCTATGCTCACCTGTTCCTTTGTGATATTACCCCTTGCCCTGTTTGGGATAGAATGTTCCATGGAAACACCCTTTGTGTATCCCCTTCTCTTACTCTGCCTTTGGGTGAGGCCTTCCTGGCTGTCAGTCAACCTGCTGACAGTAGACTTCATGAAGCCCCTTGACACCTGACTCCTTGCCTCATTTAAATAGCTTCTCCTCAATAATAGGGGTCAACACACGCTTGCTGTCTCTCTCTTTCTATGGATCCTTAAGGTCAGAGGAGCAATCACAGCACCCCCTCCCCCCCAAAAAAGGTATTTCTGTGTCTTGTGTGGTTATTTCGTGTACCCCAGTTCCCCTGGAATGACCCCTGAGTGTTTCAGTTGCATGTAACGCCGCAAGTGGCAGGAACGCTACACCCAGTGGAGATTGTATTAAGTCAGTAACCAAAGTCTCATATTTCAGTGGTTTAACTACAGCACTATTTACTACTTATTTTTTTTCTCCATTCAACAAGTTACACAGGTGTCCCTGGTCAGTTACTTCTTCTCAAAGCAGCTACTGTGGAACCAAGATTGTTTGAGTCTTATTATTCAGTCTCTTCTAGGATCTTTAGTCTTCTTCCTGCAGCTATCAGTTGGGAAAACAGACTGGGAGGATCATTTATGGGAAAGTGTTATGGATGAGGCCAGAAAGTGGTACCTCTCACATTTTTGGTGAATGACCACATCAATTGCTGTGGCTTGAGTGCATGAAGATGACTATAGGAAGAAGGACCCAACCCAGCTATAGGTGACGAAGAAACACTGACATGTAGTCCACCTGACACCCAGTATCTCTTAGGTAGTGAAGAAATATTTACAGCATGAATGAATTTGGAGTCAGACTTGGGTTCAAATCCTAGCCCTATTATTTGTCCTTGAGTAGCTTACTTAACTCTAAGACTTTAAGTTTCATTTACTTTATCTGTGAAGTGGGTATAAAAATGTCTATGGCATAAAGTCATTATGTAATTCCTGTGGTCTTGACTATATAATAATTATTAATAATTATAACTAATATTCATAGAATGCCAAAAAGAATGCATGATTTATAGTTATTACTTAAATTGATTCTCACTGAAACCATAAGAAGTGGGTAGTATTATTATCCTCAGTTTATAGATAAGGAACTGAAACATAATGGCATTAAGCATCCATCTTGCCTTAAATCATACAGCTAATAGTTGGTGGAGCTACAATTACTCTGACTTACTGGCTCTGAGTCAGTATTCTTTTTTCTAAGATCTAGAGTTGGTATTCTTAACTACAGCACTATATACTACTTATAGTAAGTTATGTGCTAATTATGGTGTTTGGTCCATAATCAATTGCTCAATAAATTATAAGACAGGGTTAGCAGCCAGCCAGAACAAGTGACATTCAGAAACAGATTAAGAAGAGGTGATATTTAGTGAGCCAGCCCAACAATCTAGGAACTGATATTAGGACGGTTTGAAATAAAATCCTAAGTGTGGGGTGACATTCTAGTTTTTAGGGGAATTTGACAGAAACAAAAGTAAGCATTTATCCTGGCAAAACTTTGGCACTGCATAGATAAAAGGCATAAAGACAACGATACAGGGGACAAAAATAGCAGCTCAGGTCCTGGCATTGTGATACTAGTTGGAAATTAACTCAGTATAGAGTCAGCCTGGAAGGTACTGAGTTCAGACATGTGTTAGGGGACCCAGGAAAGGGCAGTGAGAAAAGTGAGGTGGACCTAGGCATTAGGCAAGTTGTAGCAGCCATGTTTATTGATGAGAGTAAATTGCTGTCTTAGCAATTGCTTGCATTCACTTTGTAGTGTTAATCAATCTTCTAGTGTGTACGGAACTATTTTTAGAAAGCATTCTTCAAAGTCCTCCTTTAGATTCCTAATACATTCTACAGCTACCTTATCAAGATGATTTACAGAAAAATAAGCTCATTTCTTGCAAGCAAGCAAAAAAAACCAACAATAATACCAATAATAAAAGAATGAATTTAAAAATTTTCTCTCAAATTAATCATCCCAGTAGAAATAGGTTTTCTGTTTATTTGTTTAAAAAAAAGAGACTAGATTTTTTCAGCCACGTAGTAATTTAGACATCATCTTTAAAATATTCAGGATCTTTCTAACCTTTTGTCACATGAGAAAATAAATTCAGTGGCATATATAGTAACTAACCAAGGGATATTCTGAGGGAAAGATTGTGAAGAAGTCAGATAACAAAGAAAATGAATGCACCCCTCCCCATTTTCTCCTCCACTCCCAACTCCATTCTCCCTTTCTTTTAAAAATCTAGAATTTGAAAAGAAAATCCTGGAGATGGGGGTGTAGCTCAGTAGTAGAGCAAGTGAAGGCCCTGGATTCATCCCCCCACTACAGAGGTAAAAAACAAACAAACAAACAAAAAAAAAAACAACCAAACAACAACACCCTTGGCTGGACTTTAAAAAGGAGCACTGGACCCTAATTCTTCAGGCTGTTTCTTTTCCTGGTGTCCTTTGGAAGGAGAATGTGGGCTAGGATGAAGGATAATAACTTCACTGCTTTTCAGGTTGTATCTGCTTCAAACTCATGGTTAAATGTGCTTCTTAGGTATCTTATTAAAATTGAGGCTCTTTGAGTGTCATGGTTTATCTGGTAAGGAAAGAGAAAAATAAAAATTTTGGTCTGTGATCCATTTTGGTTGTTTAATTTCCTGGGCCAGTCATTTCCTCTGCGAATGAAACGGTTTTGACTATATTCAAATTTCAATACTCCTGACATTTTTGCAACATGGTAAAGTTTTATATTTGTAGGCTAAATATAGAGAACATGTCCACATATGGCAAATTATAATGAATCAAGAATTACAGCAGCTTGAAGCTTATGATCCATGAATTAAACAAAAATTGCAGAAATGGATGTGGAACTCCAAAAATAATAACAATGTTAATGAAGTACTAGAAATAAGATCAGAGGTGGGATGTTACAGTATTTTTCTCATTTCTTTTCCATATCATTCTGTTTGGAGGCATCAAATTAGCCATTAATTTTCCTCCCCCAGGTAGCAGTATACAGAGACCTGGCTCAGACATTTAGGCCAATAGCAATAATAATAGCAAACATTTCTTACCATGTGGCAGGCACTGTTCAAGCAATAATCTCACTTAATTTTTCCCATACATCCCCCACCAACACACCATTTTACAGATAAAGAAACTGAGGCCCAGAGCCAAAAGCACCAGGCTCATGGAGCCCTCACTTCCCTGAAAATGGAGCCCAGTTAGTTTGGCTTCAAAGCCCATGTTCATGCCATTATGCCATGTGGCTCCAATGCTGGAAATGTGTCCTGCACCAGAGGGATGATGAGAGCATAATCTGGCAATTGAAAAGGAACATGAGGCAGAACAAAAGCCCTCAATTCACACATCCTTAACAATCGTCCAAACAGGTACTGAGTACCACAAAACAGTTCCAAAAATCCTTAAGATAATCTTCAATGAAGAACCCCTCCAGTGTTTAACTTACATCTGCCCTTCACTGACCTTTAATTTGTAATAAAGGGGAAAATCCTATTTTTAGAACAACAGATATTTTATTCTTTTTAGTTTCCCTTCTAGAGCCTAACTCTTCTCTGGGAGGTTTTTCTGACAACGATAATAGCCACATTGAATAGTGAGGTGGAATTTGGGGTGGGTTAATGAAGAAGAAAGATAAGCACTAACTGACTTAAGAAAGAAGGAAGTTTAGGCTAAGCAGTTAATCATCTCCAACTCATTCAGTCTCCCTTTGCACAGGGTAATTCTCATGTGAGGCTCTAGTAGTAGGAGACACTCTTTGATACTACCCATAGAATGGGACTGGACCCATGGCTGAAACAGACTTAATATCTGCCCGAGGCTCACTAGGGATTGCAATTGATGGAGTATACAGACTCCATCCAGTTATGGTTTAGATGTGAAGTGTCTCCCAAAAGTTCATGTGTGAGACAATGAAACTTTAGAGGTAAGATGATTGGATTACAAGCAGCTTAGCCTAATCAGTGCACTAATCCTGTTAGGGATGAACTGGGTGGTTGGAGGAGAATAGGTCACTGGGGGAATGTCCTTGGGGGTTTCTGTCTTGTCATGATGAGAGGAACTCTCTCTCTGCTTCCTGATTCCATGTTCCCATCTGCTTTCCTCTGCCACATAGTTCTGTCATGATGTTCTGCTTTACCTGGAGCCACAAGGAATGGTGCTGGCCTTCTATGGATGGACTGAGGCCTTTGAAACCTTGAGCAGCAAATAAACTTTTCCTCCTCTAAAATTGTTCTTGTCACAACAACAACAAAACCTGACTAAAATACAAACCGAGCAAAAGACTTAGGGCTGGCCATTTCCCAAAGAGGAAATCTGCACTTTCTGGGCCCTGGGCCCTGAAGGTTTTATGTGATATCTGAAGCCTTTATTTGAAAGATTAATTCCCAAGAATCACTTCTTGAGCATAACTTCTTGGCTGGCTTCCTAAGTCAGCTAAGTATCCCAGCTCTATCATGGGGTAACCCTGATAGAGGTTTAAAAAATTTTAAGATATTTCTAGCATGGAGATACAGATGGTTACATCCTTAAGAAAAAATAGTATACATATGCACATATACATAATATGTCTCACTCTCTTTTCTGTCCCTAGTACACACATATGCTCATGTGTACACATATACAAACACATACGTGGATTTTTTGTTGTTGTTCTTTAGTTTTTTAATGCTCATGTATACCAAATGCAATGAGGAAAGAAGGAGGAGTCTCGAGGTAACATGCAGTCAAAGATTTCAAGTGTGTTCTGCTACTTATTAGGTGTGGTGAGTTTCTCTGACAAGTAATCTCCTCGTAGTGTAGTAAATCATTGTACAATCAGACAGATTTGGGTGTTGAAAAACTATTAACTCCAAAATTTGATAACACTATTCTTTTAAGGAATCCACTAGGAATACCAAGTTCTCGGAAAGTAGAGGGATTAGAATGGTGTCCCAAAACAGCTTTGTTTTATTTGTTTGGTTTTGTTTTTGTTCTTGGTACTCATTGTTGTCCCATTATATCTACTCAGAAATAATAAAAGTCCAAGATGCACTTTTAAGCTTGCAAAGTGCAATTCAATAGGAAATATCATTACACAGAGTTGTCTTTTTACAAGGTACATGTGCCTGTGAGTGTGTGTGACTATCTAACTTCTTCACTTGGTTGGGGTGCATAAGCAGCCTGTGGCTTCCCCCATACTCATCTTGTAGAATTCCACATACAAGGAGCAATTTCTATTTTTCTGATAATTTCAGACAGATGAGAGAAAGGGTTGAAACAGCCTTCAAATGTATGTTGAAACATACATTTTGCTTTAAAATTTTCTGTTCTCTATTTAGCTCCTAGCTAAATCCTCCCTCCCTCTGGATATTTCCCACATGTAGGCAGTTCTGCTCCTCTTTTCAGCTTAAAATGCCACTATTCAGCAAGACCAGAAAAAAAAAAAAGCACCTGTTCTTGATGAACAGCTAACCATGTATTATGCAGGTGAGGTTAAAATGATGATGTCACCAAATATCTTGTATATAAACATATACATATTTAGACATATACATTTGTCCCTCACCATCTTTAAGGGATTAGTTCCAGGAACTCCCAAGGACACCAAAATTTGAAGATGGGCTAATCCCTTATATAAAATGGTATAGTATTTGCATATGATTATGCACACATTCTGTATACTTCAAATCATCTCTAGATTACTTACAATACTTAATACAATGTAAATGCTATGTAAGTAGTTGTTGCTGTATTATTTAGGGCATAATGACAAGAAAAAATCTGTAATAATGCAGACACAATTTTCTTTTTTCAAATATTTTTGATCTTAAGTTGGTTGAATCTGCAGATTTAGAACAAATAGATTATGGAGAGTCAACTCTATTATTTTTGGAAAACCGTATTCTTATTTTCTATCTTTTTTCAATAATATATTATGCTCATTTTCTTGTATCATTAAATATGTTTCAAGGAACATGATTTTCAGTGGTTTCCAAACCAGAGTATGAAATTTTGATGTGAGAAAAGTTGTGTGACATGATATAGGCTCTGGGAAATGTTAGATGATAATCATCACAGGAGAGCCACATGCACATTTATTACCTGCACAATATATAAGCAAGGGGAACTTTCTATGGGGGAGACAAGAAGGAGATCAAGAACCTGATATCGATCTCTGTTTTGTGCTTTATATTCACCCTTTTTAAAAATGCTCTCCCCACCCCCACCACAACTTGTGAACTATTAATATCTCATTTTATATGTTGAGAAAATTTAGGTCTAGTGAGATCTAAATAATTAATATGGAGTCGATCTTAGATTTGACAAACAAAAATTCCCAAGTGCAGAGCTTATTTTTTTCTGTTTTACCACACAGCACCTCTGAGATATAAATGGAACCTTAAAATCAAGTCAGAGAAAATGTCTTTTATAACCACCTGAAGAATATTATAAATAAAAGTTATGAGAATAAAACACTTGGTAACTCAAAATCAGAGAGACAAAGGCAGTGTCAATAAACATTATATTTCCATAAAGTCTAAAAGAGAAATCCTGAATAGGAATTCTCTTTTAGACTTTATGGAAAAATGACAAGTAGGGCAGCCTCTCTCCTTAAGGGTTAAGGATCAGGACTAATTTGGCAAGGGTGCAGTAGGTAATGAGATGATGGCAGCTCAGGTTGGGAGAAGTGGATTCATTTTCATTGCTCATTCCTATATGAACCAAGTACTGGGAGGGATTAAAAAGTTTTGTAAAATCTGCACTACTTCTATTAAGTAGACCTGCTGGTCTAGGTAATACTACAGCAATATAGATTGAGGACACTAAGAGAGGCCTTTAAGTCTTTTAACCTATATTAGCCAAAATGTCTTTGGTAATGTTTAATTATCTCGGCAATAAAGTTATATACACTAAAAAAAATGACTTTTTGAAATCATTTGATATACTTGGTTTGCATGTTTCACCTTTCTCTCTGTTGACCTACTTTTTCCAGCTGGGCATGACTTCCTGCCACCAGCAAGGAACAGTACAAATATTCAAGTAAGTGAGCTATCAAGAAGGTCAGTGATCCAAGACAACTCCCAAAGGCCACCAGGAGAACCAGCTTCCTATCTCCACGCTAGAGCTTCTGCCATTCAATGAACTATAGGACAGGCAATTATAGACATCACTATACTTATCCTGATCTTTAGGTTAATGAAGAAACAATAGGCACTGTCATATATAAATAAAAAAAAATAGTCAAGAATGCTGCTCGAGGTCTCAAGTGTGTCATTAATGACACCCTCTTCTATTCACAATTCCAGATCTTCTCAATAATGGGGCCCAAATTCCATTAGAAACTTCTTTCAAGCTTCTATATAATTCTTTCTCCTTTAACAAGACTGTATACCCAAAATAGGCTGGTAGTGGCATGATATTCTTACTCACTAGCTTGTTTTTGGTTCATTCTACTACCATGTTATATTTCTTTCTGCCAAAAATAAGTCACAACATATTCAAATGTAGACAACCACAAGAATTAGACCTTTTATGTACAGAATGTAATAGAAGGTGTATTTTTCTTTTATAGTGCTTAAAGTGAAAACTTCTCTCTACCAGGATGAACAAATAGCATCACTTCCCTCTGCATTCATCCTTCCCAAACTAAGGGGAGAGGTTGCTATGAGCTGGGGAGGTCAGAGCAGCATCAAGGGCTGCAGTGCCTGGTTTAAGACCAAGGCAAAGCTAGTAAATTTCCAGTAAAGATGTTAAGTGGGATGCACAACTGCAATGAGGACTTCCTTCCAATTTGTGAATATCCTTAGCAACCTGAAGACTTTTCTTATCAACCCCATCCCAACCTCCCTGTACTTTTACCTCCATGGCTCCTGCTGGATATGATAGCCTGGGAAACTGGAAAGGTCAATTATGTACAATCATGGAGTCCTTCTTTACCCCTTTCCAAATTCTTACAGGACTTCCTAGTCTCTTGAGATGACCAGAACATTCTGTCAAAAGCAATAGGTATCAGAATAAAGGAAGCAAAGAAGGACTACAGGGTAGACTCCTTGGTTCTCTTGAGCTTTGCCACTGATTTCTGTCATTTGGGAATTGTCTAAAGTTCCCTGTTTCATGCTGCCCTGCTTTAGAGGTATTCACATCTCTATGGCCCAGGCAGCAGGCAGCAGTTATAATGAACTACAGATGTGTGGGTCAAAGAAATAGTGACAAGATTAGCCTCATAAGGACAAGGAGAGAGAGAGAGAGAGAAAGAGAGAGAGAGAGAGAGAGAGAGAGAGAACACAAAGGACTCCCCTTACTCCAAAGCATCATTTTATTTCTAATAAATGTTCGGTTAAACCAATTATTCAACTAAATATATGACAGTAAGAATTGAAAACAGGGACTCAAATAGATGGCACTGTATCAATGTTTATTGCAACATTATTCACAATGGCCAAAACAATATAAGTGTAGAAACAATCTAATTGTCCATCAAAAGATGGCTATATAAACAAAATATGATATATTCATCCAATGGGATATTATCCAACCATAAAAAGTTTTGATATATGCTACGACATGGATGAAAGTTTAAAAATTATGCTAAGTGAAATAAGCCAGACACACAAGAAGAAATATTTCATAGTTTCATCCATGTGAAATATCTAGAAGAGGCAAACTCATAGAGGTACAAAGTGGATTAGAGATTACCAAGGACAGAGAAGTGTGGAATTATTATTTAATCATTGCAGAATTTCTCTCTGTGGTGAGGAAAAGGTTTTAGAAATAGAGGTGATAGTTGTACAACATCACAGATGTAATTAATGCTGCTGAATTTTACACTTAAAAAGAGCTAAAATAGCAACTTTATGCCTCATATATTTTTCCATAATTAAAAAAAATACAGGCTAGCTAATCAGTGGGCATGGGTTTTTTTTTTCTTTTTATTCAAAACAGTTTTTTAAGGCATTGCCAAGTACTGAAAATACTTTTCTTTCTTTCTTTTTTTTTGTAGTTGCAGATGGACAAAATGCCTTTTTTAAAATTTATTTTTATGTGGTGCTAAGGATTGAACCCAGTGCCTTACACATGCTAGGCAAGCGCTCTGACACTGAGCTACAGCCCCAGCCCCTGAAAATTCATTTATTTCATCAGGTCAGCATATATTTTCTTTTCCTTCTTTTCACTTCCCCATTGTCCACTCCAACCATAGGAAAAATAATTATGTAATATTTATTGAGTCACATATACTCTTCTGTTCTATATGAATTGATTGTTTTAATTCTCAAACCCATCATGTGAACAGTGCTAGTATTTTCACGGCTATTTTATAGAAGAAACAGTAGATATCCTTCCTGGTGTCACTCAGTAAGTAAGGTCAGAGCCAAGATTCTGTTCTGTTAAGACATGCTCCAAAATTCACATTCTTAACCATTATTCTATAGCATTCTCAGAACTCTAAAGTTGATGTTCTTGGAAAGTTATAAAATATCAGACTCATCAGAATCTCTGGAGGTGGGTATTGGACTACATTTTTTAAAAGATCCCTATAATTCCTAATTTTAAAACTTACTACAAAACTATAATAATCAAGACAGTATGGTACTTGCATATGATAGACATAGATTAATGAAATAAAAGCGAGAGTGAGAAGGTCTCACATGATTTTTAACAATTTTTTTAGGTATGACACTAAAAGCACAAGCAACACAACAAACAATAGATAAATTGGACTACATCAAAGTAAAAATATGTTCTTCTAAGGACACCAGAAAAAAGGAGAAAATATACTCATAGAATGAAAGAAAATATTTGCGAATTATTTGCAAACCTAAGTTACTGTTAAGTGATAAAAAGGAATAAAATACTATTACATGCTACACATAACAAACCTTAAAATATTATGCTAAGTAAAAGGAACCAGACACAGAGAACCATATATTGTATGATTTCATTTACATGAAACATGCAGGATAGACAAATCTACATCATTAAAACATAGATAGGTGATTGACGTAGGAAATGGGAAGTAACTGCTAAAGGATACAACCCTAATAAAAATGTAATAAAACTGGTGATGGTTTTCAACTGTATGAAAATATTTGAAATCACTGAATTATACACTTGATTAAATTCTATGGTGAATAAAGCCATTATTAAAAAATTCCTCACATGGTTCTATATATTCTCAAGTTTGAGGACATGTAAAAGTGAAGTTAGCAATCTTCTGGTTAGATTGATGATAAAAGTAATAGCTAACTATTTATGTATCTTCTTCGTTTTCTAAAAGTTTCATATTCTTAACTCATTTGATCCTCACAGAAGACTAAGAGACAAGTCCTGCTCTTTTATATCCAACCTGACTACAGGCAAAGAGAAAATCTTTGACTCCAAAGTAAAATTTTCAGCAAACATGATATACATTCAAAACATTTTGTCTAGAATTATTCCTAAATTCCACAAAAATTTTCAACAAATTATCCTCAATAAATTCATGAGAGAGAAATTGACTTACACTAGCTTAATTTTAATTCAGACCATATTACAATAGAGTGCTGTGGAGAAGAGATGCTGAGGAAACAGTAAATGAGTCAATTCAGGCTTGGGGAGAGTGAGAGAAGGTGGCAATCTGTGTTTTGGTTTTGAAGAATGAGTAGAATTTTCTTTGGTTAAAGAGTCAAGGAAGAATATTTGAGCAAACAGTACAATATGAAAAATGCATGGAAGCTTACCTGTCTCTCTTCTTAGATGGGAAGATCCTTTAGAGAATTGACTAGATCCCATGTCATAGCTATAATTTTGTGTCTTGAAAAGTACTTATGATGTATAAGATATATGGACATATGGATGAATGGATGATTGAATAAATTAATGAACACCATAAAATGATAAATAGCAGTTAAATTAGTGTGATTATCATACAAGGTAGAGTGGAAAATGAAGTTAAAAAGGCAGTTTGAAGCCAAATTCTAAAGGGACTTATATGTCATAAATAAGGGAGTTTATCCTTTATAAAAAATACAGATCCACTGACTTTTGTTTTTGGTTTATTTTTTTGTTTTAGCATATGAATCACATTGGCTGGTTTTTGTTTAAGAATCATAATTCTAGCAGAATATAGAGGATGGATTGACCCTGGTGGGATGTGTTTATTTTGTAGGAGGAAAATTCTTAGGAAACTATTGAGAGATGATAAAGACTGAACTCTGAAAAGACCTAACTATGACAAGAGAAACTACATGAAAATTATTCTGTAGTACCCATCTTAAGTACTTGACAAGAGTGTAATAACATTTCCCAATTGAAAACATAAGGAAAAGAGTTTTATATGATTTATTTAATTGAGATGAGAATAAGAACAACAACTAATTTTAGATTTTGGGGTGCTTAAGGAGTCTATATGCCTATCCAGAGTGACTTGGCAATACCAGTTAAGAAGTATAAACTAGAGATATAGATTTGGAGTTTAGTGCTTTTATATATTAACTGAAACCGTAGAGTAAGTGATGTTCCCCAGGAAATGAATGGAGAGATGTATGGAACACAGAGCATTAGAAAATACCTGTATTTAAGGGATAGGCAGGAGGCAAAAAGGCACAGTGAATGGAGATGGAGAAAATAGAGACATAGGAGAAAAACTAAAAGTGATTACAAGGTAGACATTTCAGTAAGAATGTGTACCAACAGACCCATCAATAAAATACTTGTGATGACAACTTTTAATTGTAAGTGTAGAACCCACTTGTACTACCTTGAGTGGAAGATAAGAATTTAATAATATGGTTCCAGAATACTTCACTCAACTTATAAGCAGACTATGTTGCTGGGTCTTATGGGTTTGAAACCAGGAACTGGATAGCTATAAGTAACTGAGACACTGTTCAGTTCTCGAGGCAAGTGTTTCATTCTTTGTGAAGACCATCTCCTTGCTCTTGTCTGCCTCACATGACAGACTTACATATCGAGTAGTGCTCTGAATTTTAATTCAAATCATTGTAGAAAGAAACTGATTGGCCCCAGTGTATCAGTTGTGATCCAATCAACCATGGCCAGTATGAAGATGGGAAAAGATACTCAGAACAAATGTGGTTGCTAGGACTCGCTTCTCTGAATGCAGGGAGTAAGTGTCAGAGAAGGAGCACTCTGAATTAAGCAGATGCTCCCAAAGAAATCTATTACAAGATTAATCAAAATCTCTGTTGCTTTTTCATGGTAACATCAACTACGAGGAAATTTGTTAACACTGTGACTTCTTTCTTCTGTTGCCCTGTTTCCTCTGTTAGCCTAGAGGGAAAGTTGCATTAATGTCTTTGTTGATTTCTCTATAACAGAAACAAGAATAAAAGAAATTGCTTGTGAAATGCCTTGACATCCTCAGGTCAAAGGGTCTAAAGAAATACAAAGTCTTTTATATTTTTTCTAGGAAAAGCTAGAGTTTTCTGGTTGTTTTTGCTTTTGCCTGGATCTCATTGATTTCCCAAATTGTACTAGCTACTTTCTGGCTTTCATTAATCAAACTGCCACCTGTGATGGACTGCCGGTCCCTCATCTGATTTTGATTAATTCCATTCTCACATTTGTCTCTCTGGCACAGTTTTCAGTGGTGGATGATTTGTTAGGGGCAGAGAGAATGCAGGATGACTAGGGATTTGGGATAGTGGAGTCATCTCCTGAATCTGATTGAGTCTGTCTGGTAACAGAAATGTTCTTTCCCTCTCATTCCTTCTAAGAATAGCAGTACCAGCTGTACTTGCCTGAGCCTTATCTAAATTAATGAAATAAAATGAGATTATTGACATTTTCTTGCTTCAACTAGCAAATGTGCATCTTTGAATTTTTATCAACTAAAATGCTCTTTAATGAAACATTCACAGAAACAGTTTTGACATAAAAATAATAATTCACATTTTACTCATGCTAATTATGTATTTGTATTCATTTACTTATGTTGCCCTTTTATCTGTTTTGTATTTCAGAAGTCGGTATTAAGCTGAGATAGCTCAAGCAAGGCAAAGCGGCTTAGTAGTCAGGGAAGGGGCTTTGTGATCAGACTTGTGTTCTGTTCCCATCTCCATTACCTAAGGTCTCGATGACCTAAGGTAAATTATTTAAACTTTCAGAGTCTCTATTTTCATACCTATGCAATATACTGTTTTGAAGCCTAAATGACATAGAAAAATGCAGCTTAATATCAGACTCATGTCAAAGACGAATTGATGTCAGTTCAAATAAAAGGTGTTTTGATGGGTAGATGGTGATTTCTCATTCATACTATATACAGAATCACTATTTCAGACTTGAAGATAGAAGAGTTTCATGTATATATAAACTCGAGAGAGAACTGGGGGCCTGGATTAGCAGGTAAATATAGGGTATGACTTACTGGTGGAAATGGAGTCATGCTCTTTTATATCTATAGCACTTCCACATGATATAAGAGAATGTGACAAAATTAATTTTTCAGAACCTAAGCATTTTTCACATTTGGGATTGGGCACATGCAGAGGTCTCTGTGTCTGGTTCCCCATTGTCTAATAACACGGCCTGAGCAAGCTTCTGGACAAGACCTTTTCTAGGTTCAACTTAAGGACACAGGTCAGGCTCAGTGAGGAGAGAGATAATGAATCCTTCATTTCATGTGCTATTGAAATGTTCTGTGGTCTAGACTCTGGGACTCATGCTTGAAGTTGTAGGGGTGAAATAAGATTAAAATAAAAAGAAATAACCTCCACTATACTTCAGTAGGGCACTCAGAGCACAAGTTTACATGGTTTGTAATGAGCATGATATTACAAATCAGTTGGAAGTAAACTTTTCCCCAGAGATAACTTCTAGAACCTAAAAAGGTCAAGGATGCCTGAGCAGCAATCTTGGACAGTCAGAAATGAAATGGCAGATGCAGAAATAGCTGGGAGCTCTTGGAAACTGGAACGACCATTTACAACACAGTATGACCCAGGAATGTGAGGTACTGTGATGAGAGTAGGGGGAAAGTGAAAAAAAAAACCCACCCAATTATTTGTGGCTATTTTTTTGGCTGGGACACTTATTTTACCCTTTTTGCAATGTAGCCTGGTAAATAATCCACACCTAACAAACATTTGTGGAATAAATTACCACTAATTAAGCAATTTATATGCATCCTACTTGTGTCTTGTTCTTTTTTGTTTATTTTGCTGAAAGGGATTAATATTGAAGTTAAAAAGTTCAAAGAAATCTATGTGGTGAGAACACTGGCTTTGGCATCTCAGAGAGACTAAGGCAAGTAATTTCATGTCCCCATGCTTTTTTCATTTCATCTATAAAACATTATTATTGGGAAATCTAATTGGACTATGTGTGTAAAATGAATGAATATGTGCCTGACCCTCAACATGGCTTACCACATAGCAATAATCAGCCATCAAGTGCTTGGCAAGAATTTATGTCTAGTTTAATTCCTTTATTCTTATAGTCAAAGACAGAAACAAAAAAGGTGCATTCAAAATTAGCATAAAACCAGTGAGGAAAGAAGTCTGCATTGAGAGGAGCAATTTGTTTGTTTGTGTCATAAATTATAATTGCTTAATTGTCAAGAATGCATCTCATAGTTCTTTTATATTTTCCAAAGTTTTAGCACAGATTAAGTACATTTAGGTAGGTGTTCAATATATTATGTCGATGTATTGATTTGAACTGTCTCTGATAACTTTGGATAGTGATAATTCAGGTGAAAATTCACTGGATTAATAGACAGAAAGCTGGGATAAAGCTCCAGTTTGCAAGTAATTAGTCATGGCACTTTAATCTTTGTGTCTCATCTTACTCATCTTTAAATCAGGAGTTTTTCCAAATTTTTTCCTTTTATAACATTCTATATTTTTACAAATATTTGGAGGATATAGAAGAATGTTCATTTTGAAGGGCAGGGGCAGGGTGCACAAAATGGCACATGGGAGCATCCTAAGGAAAATTCAGTTCTGTGAACATGAACTCTATGGGAGAACCAGAGAAATAACATCAATAAAAATAGCAATTTAGGTGCCTATCAATTTTTAAGCATGGTACTCTTAATACATTAATTCATTTAACCCTTAAAATAACCCTGTGGAATAAGTATTTATATTCCCAATTACAGCTAAGGAAACTGAGATTGTAGACAGTTTTCCATTATTAAGTAAGCTAAGCATTCAATAAGCTAGCCTTTCAGTGACTACTTGGCTCATATAGTAATCTGGAAATGTGATTTGCCTTTCTTATTAAAAATATAACTAGAATCCAATATTGGAATTATGACCACAGGTTTGGTGTATTTGTTGTGTTTTTTATAACCTTTATTGAATTATAAATTCCTTAGGGAATT
Organism: Marmota marmota marmota; assembly: GCF_001458135.2. Lineage (NCBI taxonomy): Eukaryota > Metazoa > Chordata > Mammalia > Rodentia > Sciuridae > Marmota > Marmota marmota. The sequence continues at coordinate 1,206,955 of NW_025999864.1, forward strand.
TGATGAATATAGTGTAGATGTCAGCAAAAATCACAGATCCTTTGAAATTCATTTTTAGTTAGAGTATCTTTTAGGTAAAGGGTCAAATTGACTCATAATCTTCAAGGGCAGCCTTGAAGAACATTTAAGAACATCTTGAATAACTGTTCAGAAAGTGTTTCAAAGGTCTAACAATGCAATAAAAATCCTTGCCTCTATTATCTTTTCAGGATATCATGTTTTCTTATTTCCCAACTCAGCATCCAGCATCCATCCCTCTATCTATTTCACCGAGGCTAGAGGCTAGAGTACTTGCCTGGAAGCAATAAAAGATGAATCATTTTACCTAGACATCTGCATTGCCTTTGATCTACTTCTCCATGAGCTTCAAGTCTGGATCTTCACAATTTCAACCACACTTGCCTCCACAAATTAGAGGTTAGTGAATAGAGATAATGACCAAATATTTATGGGCTATTCATGATAAGCTTTTGACAGTATTTCAACCTGTTTATACATCAACTGCAATCTGTCTAGGTTGCATCATGAGGAGTTGCCATTCTGCCATTTAGAGATCCTTGCAATTTGAATTAATTACCAAGGGGAACCAATGGAGTGTTGCAAGTGGTAACAGGAGTGTGGGGGTTGGTAGGAGGTTGGGTGAAGGGGGTGAAATATCAAAAATTAAAATTTTCAGCATGGCACTGCGACCACAGGAGGAGTTGACTTGGAGAAGATTAAGAATTTTCATAGTAAAACTAAATAGGAGGGTTTCCCTCTGAGCTCCTTGAAGGCAGAGACCTTGTTAATCATTGTGTTGTCCCCTTCACCTACCTCAAAGCCTGTTACAATGAAGCTTTGCTAGCAAACACTGCTAAAGTAATCAGTGAATCAATACAGGACCAAATGCCTCTTGAGGGTAAGAAGTGTTTGTCACTTACTTTAGGAACCACTGCTATTTACTAAAAGTTCTCTTGATGCAAAAAAGTGCAAAATAACCCCGCATCTTTTTAAAGGAAATCAAAAGTTACTCAAGGGCAGCAGATGCAACTATTTTTCTTTGCATCCCTATCCATCCTTTCACCTAGCACCTGGCATAGTAATTTGTATATAAAAGGCCATTAATAAATGTTTACTGAATGAAGAATTATATTTGTAGGCTAACAGATTTGTTTTTCTTTTTTCTTTTCTTTCTTTCTTTTTTTTTTGTAAAGAAAACTGTTGAAACTTCGTTTTCAATACCCTTTCTACACTTATCACTTCCTCTTAGGTGGAGCTAATTTTGAGAGTTATAACTGTGAAAAACTTAAAGAAGAAGATTCTAGAAGTTCTAAACTGGAGGAGCCACTAGGGGTCTTTTGGTCCAGCACCCTACCTAATGTGTGTAGCAGTACAACTGCTCTGGGTATTACTTTCTATTTTGGTCTCATTCCTGACCCCTGCCTGACTTGTCTGAGCTCTGCCCTCATTTCTTTCCAATCCTGGGTAGTACACATTTGCATGACTGTGCTAAATCCATTTGAAAATGTAAAAATAGGACTGTCTTCCTGGTGTGATCCAGTGATTGTCATTTATCCTGGCTCAGATCAATTGGTTTAACTTTCCAAAAAGGAAGGGCTTCTGGACCAGGAAGTGCTGGGAACTTTAGCAGTAAATACATGCATATTAACATGTTTGGAGCATTTTAGTGGGATTTGTAGAATGTGTGTTCTCCTTTCAGATGCCTTAATGAGCAAAGTCAAGGCAGATAGGGTGGACAGTAATATTATATAAAATGATTATTTAATTATTTTACAATTAATGTAATATTCTGGGGGCCCTATTGAAATTCTTTTTCCCTCTTGTTTATAAATACTTTCACAGATCTTATTTCTTTCTGTCCGTTATCAATTTTCCACTCATGAACACAACTCATGAACACCTACTCTGTGCCAATTACTGTGCTTTGTTGGGTAAGGCATACAAAGTGGTAAAGGATTTGCCCTGTGACAATTAGCATGCTTCAGTTACCAGGAACACAAAGTCTGGCTGGCTTATTGCAAGACTATCAGGTAGTATAAAGAAAGGTGGGATGGATCCAACATGGCGGCCGGCAAGGAAGCAGCACTTTCAGTATCTCCACATTAACCGGATCAGAAACACCCATTAAAACAGCTACATTCTACCTACTGAGGAACTTCTAGCAAAATTCCGCTGAAAGGAGACCTGCCAGGAAGTAGTAAGTTATATTAGAGGTGACAGTTGGCCCCAGACAAGTGAATCTTGGCCGGCCACGCAGGCGCAGAGGTCCAATCCCGCAGCCACCGCCCAACTGGCTCTGCAAGCGGCCCCCGGTGGCCCGGGGCAGCGAGAAGGGTCCCC
>NW_025999864.1:1213439-1269898 GCF_001458135.2 Marmota marmota marmota
AAGGACCTGAACAGACACTTCTCAGAGGAGGACATACAATCTATCAATAAGTACATGAAAAAATGCTCACCATCTCTAGCAGTCAGAGAAATGCAAATCAAAACCACCCTAAGATACCATCTCACTCCAGTAAGATTGGCAGCCATTATGAAGTCAAGCAACAATAAGTGCTGGCGAGGATGTGGGGAAAAGGGTACACTTGTACATTGCTGGTGGAACTGCAAACTGGTGCGGCCAATATGGAAAGCAGTATGGAGATTCCTAGGAAAGCTGGGAATGGAACCACCATTTGACCCAGCTATCGCCCTTCTCGGTCTATTCCCTGAGGACCTTAAAAGAGCATACTATAGGGATACTGCCACATCAATGATCATAGCAGCACAATTCACAATAGCTAGACTGTGGAATCAACCCAGATGCCCTTCAATAGATGAATGGATTAAAAAACTGTGGCATTTATACACAATGGAGTATTACGCAGCACTAAAAAATGACAAAATCATGGATTTTTCAGGGAAATGGATGGCATTAGAGCAGATTATGCTAAGTGAAGCTAGCCAATCCTTAAAAAACAAATGCCAAATGTCTTCTTTGATATAAAGAGAGCAACTAAGATCAGAACAGGGAAGAAGAGCATGAGGAAAAGATTAACATTAAACAGAGACGAGTGGGGGGAGAGAAAGGGAGAGAGAATGGAAACTATGGAAATGGAAGGAGACCCTCATTGTTACACAAAGTTACATATAAGAGTTTGTGAGGGGAAAGGGGGAAAAAAAAACAAGGGAGAGAATTAAAACAACAGCAGATGGGGTAGAGAGGGAAGATGAGAGGGAAGGTGAGGGGGGATAGTAGGGGATAGGAAAGGTAGCAGAATACAACAGTCACTAATATGGTATTATGTAAAAATGTGGATGTGTAACCGATGTGATTCTGCAACTTGTATTTGGGGTAAAAAATGGGAGTTCATAACCCACTTGAATCAAATGTATGGAAGATGATATGTCATGAGCTGTGTAATGTTTTGAACAACCAATAAAAAAAAAATAAATAAATAAATAAAAGAAAGGTGGGATAGCAAGCTTGGTTCAGAGCAGAATCTGGTAGACATAGCGGGGCCAAAATAGCAGAAAACAGACAACTTTCTCTGGTTACTGACACTAGAATAAATTAACTGTTGTCCCTGTATTTGTGATAATGTATTCATTTCAAAATCCTGGGAGAGAAATTCCAACTAACCTAGCTTGAGTCACACAGGTATTCTTAGAAAAAGAGAGTCAGAGAGCCTTGAATGACTGTCCCATTAAAATTGCACACAATGAGCAAAAGTGATTACTGTTATCAATGTAGGAAAATGGATACTGGACAGTCAATGAAGTCAACATATGACTACTACAGTTGGTTCCCTGAAAATTTTACAAACAGACTTGGAAGATAGGGCATATATCCATAAAGAATTAAATGAAGGTTTGGGAGCTGAATAGCCAAACAAACAACACTAATCCTTCATAGTAATGATCTGAATAAGTCATATATGAATGGTATTGAGGCTAAATGCTGTTGGTTCCGAGAGAAAGAAATGACTAGGGAAAGTCAGGCTAATCTTATAGAGTAGGAATAAGTTAAGCTTATCATGGAAGGATGGGTAGAATTTGATGAGGTGGGGTATTCTTCATCATGCATTCACCCCTATGTAGATTTGAAATAAAAGATTCAAGGAACATTGGATTTGAACATTTCATGTCATTAAATGCAAACATTAATTAATAAAATAGCAAGAGGTAAGATATATAGCATACCTAGAACTGAGTCTTTCTCATAATAATAGTTACTAAATGTTAACTATTGTTATTGTCACTAAAAATCTAAGACTATTATTCTGATTTTATATTCCATTAATTTTTATAAATGTGTCTCCAAAAGATAGACTTTTGTCTCTGTCTTATATGTTTTAGAGTCTGCAAAAAACTGTATATCAAAATGATTGAAAACTGATACCTGGGACTCTGATTTAAAAGGTCCGTCATGGCAGCCACAACCAAATTGTCACCTAAATTAGCCAGGGGATTTTTAGATGCACCCAGGGTCATGTAGCCATGCCCTCTCTTGCATGGTGTTGTAGTGTTGTCACTCTCTCTGAAAAGACACTCTTATTTGTGTCAAATCAAGTTATTTTGCCATAATATTTATGTATGCTAACCCCTACAGAAACAACAAGAGCAATGGCAAACAACTTGTCAGCATCATTCTCCTAATAATTCTTATGCTTGAATGCTATTGCCATTTTATAGATTTCTTCTCTCTAAGCTAAAAACACCCAGCCTCTTTCATCTTCCTTTATAGCTTCCCAGCTTTTTAAAATGCCTTTGTTGTTCCTTTTTTTTTCCAGGATCACTTGCAGCTTTTCACATCTCCTTTGATATTTTCTAGAACAAAATTGTACAGACCAGGTGACTATAGAGAGTTCTATTGAATAGGATCAAGAAAACCCTGAAGAAATAAGAATGATCAACAATTGTGGAATGCTCATTATGCCCCAAGTATTGTGCTAAGCAATTCACATACATTCTTTAATAGTTAAAAGAAAATGAATTAATTATCATTATTCCCATTTTACATTGATGTAAGATTTTTAGGCATAGTAAATGGCAGAACCTGGACAAAACCCAGGTCTGTTCAACATCAAAGCCTGGGCTGTTAACCCCCAGGGTATGTTACAGCCCACTAAGTTTGGGACTGTGGAAACAAACAGATGATTTAATGATTAAAGACCCAATGTGCTCTACCTTACAGCAGTGCTTCTCTAATTTTGCAGCCTAGTATTCAGAAGACATGGGGAGAATAATAATATGGTCCACCAGAAATGGGATTCTTTAGGAACTCATTTTTTTTTATTTTAAAAATTCATGTAAATTTTGCATTCCATTCATGATCTATTCATGTTTATTCAAACGTAAAAAAGTTAAAGTTATAAACACCAAGTAAAATTGAATATCTAAACAGACACATCCTATTTATTCTGTTATTTCACATTCTTCAGGGATGTGAGAAACCCAGATAGAGAACTAGAGCCAAAGGAATGATTTTAATAACTTTACCCTGGAAAATATTTCAAAGGAGTTTTAATTATTTACCACCCCTCAGACCCCATCCCCCAATTTTCTTGATAAAGCACTGTAAGAGACTAAACATCACTCCGAATGACATCCTGGTGTGTCCTCTATTAACACTGTTAAATGTCTGTTATGATAATTCAATGCCCTATGGTATGTGTTATTTAGAACTATCCAGGTAAAATATTCGGAACATCTACCTAAAATAATGATTTTAATTTTAAAATCCTTGCTCTGTTGCATTTAATTCTACTAATGATTATATATAATAAAGAACCTATTGTTTATTAAGCTCATTTGGAGTGTGTAATGAAAGGCCATGATACCTGCCTTTAAGAGAAGGCTTTTCTTTCTATTCTTTTATGGAAGTGGAACCTGGAGGAGAGAGATGGTGCATCAAACTCATTCTAAAATTTAATCAAATAATTATCATATGAAGTTAAAAGGGAAAGAATACTTTCTGCTTCATCAAGCTAACTTTTGTGGTCATATTAACAATATTGATAGCCTCATATGGGCATCTGGTTTGGGAACTGGAGAAAAAATTCTGTATTCATCTCCTGAAGTTTGGCCCAAAATAAGGGTGATTATATAAGATCTCATTCAAACTAGGGCACTCTAGAGAAAGAAAGAATGCACTATTAATAATTAGGCCTAGACAAAAGTCACAAACTAAGAATGTCCTGAGCAAAGCATGACACATAATTACCTTAACCATAACCAATTCCTTAAAGGCCAAGGAATAGTAAATTTTACCAAAAACCTGTTCAATCTTCACTTTCTTAATAGCTTATAGTTAATAGGCCCTCAGATTTTTAAAAAGCTCCTTTTACCCCAAATTCCTGTGCCATTGTGACTTTCTTCTTTCCATACCTTAGACATAAATTGCGTCTAGACTAGCAACATTATTGCTTATGCCTATCCAAAATGGAACTTGTGTTCCATTTTTACCATGAATGTGGTTTTTTTTTTGTAGAAATAAAGCAGTTAGTTAATATTCCTCATTATATATTTATATTTGTGTTTGCTCCTAATTGTGTTCTTTATAGTCAATGAATTTCTGTTTCATTTCTAAAAGATCTTCTCACAATTTACAATAAAGTTGATTTTTATCTTGAAAGGTGTTAACAGCTCTTACCAACTTGATCCAGCTACCATCTTAATTAATGGCTTTTGATATCGATCATAGGACTGCTTGCTGTGATACCAATGAAAAAGGCTCAAGGTCATTCAGATTATCAATAACAGATAAACTCCCTGCTATGGTTTGGATGTGGGTTGGATGTGTCTCCAAAGGTTCATGTGCTGGAAGTGTGGAAGCATGTTCTCCAATCCTAAATTCTGGGAGATTGTACAACCTTTAAGAGGGAAGGCCTTGTGCAAAACAATTAGGTTGTGATGCCACTGTCCTTGGAAGGGATTAATGTAGTTCTTTCAGGATTTTGGTAAATTTCTGTGGTAGTGAGTTGTTATAAAGAGTGAGCCTGGCCCTTGTCTTTCTTTGGCTTCCTGTCTCAACATGTGATCTCTTCAGTGCACATCTCACCATTGTGATGCCATCTGACATGAGGTTCTCACTAAAAGCTAAACCAATGGGACTGGACTGCTTGCTCTTGGACTTCAACTGAAAAACTATGAGCTAAATAAACCTATTTTAAAATAAAGTAGCCAGGCTCAAGTATTTTGTTATAGGAGCAGAAAATGAATGGCTAGAATCTCATATCTCAATAGTTTTACAAAATAAAAGGTTTTTTCCTTTCAACTCGAGTTAAAACCAAAATGGATATTCCTATATGCTTCTTTTCTGAGCAGTGATCAAGAGGCCTAATTTTCTTCCAGCTTATTTCTCTTAGGCTAGGATTGAAAGTGCCACATATCATGTCCAATGAACTTCTTTTAGTCAGAATTTAATCACATGATCACACCTCACTGCTATCAGCTTGGAGAATACTATTCCTGCATTCCCAGGAATAAGAGGAAATAGGTGAGGGGAATCCCTAGCCAGTTTGTGCCAGATAGGTGATACCATTTGCCATCTCATTTGCTTCACATTAAGCTGTATTTTTCCTAGTACAATAAGTTCAGAACCTAGTCTAAACTTCATTTCCTTATTGAAAGAATAACACAGACCCCAAAGCTTTATTGTAGCACTTGCAGAGGCAATAGACCAAATATACTTAGGCATGACCTTAATAACTCATTTAATCTCTATAATCATCAATTTCCTCATCTTTAAATTTTGGCAAAAGCCCTTGGCATATAAGAAGCTCTTTAGATATATTACTCTAAATACATGTACGAAGACACAAATGGTGTGAAAATACTTTGTGTATAGTCAGTAACTTGAAAAATTGTGCTTTATATGTGTAATATGAAATGAATTGCATTCTGCCATCATGTATAACAAATTAGAATAAATTTAAAAAGTGAAAAAATAAATTAATTTGATATCTGAAAAAAGATTACTTCTTACAGTTTTATAATGGAATGTTTTATATCCATATTTGATTCATTATACTTTTGACTTGTTTTCATAGTATATATCCTACTATGGAAACTAAATTGACTGGTCTTTAATGAAAATATCTACATTGAGGCACAATACCACCTTTCATAGTTCCCAGGGCTATCTTTGGTCCTGCAAGAATTATTAAGCAATAAACTGGTGACCCTAGTGCCCCCTTGATGCCCACAAGGTCATTGATAATCCATCTAGTTTATCAATGCATGAGTCAATTATTTGTTTTTTAAAATTTAGACAGGCTTTCCATTTTCCTTTATGAAAACATCTAATTCCGGGCTATATCTGAGTCTCTTCAACAGATAACTTTGCAGGATACAGTAAATATTAGATTGTGAATTGCTGGCATTCATTAAAAATTGTAAATTGTTTAAAATCAAGACTTGTCTTCAGGCTGGATTCCCATTAGACACTATTTTTTGGCACTGTCATTTTTACTTTTGAATTTGCCTTCAGCAAAAAGAATGTCATAGGCTTATATACATATAATAGGAGAGGAAGGGAAAACACACACATTAACAGGCACTTACATACATTAACTTATTTAATTTTCACACATTCAATAGTATTGGGTATTGATAACTCTCATTTTAATAAAATTAGTAAACAAACTCAGAGATCAGTTGATTTCTGCAATTTTGAGGGAAGCTTTTGGCTTATAGAAGACAAACTTTGTGTTCTAATCTAGAGTTTCTCAAGATGCAGTTGAGAAAATAACTGTTTATTTCAAACTCTTCAGAACCCCAAGCAAGATTTACAGTACCAAAATCTCTAAGGGTGGCTCTCAGAAATCTGCATTTTAGACAATATTGAAGCCTCACTACAAACCAGCTAGAACCTACCACTGCTGTCTCTACTGGTCTGCAGAAATCACTTTGAGATGGGTTATGGCCTACTAGTCCCAACTTAAATGAACATTTTCACTTCTAATATTAATTAATTAATCTTTCAGCTTCATTTAATATTGTTGATCACTTATTTCTTGAGAGTTTTACTACATTGGCCTTTCTAACAATTCTATTCACATTCTACATGTTCCTTGCTTCTTTCCTTCTTTGTGAGTTCTTCTGTCCACAATATATCCAAAGCTTACTGCTCTCATTCACAGTGTTCTCCCATTGTGTAGCTAAACTCCTTATCATCTGCCCAATTCTGTTGCCCTGAGATCCAGACATATATCCAGTGACCTCTGTGTCTGATTGTGCTCCTTGATATCCAACATATCTGAAACTGAATTAGTAATTCACATACATACACCACCTAAAACCTTTATTTTTATTTTTTTTAGTACCAGGGTTTGAACCCAGGGGCTCTTAACCAGCCTTTTAAAAAAAAATTGAGACAGGGTCTTGCTAAATTGCTCAGGGCCTCCCTAAATTGCTAAGGCTGGCCTTGAGCCTGCAATCCCCCTGCCTCAGCCTCCCAAGCTGCTGAGATTACAGGTGTGTGCTATTGTGCCCAATGAGAACACATATCTTAAGTGTGGTATTTCCAGAAAGTGCACATACCTGTGCAAGCAGAACCCATATCAAGAAAGAAGATATTACCAGTAGCCTCATAGTCCTTTGCAGTCATTCTACTCCCCACTCTAAAAGTAATACTCTCTTTACTTCTAACACATAGATTAGCTTTGATTTTTAAAAATGTTATAAAAACTGAATCTTATAGTGCCACAGTCTGGCTGGGCACAAATCACGAGCCACTGAAGCAGGAACAAACTTTATTTTTAAACTGCAGGAAAACACTTCACACAGCTCCCGGGGAATCCTCCCGAACGCCACGAGGCTTGTCCAGGAACCCCCAGCCGGAAATATCTCTCCCGGAAATCCCTCCTCCTGCACTTCCCCAACCAATGGGAATCCCCGGAAATCCCCACGAGAACTCCAAAATAGTACGAGAACTCAAAAGTTGCGGCACAGGCGGATAGTAATGCCTCGCCTGTCAATCAATACTGTTGGCAAAATGCCAGGGGCCATACAGACTCGGCTGTGGCTCTCAGCATTATAGTATATTCCCTTTGTGCTGGGCTTCTTTAGAATAATATTATAATGATGAACTACATCCATGCTATTGTATATATCTATGGAATGTTCATTATCATAAGTAGTTGACATTCTATTATATAATGCATCACAATTTATTTTTACATCCTAATACTGATGAACTTTTGATTCTTTTAAATGTGAGGGCATTATATACAGTGAAGCTGTAATATTGTTGTACCTGCACATGGTTTATGGCTAACATGAGTACACATTTCTGTTAGTTAAACATACAGAGTGGGATTGCTGACTCAGGGTTACGTTAATCAATTTTACCTTAGTAAACATATCTAAACACTTTTCTAAGTGCTTGTACCAATCTATACTTCTATCACCAGCACATAAAAGTTTCAATTTCTTCATCTTACCAACACTTGGCATTGGTTTTTTCTTTTTTAAGTTAGCCATTTAGGTGCAGGTATAAATTTACTTTGCATATTATGTTTTTATTAGGTTGGTATTACCATATAGCTAGTCACAAGCTAGAAATCTGGGCATCAACTTATCCTTTCTCTTTCTTTACCCTTCGATAATAATTATACCACATAAATACTTGTCAAATCTCTTAGCTCACTGCCACCAGTTACCATCAAAACCTGTTTACAGACTAATTATTTTTTCCTCAATTTTCCTCAGTAGATTATTCTTCTCTTTGCCCCTAAGTAAATTAGCTACAAAGTCTTCAGAATGATCTACCCCAAAACCAAATCTGACATGTGTATATCATGTTAAACCATGCCAATGGCTCTCTGCACTTTCACACAGATTAGAGTAAGCCTATGCCTCTTGAAATAGCATATAAGACTTGCCAGCGCCTGACTCTGTCTTTGTATTTGGTCTTATCTTTCATCATATTTTGCCATTAGCTCCACACTCCAGCAATGACAAATTTTCATTTCTGTGTTTCTTTTCTTCCGGAAATGCTATATCATCCACCTCCTTATTCCAAAATTCATCCCACACATCCTTCATTGCTCTTGAAAAGTCACGGTTTATACTAAGTCAAAGAAATGACTGCCAAACCTTAAGGTATTTCATCTTAATAGGATATTTTTATTTTAATGAAGGGTGGAAAAACTATGGAATTTTCTAGTATTAATGTGCATATAGGAAAAATACAAAATTTCACCATGAATCTTTTAGTCAATGTATAAAAACAGCCCTTTAAAATTATAATTTTTGACTATATTTGGGGAAGAATAAATCTGTATGCTTATGTAAATCCTTATACTAAATTAAATTCCAGATGGATCAAAGGTTTGAATATATATAAAACATATATAACATAGTAATGTTAGAAGAAAGTATCTAATTTTATGATAGGGAAAGCCTTTCTAAGCATCATAAAAAATAAACCATGAATGAAAGACAGATAAATTTAATTCCATAAAAAAATGGCAAAACATGAATGTAAAAAATCTGTATAAATATGGTTGAGTGACAATGGTAAACTGTATGTGCAGGCACTATTTTTCTGTACATTGTTATTGCCTGCTTAAACAGGCATGACCTTTGTGGACAACAGTGTGGCATTTGTGGCAAAATGTTAAATATTTATTCAATGAGCAATATTATTTTGGAACCATTAACAAAATTTTTATGCTTATTATTGAAAAGAGAAATAAATAGATTACATGATGATTTTAAAGCAGTTTTATTTATGTAAAGTTATATATGTATCTAACAAAATGTTTAAATTATATATATATATATATATACACACATATGCATATGAGTGTTTATGCAGAGAAAGATGGAGATCTCAAAGAACACAGATTCTAAGGCATGTGGACAGAGATATTTTTCTCTCATATACACATTCGAATCTGTAGTATCTGTCACATGGTAAATGTTCAACAAATATTTGGAGGAGGAAAGTATTCCACAAATGAGGAAAGAAGAAAGGAATGGGAGGATTTTTTGCCAAAATATTTATAGTGGTTGATGGACTTTTTATTGGTTTTACTTTTAACATAGTACTTTTCTATGTTTCCCTGATTTCTTTCTTTTCCTCCAAGGAGAATGTATAGTTAGAATAATAAAAACAAACAAATAAATAAAAACTTCATAGTTGAATATGTATTGACCAAATTTGGGGATCTATGAGAAATTCCAGTGTAGTCTGAGACTGGGAGGAAAAAGCTTGCACACTGGAAAACAAGAAGAACAGATTTTTATTTCAAGTATAATTTTAGTGCTTTCTTGCCACCAAAAAAGTAACCATTTCATCCTCAGATAAAAATAGGAGACTTTCACCCTAAACATGGCAGGTTGTGCCAACAGTTCCCAATGCTGGCTTTTCCTCTGTCAACATCAGTGCCTGGAGCAAGCTGGCCCCATCTCCCTTTAGAGGACCTCTGTCAATATTAGCCTAACTCATGATATTTACACTGTTAACCTAAATTAGAGTTTTCTTTGCCCTCCTTCCTGGGCTTCCTGGGCTTCTCACATTAACCTTTGGAGTTCTCCCTTAGTCGCTGATTTCCATCTTATAGGTGCCCTAGGCACATGATCCAGTTCTAGTTTCTGCAACAGACAAAAAGAAAAATGTCTGCCTGCCAAGAGAGGAAACAGGATTCTAAAGTGCCCAGTTTGCCCCACATAAAGTGCTTCTGTCTGGATCTTCTCCCAGAATCCTTAGGAGAAGAGGCTCTGCCAATGGGTGTGCTTTTTCAGATGGAGTTTGGCAACTCAGAAACAGTCTGACTTCCCTCTGTGCTGTGGGAACACTAAGGCCAAATTACAAGAATGCAGTCACTTTGGGGTTTGCCCTCAAAATGCCTCTAGAAGCTGAGGCTGGTGCTAGACTGTGTTATCTTCCCAGGTTGGAGACAGCCAGGCTCCTGCCAGCTCAGCTGGATGACTCAGAACTCTGCTTATAAAGGCCTTCATGTTAGCCCCTAATGTTGAAGGAGATCACCCGTTTATTTTCTAAAGAATAAAAACAAGTTTAATTCCCGGGCATTTTCTAAGTAGTTGGTTTTAGGCCTAGAGAACTGATTTACTTGTTCTTGTCTTAATTACTTTATGTAGTTTTTAATTTTTTTGAAATAAACATGGTTTCTAATTGTAACCATATACTGGATAAATTCACTTTATGAAGAATTAAAGCACAGGGATTCTCCAAGAAGCAAACTGGAAAAAAAATCTTTAAAAATCCATTTCTGATTATATTCTGAGTGTGGTGGAAATAAAAACCACAGACTCAACCTTCTAAATTGGGTATTTAACATCCTCAAATAGACAAAAATTGGGGAAGCTCCAAACAGCAGTGACTCAACATCCTTCTCTTCTTGGTTTAGTGTTTTAGAGTTGCAATTGTTCTTCGATTTGCTCTTTTGTTCAACTCTTTTAGTTGTTTAAAAAAACAAATGATCAGGATTAACTTATGATAGCTTTCAATTTTGATTTTAGTGGTTTCCTTCCCAGCATAGTTTTGTTTTGTATTGTCTTTTACATTTCATCTGGTTTTATTTTCCATGAAATGTTTGAACAGGAGTTTTCGACATGAGAAGTTCAGATACAGCCTCTTTTCCCTGGGTTGTGGGAAGGCTGTAGGCATTTCTGAGAGGAGGGGAAAATGGGAGGCCTCGTCATTAGTCAGTGCACCTGGTTTTCTGTGCCCAAAACTTTATTGACAGTAGCCCAAGCAATTAGAAGGTTAATGGAGAGTAGTGGTTCCTAAAGAATCAAGTTTTAGGAAAGGGGAACCAGGGCAGCTTTGGAGAACTCAGTATCTAGCAGGAGAGCTTTGAAAGCTGTTAGAAATTTTTCTTTTTCTCAGTGGCTCATGTTTTTGTTCTCCCTGTGTTGTATATTCCCCTCAATATATAAACCATAGAGTTGTCCCTCAGCACCCACAGAGGATTAGTTACAGGACTTCTGTTGAAGACAAACTCTGCTCAAGTCTCATATAAAATGGTGTGGCACATATATCTTCTTTCATTTATTTCAAATCACCTCTGGATTACTTTTAATATCTAATACAATGTATATGCTATACAAATAATTGTCATATATTGTTTAGGAGATAATAATGTCCAGCATGGACTCAATTATTTTTCAAATAGTTTTGATTCACACTTGATGAATCCACATTTGGTTGAAATTGCAGAGTTATGGAGGGTCCACTACAGTTCTCCTTGCCAGAAATGATTTTCTTTCAGGCAGGAGAATATCTTGTGGAAACAGTAGCCTGTCTACCTCCTTTCCTAATAGTAAGAATCCCTCTTTTGAGCCTGACATTGGTTATTTATGAAGTCCCTGGCCAATCACTGAGGCAGGGGAGTCTAATACTTCTGATTGGTCCCTTTCTAGTTACTACTTCAACTCATGCCAATCAGTGTCACTAGGGAGGTGGGGTCATGACGTCTCCTCCAAAGATGGATGCTTTCATTCAAACACCTGATAAAACAGTTTCCCAGGACAATGGGCAGACTCCAGAAGTCCTTTACAATTCTCCTGCAAAAGACTTCAGTGACTTTTCCTCTGTAGTCTGTCCCCTAGAAGCTCACTGATGTCTGGGTGTACCACTCTAGTTTCATGCCTCACTCTGTGGTTTTGAATGAATTTGTTTCTTAGTTATGCTATTTGTCCCTCTCTGCATTCCACTGCCCCAGCTTAACTTTCAACATTCTGTTGCACTGTCATCTCCTTGGAGAGACATCCACTCACTCATCCTTCTCCAGGCAGTTTCTCCACAACTTCTTGTTCAAATTACTGTAGTTCTTAATACCCAGTTATAATTAACATGGCTATTATAATTTGTTTTACTGTCTCTCCTTCTTCAGACCTTGATATATATTGGGCTCCTTCCATCTTTGTACTTAGGGCCTAACAGAGTCCCTGGCACATCAGATTTTTGTAGAACAAACAGGTGAATAATGAGTGGGAGGGAAAGGAAGAAGGAAAACCATTATTATTAAATCCAACCAGGTTTACATGTACTTTAGAAAAGAATTTTTAGAGCTTCTATAATTCCAAAGCAGGCATCATCGAAGCAGTTTGCATTGGAAACATGTTTGTAAATCTGAGGGCAGTGGTTGCAGAGTAAGCCTCTACCGTTGTATTTAAATTAATTAAGCTAACACCTAGCAGCTGGTATGCCAGGAGGAGGTGGCTTCCAACAGCTGAGAGATATAATTGAGGATAAGAAAATCACAGGATTGCAGTCAGAGAAACACATGTGTTTTGCATTTTACCAGGCAGTTCTGATTTTAAACATTCTGTCTTATTGTCTCTTTAAGCATGTTAGTTTTAGATTTTTGTTCTGATATCTGTAGAGATATGGTAACAATATGTAAAATTAATCTGTCTAGTTGCTAATAGAAAATAGTCAGGAAAATGAAGGTATAAAGGAACTGATGGAATGACAGGATTTATCCTAATTTCAACCTTTCAGCATGGTCAAATAGTCTGGTGATACAAGTCTGAGAGAAGCAAAATCTAGGGAAATTATTAAACATTCAATGTTATCATTTAAGGATGAAATATTAAGGTATCATATTTTATTGTGGTACTTAATATCTTAAATGTTCATTAGTTCAATAGATCAATAGAAAAAAAAGCCAGTTGTTTCCCTCTTTTTATTAGACTTATGAGAAGCCTGGTCCTCGAATCAAAGAATTAATTTTCAATATGTTGATAATGATTTTTAATTCCAAAATAAAACTGAACTTTTGGTTCCCAGTTCTAATGATATTTTAGATCTACTGCAGTGATATTTGACTATTCTACCTCCTTTTCTCTTATTAGATTCTTGCTCAGAATAGCTCTGAAGTGGAATCTATGTGGTAGCTTTTTAAGAAAAGCTTCCCAGTCAGTTCAGATTTAGAGAACTTAGCTTGTAAACTAGTATTTTTCAGGCCATGATCCTGTTCTAACTAGACTCCCCCGAGTGCTTAAGAAAGAGCATATTCTCAGGCTTTTCCTGAGACTTACTGAATTGCAACCTGTGGAATGGGAAGGTCAAGAAATTGTACTTTAAATATATTCCCCAGATTGTTCTCACACACACCAATGTTTGTGAGTTACAGTTTCTGATTTAGAATAACTAAATGTTGATGACTGTTGAACCACAATGCAAAGAAAAGACTACTGACTCCAATTTAAACCAAATTAAAGCTAGCTTATATTGTGTGCACAAGAGAGCTGGTCAGTGACTGTCTCACCCAGAAAAACAGGGCCAGAGAACAGCAACTGGTCTGATTACTGGGAAGTTTTTATAATACAAAAAGTTATAAAAAGGGGGTTGTCTTGGGACAGGGTTCAGACAAGGATAATACAAGGGCGAATAGTAGGTTTATGATCTACATTGTTTAACATATCAAGGTAGGGAGGAAACTAACTCCAACATCAGAGTTAACGAGGAGCAGCTGGGATTTCAGGGAGGGTTGTTATCTGGTCAAGGAGAGCCAGCACCTGTAAGTTCAAAGCACAGGCAGGAATCCCAAGCAAGTTTTTAAAACATCAAATTATGGCCAGGCCAAATAGAAATCTTAGTATTTTACAGTAAAACAGAAATGAACTTTTCATGACTTTGTGACAAGATGGCTGCCAATTTTAAGGTGGAATTAGGCTGGGTTCATCAATGACGGTCAGTATCTATCTTTTAATGTATGCTGTTTTCATTAAATTCATAATGCTTAACAGGGATTGTATATAGTCTCTTTCTTAGAAATCGTTCTAAAATGCCATGTTCCTGCCATAGTAATTGGGCTGGAGTCATGCTATAGTTTGGATTTGAAATGTCCCCTAAAGGCTCAGGTATTGAAGACTGTGTCCCCAATACAGCAATGTTCAAAGGAGAGGATTTGGGGAAGTGAATAGATCATGAGGGCTCCACCTCATGAGTAGATTAATCCTTTGATGGATTTATAACTTGATGTCATTATTGGGAAGTAGTGGAAACAAACTTTAGGAGGTGGCCTAGTTAGAGGAAATAGGTAACGGGAGATGTGCCCTTGCAAAGTATATCATGTCCCCAGACCCTTCTTCATCCCCTCTCTGTTTCCCAACTGCTATGAGGTGAGCAGCTTGTCTCTGCCACACCCTCTGTCATGATATTCTGTCTTGCCAGAAACAATGGAACCCACCAACCGTGGATTGAAACCTCTGAAACCATGAACCAAAATAAATCGTTATTCAAGTTGATTTTCTCAGGTATTTTATCACAATAAGAAAAAACTGACTAACACAAGTAGAGAAAGTAAACCTGCAGTGATAAGAAAGAACATTAGACTGGATATCTGAAACAAAATATTCTAATACTGGGGTCCATTTTCTGCTGTGCAACTTTAGAAAATTTTAATTTCCATTGCCATCTACCACCTAAGGTTCTGCAGTGCTTAAATTACATAATAAATGGAAAAGTGCTTGACAAATGTGAAGTGGACTGGTTGTAGTTGAATTTGCTATTGATTGGGGCGCCTCGGTGATTAGTTAACTATTCAGTAGGGCAATTGTTCAAGGGCTTGTACTTAAGAGCCAGTAGAACTTTAGAAAATAACATAGTATGTTGGGCCCTGACCTTAGATATTCTGATGAGGGAGAAGGAGGACATCTACACAAATATTTAATATTCTTCAGGTGATTCTTCAGGACACCAGAGGCTGAAAACCACTTTTTAATATTGGTGGTGAGTGAACAAAGCTCTTGTCACCTGAGTCTTGGTTGTCCCCCTAGAAAACATTTCTGTACTGTGGGAGGAAGTTCAGCAGTATGATCCTGAAAAGATCACTAAATTTTCCATGATGTTTCTTTCCTTTTCCCCATTTGTACAATGCAGAGCTGGACTCCCTAATGAACTTATACCTTCTTAAAGCCACAGACTCCTTTATTCAATGAGAATTATGGTTGGAAATGCTGACATGTAAAACAGAGAAAAACACTTTGCAGCTGAGCGTGGTGGCACATGCCTATATTCCCAGTATCTTGGGAGGCTGAGCCAGGAGGATCACAAATTCAAAGATAGCCTTTGCAAAAAGCAAGGCACTAAGCAACTCAGTGAGACCCTATCTCCAAATAAAATACAAAATAGGGCTGGGGATGTGGCTCAGTGGTTGAGTGCCCCTGAGTTTAATTCCTGGTACCCTAAATAAGTAAATAAACCACATTGCTTTTTTTTTTCTGCTCAGCAGTTCTTCCATGTGATTTCAAAAACCATTGGCCTGAATGGTCAATAACATCCCTTCTAGCACTAGAATTCTATTCAAGACACACAGTGTTTATAGAAATTTATGCTGGCTTTATTTGGAAGGCTCAAATTAAGTCTGTGGGCAGAAGAGCTAGACTTTTACCTGTTTGCTCTCTTATCTTTTTCCTACCTTTCTCTTGCCCTTCTCTGTTTTCCAGATGTCCTTGCCAATTGGCTTCCAGCTGGAGTTGATTAAAGGGATACACTAGCAAGAGATTGGAAGACAGGAGAAAATGTAAACCAGAATATTTCAACCCTTCTTCCTCTGTGTTGGCTAATATCTCATGTTTTACCCATTCCCTGATATGGCTTATCTTGGAAAAATTGTTTTCTTTCATATGGGAGGAATTCTACCTCCAAATATCTCTTGGTTACTTGATCCACCATCTTTTTTCACTTTGACTTTCCAAAGGGAAAGTTAGATGGAACATAAGAGTGGGTCACCGTGAAAATGGAATTTTATGGTAAAGGAATTGAGACTAACTTACAAACAAACAAACAAACAAAAACAAACTCTATTCCTAGGCAAGAGAAATGAAATACCAAGAGAAATGAAACATATATCCACACAAAGATTTGAACACCAATGGTCTTAGCAGTATTATTCAGAGTAGCCCCACAGGGGAAACAACCAAAAAGTCCATAAACTTTTGGTGAATGGATGGACAAAAAATGTGTATCCATACAGTGGAATACTGTTGAGCAATAAAGAAGGAACACACTCCTGATACATCCTACAACATTGATAAAATTCAAAAATATTTTGCTAGGTGAAAGTTGCCAGATACCAGTACATATTGTATGATTCTATTTATTTGAAACATTCCCAAAAGGCAAATCTCTAGAAACACTGTTTTCGTTTCTTTAACCAAAAGACCTGTAAAGAACAACATAGCAGAGGAAAAGTTTATTTTGGTTCATGTTTCAGAGTTTCAGTTCATGGTCAGCCAACTCTATTACAATGGGTCCAAGGTAAGGAGGCAGAACATCATGGTGCAAAGGCATGGTAGAGGAAAGCAGCTCAAGACATGGTAACAAGGAAACAGAGAAAAAGAGAGATTTGTTCACTAGGAACAAAATGTAAACTCCAAGTTACACCCCCTGTGACCTACCATTTCTAACCACATCATACCTGCCTACAGTTACTGTGCAATTAACCCATATGAGTAGATTAATCTACTGGTTAGTTTAAGGCTCTCATTAATCATTTAACTTCTGAAAATTCTTGCATTGTCTCATGTGAGCTTTTTTTGGGGATGCCTTAAATCTAAACTGTAATAGACACAAAGTAGTTTAGTGGTTACTTGGGTTGGGGGTCAGACAGGCAAGCGAGAATCCATAAAATTGGCATGAGGGATCTTACTGGTGTGATGGAAATGTTCTAAAACTCATTTATGGTTACTCAACATGGGGAATGTACTCAGAAATTATTGAATTATACACTTGATGTGAATGAACTATACAATATGTGATATACACCTCAATAAAGTAATTTTTTAAAAGGAGAAGAATAAAAACCAGCAGCACTGTTATTAATCTAGACTTTTAGAAAACAATTACTATATCACTTCAGCTATGTAATCCACATATCTTTTTTTTTTTTCATGGACTTTTATGACAAAACACTGTTGAAAGGATTACTGAAGTATAGGCTTGGTAGATTGGTACTCTTTTTTAAAAATATTTTTTAGTTGTTGATGTACCTTTATTTTTTATTTATTTATATCTGGTGCTGAGGATCAAACTCAGTGCCTCACACATGTCAGGCAAGTGCTCTGCCACTGAGCTACAACCCCAGCCCCTAGATTGGTACTCTCTTGCACCCATCTTGCTCCATCAAAGAGATATGGTCTGATGTGGTTCAGGTTCTTATAAATGTATAACTGATTAGGTTAACTGATTTTTTAAGGGTATTTTCTTGGAGGTTCAGGACTTTAAACTCCAGCCATCATCTAAACTCTAAATGCTCCAGAAGCTGGTAGACTAATACTAATATTTACTAGAGGTCTGGAGTTGTAATAAATGGTGTCAGATAGTCTGGCATCATAGGTCTGGAAAAGAAAGCTTACCCCCTTTTGTCTTAGCACTCCACAGGTGTAGATAAGTGATAAAAGTTTTTAAAAATAATGTCTGCCCAACACGTTTATAGCTTTAATCCCTATGGTGGGAAGAATTAGAAGCCCTGTGCTATTCTGTGACAATAAGGTGCTTGCTGAGAAAGGCTGTTGCTCACAACAGTACTCAATGACTCACATAATAGTCTATTGATTCTTCTCACTTTGGGTTTGTCATTACCTTTGGATTTTAAAGCCTCCTCTCTGATTTCACTATTTATATATCTGCCACCATAGCCCACTGAGTATCAGACCATGATCTTTGAAATGACTGAGCTTGTTATTTAATTTCTTAGTTTTCTGATTCTTCTAAAATTTTTGTCTGCACACCCAAACCTATATCTCAGCATGATTGGCAGAGGGGAGATTTCTCATTCAGCTATTGCTCTGTCGTAAATTAATGGAGGTATCTCAGAAAAAATTATGTGACTTTAGATTTTTCATCAGTAAAAATGTGACTTGTTAATATTGCCTGCTTCTTTCACAGTGTGATAGTGAAAAGCAAATATAATAAATATAACCATCTTTTAAAATATTTACTGAAACAGAGATTCTGAGACATTTTGACTCTGGGCTGAAATCAAACTGAATTTCAAATCTTTGGGGTGATAGAGGAGGAAAGCTGACTACAGGATTAACTTGAATATTTTCAAGAGCTTAATCACTTTTAGACTCTGAAAACTCTCTGTTTGGTGCTCCCCACTTTGTTATCTTTTCAGCTGATTGGAGTAAAGGAAGGAAACTGTAGGTCCCTTGGTAATTTAATCTTACAGCAACAGAAGACACCACATCCCCCTCCAGGCACAGGTTATTCCCAGTGGAAAGAAGATGTCCATTCCCAATCCAAATCATGTCCCCACATCTCTTCTCCACTGCCTCTCTTCTGCCTTGCCACATTTAATATTCTTTTCATCTCTCCTTAATAGATGCCTAAATGCCTGACATGTGACAGCAATGTCTGTTCCCATGGCGCCACTGCTTCTGAGAAAGTTCGAAACAGACAAAGAACAAGGCAGAAAATGGCCTCCTATTGGAGATAAAAAGAAACAGTCCTGACGAGGAAATCAGTTGCCAGCTCCCACTACTAAAATCTGTCTCTTCTGTCTGTTTTTATTTATTGTGCATCCCAGAATCATTTGCTCCCTTACAAGCTAACACACAAGAGAAAGTATTGATTCTACAGCCCAATTTTGGTAAATATGATCTATCCTTGATTCACACAGGGATAGGGTGTCCTGATTAATACACCAAGATTTCATATCCAGTTGTGCATTTATATTGTTGAGAGAATACTGTTATACTTTAGAATGTTTACAAGAAAACAATTATTAGCTGTATATCTTATTGTGCTGATGTATCATATACCTGTAGCTGTGTCTGTATTGGTATATTGAAATCAATGCATTTTTGTATAATGCATGTATGTCCATAAGACATGTTAGATATAATACTGGGCACCAAGGAAATAAAATTGACAGGGCTCCTGCCTTTCAGAAGTTAATGCTTTAGACGTCAGATAGGAAAAAATATCTGTATATTATTATTTAGAATATAATAGGAGTACAGATGAGGTAGTAAAGAAATGTGGTGGAGAAGAGAGAGTTTGACTATAGAACATTGAATAAAGAAATTGAAGAAGCCACAAAAAGATGAAAAGACCTCCCATGTTCATTGATAGGCAGAGTTGATATTGTTTAAATGGTCATACTACTAAAAGCAATATATAGATACAATGCAATCCCCATTCAATGCAATGACATTCTTCACAGGGGAAAAACAGTCCTAAAATTAATTTGGAAGAATAAAGGACTCAGAATAGCCTAACAATCCAAACCAAAAAAGCAATGCTGGAGGAATCACAATACTTGAATTCAAAGGTATAATAATAATAAAAAAAAAACTGTGTGGAACTGGCATAAAAATAGACACCTAGTTGGGTGTTTAATTTTTTAGCTTCCTGACTCAAACTTACTCAATCAAAATATCTGAAAGTGGGGACTAGGAATCTGCACTTTAGAAGTTCCCTTATGGTACAGAATAGAAGACACAGAAACAAACCCACACATATACAGTCATCTGATCCTTTACAAAGGTGCCAAAAAATACTGTAGACAAAAGACAGCCTTTTTAACAAATGGTGCTGTGAAATCTGGTTATTTACATGTAAAAGAATAAGACTAGACCCATATCTCTCACCCTGCACAAAAACCAACTAAAAATGGATCAAAAACCTAGGAATTAGACCAGAAAATTTGCAACTCCAAGAAGAAAACATAGGGTCAACACTGCAATATACAGGCACAGGTAACATCTTTCCCAATAGGACCTGTAAAGTTCAGGAAATAATGCCAAGAGTTAATTAATGAGATGGCATCAAATTTAAAAGCATGTACACAGCCAAGGAAACAAGAATGTGCAAAGAGAGTCTATAAAATGGGAGAAACTCTGCTAGCTACTCTTTTTTTGTTGTTTTTAATTGTAGTTGTAAATGGACACAATATCTTTATTTTATTTATTTACATGGTGCTAAGGATCAAACCCACTGCTCCATACATCAAGGCAAGTGCTCTACCACTGAGCCACAACCCCAGTCCTTTGCTAGCTACTCTTCTGACAGAAGATTAATATACAGAATATATAAAGAACTAAAAAAAAACTTACCACAAAAAATAAATAACCCCAATTAATAAATGAGCAAATGAACTAAACAGACACTTATCAAAAAAAGAAATACAAATGGCCAAGAAATATATGAAAAAATGTTCAATATCATTAGCAATTAGGGAAATACAAATAAAAAATACCCTGAGATTTCATTTCACTCCTGACAGAATGGCGGCCATCAAAAATACAAACAATAACAAATGCTGGAAAGGGTGTGGAGAAAGAGGGACACTTCTACACTATTGGTGGGATTGTAAATTAGTACAACTAATATGGAAATCAGTGAGTGTAGAGGTTCCTTAAAAGACTAGGAATGGGACCACCATATGACTTAGCTATACCACTCCTTGGTATTTATCCTAAAGAGTCAAAGTTATCATACTATAATAATACATACATACTCTTGTTTACAGTAACATAATTCACAATAGCCAAACTATGGAACTAACATTGGTATCCATCAACAGATGAATGGGTAAAGAAAATGTGGTATATATACAAAATGGACTTTTATTCAGCTATAAAGAAAAATTATGTCATTTGTAGGAAAGACGGATGAAGCATGAGATCATTATGTTAAGTGAAATAAGCCAAAACTAAGAAGGTCAAGGGTTGTATGTAGAAGCTAGAGAAGAAAAAAGGTAAAGTTTTGAGGGGTTTCATGAAAATTGAAGGGAGAGTAGTAGAGTAAAGGGACCAGAGAGGGGTAAGAGGAGAGAGAAAGGAGAAATATTCAAAGAGTTTTTCATAGTAGTCTTTCCTTATAAATTTATTCTATACCATTGGTCTATGTATCTTTTTTATGCTAGTACTATAGCTTTGTACTATAATTTGAAGTCAGCTATTTACAATGCCTCTGCATTATTTGAATATTGGGGAATAATATTAGCCAAATTACATTTTTATAACATGTACATGTATGAATACGTAACAACAAATCCCACCATTATGTACAACTGTAATACACCCAAAAATATGGGGGGAAAAGAATTTGAGAGAATGCTATAGGAGAAAGGACATTTATGTTGTGTTGGGTGTTTAATTTTTTAGCTTCCTGACTCAAACTAATTCATTCAAAATACCTGAAAGTGGGGACTAGGAATCTTCACATAGAGGTCCCCCCCCCACACACACACACCCTGACACCTATTGAGAAAGTATGACAAATAAAAGTTTAGTACTGTCTGGTTTAGCCTGCCCAAGGTTGGGGTGGGGAATGTAGGGAAGGATAAGAAATAAGCAATGACTCTATGATGTGCTGTGGATATGTGCCTATATTCTATCAGACGGAATGGTCAATTGAGGTCTAAATGTGCTCACTGCAAATTGTAGATTTCTTGTAAAACTTCTGTAAACAGAAAGCCACTTATTGTAAATTCAGAATTGAAAGGAAAAGATGTAACCGAACCCATTTGAAAAGGGGAAATATTTTCCAGACTGCCCTCAGCTCTGAAGAGAATCTTCTTTTTGTTTGACACTGAAGATCTTGATTAAAATTTCCCAGGAGTCAGTAATACGAAACTGTCTTTAGTCTCAAAAGAGAGTCATCTCAAGAGTTTTTCACAGCAGTCCTTCCTTATAAATTTATTCTGTACCATTGGTCTATGTATCTCTTTTTATGCTAGTACTATAGCTTTGTACTATAATTTGAAGTCAGTGATTTACAATGCCTCTGCATCATTTGAGCTGAGTTCACTGAGGCAACTCATCAGCCATGGCTCACAAAGACCCAGAGGAACTCATAAAATAATACAGCTGAACGGTACCTTAAAGAGGACCTGGTCTGGAGTTTTCAAAAACCAGAGAGCCTGGAAGGACCGAGTGATCAAGGCCATGAGGCTCATTAAACTTCTGGTAGAGGATTATTTCCATGGTACTTCCCCTGAGACTAGAATCCCCACTACTAAAAAGGTAAAACAATCTTTTTCTTTCCTGAAAATGTGTCTTCATCTTCTTGTTGAAAGAAAACAATCATTCAAAACTATAAACAAAGCTGCTGACTCAGGGACCAAAAGGAAATCTTACTGATTTGATGATCCCTAAACAGCCATTCATTCATTTCTTCATTTAGTAGGTGTGTGGAGTGATAGTTCTCCTTATGGCCACCAGAAATGTTCTCAAGAGAAGGCAGTGCCATTTGAGTACTGCAACATTGTAACGATCTTACAGTTTGTCTGCTAAGTCCTCTGTTCCTTGTCTTTACCTGCCCTGTCCAATCTTCTTTTTCACTGATTCTCCATTTGAACTCTCCACCCCCAAGGAGGCTGGGCTCATTCTTTCTCTTCAACTTTCCTCCTGTTATGCCCCAACCTAATAAATGCCTTCCCTTTCCTTAGTTCTCCAAATTTTGTCATTCAAAAACCTAACTCTAGTCTTTGTCTCCTTATTCAAAACTTTTTTTCTTGGGTCCTAAGAACCTTCCATTTAGTGAACTCGTTATTCTCAATACTGAATGGTATATACTGGTATTTTTGTTTTCCATTAGAATTTTGCTAGTGAAGCTTTGGTAGGCAATAGGATATGATTAAAGAGGATAAAAATTTTAGTCTACATTGCTATCTGCCTGGGTTCACTACATCATGTCTCACGGGAATCACTAGCTCTGGAGATTTCTCATTTTCAGTCCACCCAACCCCACCTAATGGAACCTGTTCATCTTCCTCTGTTTCCCTTCTTACTAAATTATGTGTCTGCATCTGGTCAGGAAACAGGAGTCATCTTCCTAAAGTATAATTTTCACTCCTAAACATCTCCAGAATCTACCTACATCTCTTTGCAACTCTTGCTACCATTCTTAGGTTTGAACCCCTTCTTACCTAGATTATTATAGTTTATTAAATCCCACCCTGCCCACTTAAATGATTGCTCTATTCTACAACCAGGATGATCTTTTTAAAATTCTCATACTGTCACTTCTCTCTTTGGGGAAGTGGAGGGTACTGGGGATTGAATTCAGGGGCACTCAACCACTGAGCCACATTCCTAAACCTATTTTGTATTTTATTCAGAAACAGGGTGTCAGTGAGTTTTTTAGTGCCTCACTTTTGCTGAGGCTGGCTTTGAACTCATAATCCTCCTGCCTCAGCCTCCAGAGCCAGTGGAATTTTAGGCGTGTGCCACCACACCTGACACTGTCACTTCTCTTGATACTCTCACTTCCCTGCTTAAACTTTTTAGCTCTGACAATGTTGATAACATATCAACCCATTCAAAGGTCTTCATGATTAAGTTTCTTTTCATTATTCCAGCCCCATTTCTTTCCCCATTCCTATTATATAAGTTGGGATACTCCAGAGAAGCAGAACCAACAAGACAGGTGACAAGATTGTGGGAATTGGTGTGTGCGGTTATGGAGGCCAAAAATATCCCCCACAATCTGCCATCTGGAGAGCCAGGAAAGCTGGTGGTATAATTCAGTTCAAATGCCAAGGCCTGAGAATCAAGAATCCAGTGGTGTAACTCCAAGTCTAAGGTTGAAGGCTTGAGAACTTGGGTAATGTCCTGAGAACAGGATAGTAGGAGTTGAGGGGAACACTGCTAGGCGGACCCAGAGTCTAAAGGCCCAAGAACCCAGAGTTCCAATATCTGAGAGAAGGTGCAGATGGATGTCTCAAATCAAGGAGAGAATTTACCCTTCATCCACCTTTTGGTTCTATTTGGGTGCTCAGGGGATTGGATGATACCTTCATACATCTTGTGAGGGCAGATCTATCTTCTTCACTCATCAAATTTAATCTATTGTAGAGGTACTCTAATAGAAACACCCAGAAATAATAGTTGATCTGCTGTCTGAGCATCTTTTACTTCACCTAGGCAAGTTGACACAAAATTAATGATTACACCTATCTTGAAATTCATCTCCAATTGAACTAAATTGCTCCTACAGTGCATCAGATTCTGTATTGTTGCTGGACTCTTACACATGCTGGTTGCTTTGCCTAGGATGCTTTTCTTCCATGATTTTTTTTTTGACTGTCCACTGCTGGTTTAGGGGTACTTAGTCATTATGTCCTCTAGGAAATTTTTCTGACCAAAGTTGCTCCTGTGAATTTTCCTAGCATCCTTAGCTTATCATTTGTTACAGGTTAAATTGTGTCCCCTTAAAAATATGTTGAAACCCTCTGTGAATCTGTGAATGTGACCTTACTTGGAAATAGGATCTTTGCAGATGTAATCAAGTTAAGATGAGGTCATTAGAGTAGGCCATAATGCAATATGACTGGCCTCTTTATAAGAAGAAAACTACATCATGTGAAGGTAGAGATACAAAGGATGAATTCCATGTAATGACAGAGACAGAGTTTGGAATGTGCAGTCTTAAGACAATGCCAAGAATTGACAGCTACCACTAGAAGCTGAGAAGAGGCAAGGGAAGATTCTGTTAAGAGGGAACATGACCCTGTTGACATCTTGATTTCAGACTTCTAACCTCCTGTATCATGAGAGAATAATTTTCTGTTGCTCCGAAGCACCCAGGTTCTGGGATTTTGTTACAGTGGCCATAGGAAACTAATACTCCTGTCATGGTACACTATGTTGAATTGACTAGGCATTTTTGCTTGTCTTTCTCCTTTCTCTTTGAAAAGTGTCATTGAGTCTTTGATATCTTTGAAATACAATGTATGTATTAGTCTCTGGGAAATAGTTGTTGTTCAATAATTGGTGGAAAAATGATAAATCTAGCATTATATAAATTAACTAAAATATTAAAATATCTCTAGCAAAGTATCTGCCATGGAGAAGTACTTCATGAATATGAATTTCCTGTCTTTTACCATACTAATAGGTTAAAATCTCAGGGGTAAGGATTTAGCTGCCTTCTTCTTTGTGTCCCTTATTATCACCTGACACAGTATAACACAGACCACTAGGACTACCTAACTACATTCTTCTGCTTCCCAATATCCAGGGTTAATTAGGGTCATGGATTCTGGCCAGCATACTATGGATAATAGTACGTATTAGCTAAATATATAGATAACATACTATAGATAATAGTAATATTAGCTAAATCCATCCTGCTTAATCCCCTAGGGGCTTTGTCCCATACCATGGCAATGTTGGAGGCCCCTTAGCCCAGACTGAATAGCTAAAAGATAAAGAATGGTGACTCAATCTGTGCAGTGGTAAATAAATCTTTATTGTATTAGCCTCTGCATTTGGGGGTTTATTTATGATCATGGCAGACCCTACCCTATCTTGACTGATGTACAAAGCAATGTGGATATGTGGGAGGTGCTGAGAAGTGCCTGTAGGTTGGCTAATTAAGTCATCACAACAAATAAACACCAGAGGTTCATGACTGAATAAAGTCTATTTAGGAAATAGAGGCATCTTTGTGTTTCTCTTGGCAGTTTTAAAAAGTGTCTGAGGAGTGAATGTTTTGATTGAAAAGAAACTGTCCAGCCAAGACAGCTGCCTTGGTGAAGATGTCTCACCATGACACACAGCACTGGTCCACGTGCCTGGGCTTAAAAAAAATTAAGTTCAGCAACCAAACCTAACCGAATATTCCTGCTTTGCCTTATTCTTCTCTCTGCAGGTGAAAGGGGTTTAATATTTATATTATCAAGCATGTTTTTGTGAGACATAATTGTTATGCTGCAGTTCTTGCCATAAAGCTAATAAGGATAGTTAATTAGGACATTAAAATCTAAGCCACAGTAATTATCTGAAGTAAAGTAAATGTCTAGTAAGCTAGAAAACAGAGCATCACCAATAAACGACACACATTGAACAGCTATTCTCTAGTAATACAATTAAAATTTCACAATGCAAGCAGAATAGCTATTTGTTGCTAAAATGTGAATTTAAGTCTTTATTTTCACAGAAACATAAACCCCCAGAAAATCTGAGCAAACATGACAATACCTAATCAGTGAATTGCATCCACCTGACTTGACTGTGTATCAGCTATCACCAGGACGAGAAATGGATTTGTTGACCACAGTGATTCATTAACACTCAGAGGGCAAGAGTCATCAGCATTCAGTTATTTTGGCAGACTCAAGAAGGGCAAGGCGAGTATACATATCCTGCTAAGAGTGCTCAAAGTGGTTACTTGAACTGTAGGGATGCCCACTAATCCAACTTTTTCTGTAGTTTATTTTCTCTCCCACATACATAGATGATTATTCTGTACCCTTTCCTCACTTTAACACCTCTAACATCCCCTCCCAGCCTCTGACTCAGGTTTATTTTACCAATGACTTGCATGTCATCAAGAAGCATATATTTCACAAATATGCATGTGTCTATGTGAAATTTTATAGAGAGAGGATTCACAGATTTCACTAAAGGGGACTCAATATAAAAATTTTTAAGAACAATTTCTTAGAATGATTCTAGTGGTTTCCATAGATAAGGGATAGAATTAAATATGATCACAAATTAAATAAAGTATCCATCTAGGTGTTTCATTGGTCATTCATCTAGAGAAGAGTTCTAACATATCAGTGGACAAGCAAATCCCTTGGAGACCCTGACAGATGCACAGACTTTCGAGACACTAAATCTCAGATGCAGAAAGTTCAGGCTAGGTTCCTCAATTTGCCCTTTTAAATAAGCTTTAACAGATTGTTATGTAGGTGTTCGCCAGAGCATATGTTTGAATTTCTAACTTGTAAAGATATGGCTCACTTCCACTTTTTGATCAGCTAGGACCACTTTATTGTTCAAAGCAGTAGTTCTTAAACTTGGCTGGGTGCAAGACTCATTCAGTGAGCTGGTAGTAAGTGATGCCAGTGTGTCCTGTTTTAAAATACAGATGTTCAGCCCACACCCTAGATATTCATTAACTAGAGCTGTGGCTAGGGGCTGAAGATTTATACTTTCACAAATCTCCCAAGGTTATTCCACACACAGCCATGTGATTAGAGCCACTGAGACCATACCAAAAGAATCCATACTTAAATAATTCCACACAGAGAGGGAAATTTTCCCTGTGGACCTGGTCCCAGAAACAAACTGGAAGTTAAATATTATAAGCAAGTTTCACTCAGGAAACATTTCCATTTTATTAACTTTTGGACTCCTCTTAAAACAGCAAGTAGGCAAGTAACAATTTAATGCTTGTTAATGTTTTACTTTTACAGAAGTCAGTGAAGGGAGACAAACCTTGAGTGAATTTCAAAATGGAGTATCAGCCACGTGAAGGACAGAGTGAGATTCGTATTAGGACTTCCCATGGTATTATCATAGCTCCAAGCAACAATTTGATTAAAATGAAAATGACTTAATTAAGGAGCTAAGCAAAATCCCAGAAGGAACAATGGTGCCAGGAGCTCACATTTTTTAAGAACAGTTTGTTCTCCAAATACCAAATAAGAACACTTTGGATACATATTAATGCTTAAAAGTGCCTCCAGTTATAGAAACAGACTTCAGTGAGTCTCGTACTCTCAAAATTGTGAAGAGAAGCTAAACAGTCAATATCCAGTAACCAAAAAAAAAAAAAAAATTCAACCATTGTGTACATTTATACAAAGAACTGGGTAAAACTAAAACCCTGAGGAAGGTTTTACTATTATAAGACATGCACTTCAATTGAAGGGACACTCATTCAGTGTTTATGTGTTATGGCTAATGAGATAATAAACAGAGCCTTTGTCATGCATCCATTGTATGGTGAGTATTTAGTAAGTTATAATCCTAACACATTGGGATTCTGGAATTTCATACCAAGTTTAATGTCATGACAACTCCCAGCTGACTCTGAGCTAGACTTTGTAACTAAGTACCAGACCCCTAAGTACTTGATTGAAGTTCTCAAACCAAAGAGAAATGAAGACCTCCCTATCCTCTATCCCCAGGAAAACAGATATTTTCTTGTATGGGAGAATCAAAGAACATATTGCCTATCTTAGAACACAGAACTAGTATTGAAAAAATGGGTAAGGAGCTTAAAGTATTTATTCTAGGACCCTAGGAAACTTTGTATAAAGTACCTGGGAAGACAAAAATGCAAACCACAAAGAGCAAGTCAAATATTTGAGCAGTACTGGATTCCACCCCCTTTTTTGTTTTAGTACTGGGGATGGAAACCAGAGCCCCATACATGCTAGGCAAGCACTATAGCACTGAGCTACATGGCCCCTTTTAAAAAAATATTTTGAGACAGTCTTTCTAAGTTGCCTAGGCTGGCCTTGAACTTGCAGTCCTCCTGCTTCAGTCTCCCAAGTAGTAGCTGGGATTACAGTCATGCTGTTTAAAAGCATATTGCATTTAGAGGGAAAATATCTTGGGGAATCTCTCTGGATTCTTTGTCCCTTGCTCCTATTTCCCATTGGTTTGTTCCCACCACACTGGGATTTAATGCTTAAAGTATTTCCTTAGTTGCTCATCATTCACTATCTTGCCATGACTGTTCTCTGAACAACTCTATCCCAGTCCTGATGAATCAGAATCACACTTTTTCAAGATTTCCAGGTCATCTATGTGTGTGTTAAAGTTTGAGAAGCACTAGCTTACACCATAATTTAGTTCCCTTGCTTTATGGTGCCCATGGAGAACCTCAAATTGTACATTAAACAGTTTGTGGTTAGCTCAGTAAGCAATGGAGAGATATGAAAAATTTTGAGCTGAAAAATGAAAAGGCACATGCTTGAAATTTGTTAGTCTTGATGACCAATGAGAGTCTTATTGTACTAAAGTGTCTAAATTACTTTGGCTTGTGTGAGAATTTGAATAATAGCTGATTGATATTTGAGTAGGAGTTGATATTAGATTCAGATATTAGCATAAACATGATATACTATTTTAAAAAATCATTGGCATAGAATTTTATAATTGAGAATAGATAGATATGTCAATAGCTATGTCAAATTTTGTTAAGCTAACATTTCCTCTCCTGCCAGAAGAGACATCCTCATGATAGTGTGATTATCATTTTCAACCACAATCTGAAGCAGTCATAATAGTTCTTTTTTTCTGGCAGGTTTGCAATTTAGCTTTATGAGTCATCCTTCTTAGCAAAACAGAAATGATCTGGAGCCATGGAATTGTATAGGTATAGCTCATGGTTCAGATCTCCAGATTTCTCACTCTTCTTTAATTTTTTTGAAAAGTAAACTTACTTAATTGTGTGATTTTTTTTGACTGTAAAAACCACCAAGTCTAGATCCATAAAACAGACTCTTTATTTTCTAATAAACTAATCAGTTGGTTCATCAAATAAAAGTCAAATTAACCAACCACAAACAGCAATAGATGGTTATAGGCAGAAATAACACAAGTAGTGAGACAACAGGTGAAGATTTAAAGCACCAGGCGATAACAAGGGATAAATACACCCTTAATTCAGTCAGAAGTCAGAATAAGAGAAATAATAATAATATAATCTAAAATTCTGTGACTCCTATTGTAAAATTAGCATAATTTGTTGCTTAAGTACAAGATACTTTAATTACTTCCACAATTCCCTAATAATCTTGCAAGGTAAGCATCATTATTTGCTATCCATAGATAAGCTCACTGACACACAGTTTCCCTAACTTGCCTCAAATCATATACCTAAAAAGAATCAGGATAGTCTCTTAGGCTTGACTATCTCTGAATCCATGACCTATCTGCTCTATCATATGGCCTCCATTAAGGAAATAATATTCCTTTATTTTTCCTACCTGCTAAGAGTTACCTTACTGCCAAGGAGGATGAGGTTCTGGTATCCCTATCTTGGAATTTTCCAAGGAGTGCTCATTAGAACAGAAGTCCTAAGTGATTTTCTATGAAAATCACTGGATAAGTTTGGAAACAATGAGCACTTAGAGGATCCCAACACACATTTAAGAAGGTGTTGAGAGCTTATTTAAACGTGAATCATTTGTTCTACCTGTATTTACTATCTTAAAGAAAACTATGGAAAGCCTTGCCTTAGCCTCTTTGAGATATCTACGCCTAGATGTTTAATAACAAAACAAAACAGTCAAAAAAAACTTATGGGAAAAATATTATGGGAACAAAACAGGGACCATTACCCTTAATACCAGCTAAAGGGCTCACTTGTGAAGGACCTTCAATTCCTGAATTCCTTCTTCTCTCTCCCATGTCCTATGTCCATTTTAACTTTTGTTCTAGTCTTTCTTTGACTCTCAAATCTGACCTTTTCAGTTGTAATAGAGTGTCCTTATTGCCACTGCTTTGTTTTAGAACTTTCATTTCCATATTTCATATTCCACATTTCATTTTTCTAATCAACTTTATTTTCCATGCTTCATCTAAAAATATTTTTAAAAATAAAATCTTAAAAAAATCTGTTTATGCCAAATTATTTTCTCATACCTCTACTCTCTCTCTACTGTTTATCAAATGAAGTTAAAACCTTTTAGTAGGCATATGGAAATTTCACAGTCTGGTTCTAGTATAAACCTTGATGCTCTCCAATCAAGCTGAGTGAAACACTGTTCCCCAGACAGTCCAGGTCCTTCATAACTTTTTGCATGATATCCCCTCTGCTCAGAATGTTCTTTCCTGTCTTTACATGCCAACTCCCATTTCTCCTTTATACCCAGTTTAATTCCCACTTCCTTGTGAAAATCTTTTTCAGCCTTTGAGGTATTTTGCAATTTCCTTTTCTATGTTCTTGCTTTCTTGCTTCCCAACCACACTAGACTGTAAACTCCTTGAAAGTAGAAGGTATATCATTTATTTTTTTCAGTCTCATATTTAATAGATATTCATTAAACAGAAAAAAATTGAGAGCTCATCATAGGACACTCCAGATACAAAGATTCAACTATGACAGTTGCTCTGTTTTTCACTCTCATGATCTCTCAGTTTGAAGATAAACTTCAGCATGCTCCAAACCTCCTAGTTATTCATGATTCTCCAAGTTTCATAGATTTTTTTAATAGTTTCTTCCTGAAGTGTGACAGTCAATAAATAGCATTTCTCTGTTTATTTAGAGCCTCTTAAACCAAGCTTATTATTTCTTACACAAGTATCTATGATATAGATCATGAATTTATTGTATAGAAACAGCTTTTCCTTTTTCAGGGCATTTAATTTGTTTCTCAATATCTTGAAAGTCAGTGAATTGATCACAGCTTCCCTTCACAGAAATGAATCTTTGCTGATCTGTGAGACCCTTGCCAAGATAGTGGTTCTCAAAATGTGGCCCATGGATGAGTATTAGCAGCATCTCTTGGGAACTATAATAATAACAAATTTTTAGGCTCTATCTATGACCTACAGAATCAGAAAATCTAAAATGGGCTATGTACGTTATTTCAACAAGCACCCTGGATGCGTCTAAAGCATGCCAAGTTTGAGAACCAGTGCTATAAGACCTTGGTTCTGGAATCAGAGTACTGAAATTCAAATCCTAGTTCTGTCCCTGTACCTTGTACACCTCTTATGCTCCATTTTGCATCCTCTTGATATGCATTTTTTACTCCAGGCAAAATCCTGAACATTTTCTCTCAGCTGTACTTATGTCACTCATTTTCTGCTGTCATCTCCACATGGGACATATTAAGAACATGTTTTACATTCTGATATATGTGCAAACCTTAAAGTACAAGAGGATTAACCACTGTGGGTAACCTTTGACCAGTAGGGATGGGAGTCAGTAATTAAATAGCCCTTTCTTCCTCCCCTTGAGGGCAAGGTTTTGGCTGCTGCTTCTCTGGTCCTGTGAAGATTGTGAGTCTTTGTCTACTCAGTTATTGTGTCATTTATACAGCTTGTGTTGACCTTTTCCTGCTTGCATCCTTCACTCTTCCAAGGCCCCCATTTCTATTCCTTAGGGTCACTTTCTAAAACGAACTACCTGACAGGCAATCCTTGTGCCAGGGCTTTTGGGGATCCTAGATTAAAACATCAGATGAGTTCCTTCACTTTTCCAAATAAGCCTCAGCTAAATGAGCATGATAATTACATTTACCAGAAAAGGTAGTAAATGTGATAATAAAGATAAAGTGCTTAAGAATAGCACTTAGGACAAAGTAATTATCAACAAAAGTTAGGATTATCATCATTATTTCTTTCACTAATTTTTCATAGACTGTTGTCTCTCTCTCTTACATCATTTTTATTTCTTATATTACATGTAGAAATTATTTTCTTTTGGAAATATATATTTTTTCTTTAATATTTAAGCAAACTAATGGAAAGATAATAGTTTGGAGTTAGAATGTACTGAGTTAAAATTTTGACTGTTAATCTGTTGACAGTAGCTTGATGAATTTCTGAGTGTTAGCTCTTCTACTTTATTGTAGATTTGGCATAATCTTACCTACCTTTCAAATTTGTTGGGATCAATAATTATGTAAAAGGTAAGGCATAGGATAGGTACTCACTTGAACATAGCTTTTATCTATTTTTCCTGTCAGCACTATAGTCCAAGAGCTCTTCAACTCCTCATTTCATCTCTTGCTTGACTTTTATAACAGCTCCTTTATTTCCTTCCTTGCTGTGAACTTTATAGCCTTTAATCTGTATTGTGTGTACATAAAAGCCTTTCAGAAACACTACTGCACTTTTATGGCCTTTGATAGTCTGGTCCTAACCAGTTTTTCTGGGTTTTTTTTTTTTTTTTTTGACACTACCTCAAATATCTTTTTCATATATTTTCCATTTCCTTTCATACCAGATATCTTCACACTTCTCAAGCCACTTGCATTTCAGACCATTATCTCCTCAAGCTCCCTCACCTGGAGCATCTTGTCCTTCCCTCTCAAACTATAGGCTTTTCATTTCTCTATTGCCAATCTCCAACTCCTCCAGCTCAGTGTCAGGGAAATGCAGCAGCACCCAAGTACAATGACAAGAGGTCATCTAAATGTGAGGATGATAGAGTAACTTATCTTCACTGTCATTTTGATTTCACATAGTTATGTAGTCTAACCACAGGATTTGACGTAAGAAGTGGTTGCTCACCAAACAGAAATATCTCTAGGAGAGCTGCCTAGACTGAAGAACATTTCAGCTCTTGCTCTTATTGTATCCCTATTCATCTCAGAAGCAGGTCTTTGAACTCAGCAGCTATTTGTTTAATTTGTGGAGAAGCTAAGGCCACAGTTTCGTGTGTCATTTACAGAGGGAGAAAATGTTAAAATGGACATTTACTGGATTGGCTTTCCATGTTCATGCTAGGTCACTAAGTCTGAGTATTGCTGCTCCTTAATAACCACTTTCTTTTGGTGATGGCTTTAATGCATGCCCCAGGGAGATAACCTATGATTGCTGAAATCTTAAGGCCAAATATTTATAATTCATGACCATTTATTTATAATTTACAATCTTTCTTCTTCCAGAAGCAATCTCAAGTATCTTGCAAAAAAATTTAACATATTCTTATATGGAGTATAAAATCAATAAGAAAAGGAGATCAAACATCACACAGTAAGGGCCCCAAGTCTCCAAGACTTCACTGAGAGAATAAAAGGAATTTGGAGTTTGAAGTTTGGATGACTTTCCTAAAGACAAGTGATACTTCTGGGATCTTGGCTGATTCCTACTCTCAACAAGATGATCTCTCCATGGATGAGCCTTTCTTCATTCAGGCCATTTTGGAAGTTAGTGGTATGCAGATAAAGAAATGGGGAATTAAAGCATTAAATACAGTCATTAAATACAGATTTAACCACAAACTCCTGATATCCAAACCAAGAAATAAAAAAAGAGGTGGAGGGATAAGCAAGGTTAGATATAACTCTCATTCTAAGGAAAAAAAAACCCTAATTTTTAGAAAAGATGAACTTTTTTTTTTTCAAATGACTTTTGGAGAAGGTAGTTATAAGAAAAAATGTCATGAAATCAAATAATAGGCAATAACTTCAATAGCAATCTGCAAAGGATGCTTTTTTATGGTCATTTCTAATAAACCTATAATTTTAAAGTACACTAAATTTTAACTCAATAAAGACGTTTTCATCAGAAGAGATATCTAGTATTGGTGCATATTGGTGGTACTGACAAAATTGTTCTTAGCATATAGGACATTAAGACAGTAGCACTTGAATACTTTGTGAAGGAAGGACAGGCAGGCAGGAGGTATAAAACGTACAATCTGTTGGTCAGTGATTGAGGAAGGAATCCAAGGATATTGAAGAATTTTCCTGTGGGATAACAAAAATATTATAAATAATCAAGTGGCCTAAAATCAACTCCAAAGCAAATCCATTCCGCAACAGGATTTTTCTCTTGAAATATGCAGGTCACACATTTGAGACAACTTTCCATCTGATCTTCTGGTCATTTTAAACTTAAATTTATCTACATAAGAATGGAAGTAATGGTCATGTTAGAGGATTGTCATAAAGTGAAATTTTGCTCTTGTGAAAATAACTCTAAGCACCTAAAAGCTTAAAACTGTTGGTTCTCAAGGAATCGTTAATAATATACTTTATGAAATTTGAATCTATGTCGTAGAAGGAATTCAACAATGCCAAATTTTCGACAAGCTCCTACAAATTTTTAGAGGAGAACTTAGTTGGGGGAATATCTCAACCAGAGAGATTTCCAACTAGGCTAACAGCAGCAGAGTATTAGCAACAGAAGGAGTGTTAAAAAAAAAAAAAAAAGCAGAATTGTGTGATGAAAAAAAAAAGCAAGGATTTGGAACCTGAAGATATGTAGTAACCACTTTTATTTTCTTGGTTAAGTTCTGTTACCCTATTGGACTTAAATTCCCCTTTGTTAAAATGAAAGGCTTGGATTATATCCTCTGTAAGATCTAACTATTGGTCTTAATTATTTGTAAATTATTAATATGAATGTAGTATGAGTGTGTAATGTGTATTGGTGGATATATTTGTGTATGAACATATTACTGCACTGTATAATATTCTTCAATGGCTCTTGCAGCAAAATTTAAATTCTTTCAACTGGGCTTAAAACAAAATTCTTCATGTTCAGAATCTGGTTTATGTCTCCATCTTGTCTTTTACAACTAATCTTTTATAGTCTATACATACTAAATGTCTAGATAGCTCAAGCTCTTTCCTGTAGACCTTCTCAAATTCTGCTTCCTGTCTGACAAAGCTCTCATTCTTCTTGTTTTCATCTACTCATCTTTCAGGACTCAAATATTTATAAACGGAATAATAACAGTAGTAATAGCATACTATTAAGAATAGCTTAATAATAATAGTATCAACTGTATCTTCATACAGCTTACTAAAAGCAGCAACTATCTTAAGAACTTTACATACATTCTCTTTTTAAATATACACTGCAACTTTATCAGGTTGTGCTTTATCAGGCTTTTCCCATTTTAAAGATAAAGAAACAGAAAGGCCCCCAAAAGTATGTTCCCAAAGTTACTTCCTTCTAAAAGGTTACTTCTTTGATCTCTCACATCTCCATTCCTGCTCATCCTATGAATTCTCATAGCAGTAATAATAGCAATTAACAGATTATGACATTGAAGCTGCTCATATGGCTCATGCTTGCTTGACTTGTTTTTCCACAATTTAATGACCCAGCATGAAGGCTTTTGACAGATGCTAGTATGATGCTCTTGGGCTTCACAGTCTCCAGAACTGTGAGTAATATGAACTTCTATTATTGTTTTATAATTTATAGCCTCAGTTATAGCAGCAGAAAATGGACTAAGTAAGTGTTTTATTATTTTGTTTTATACTGAGTCCTGCAAATAATGTAGCCAGTACTACCCACCATAATTAAGGTAAATGAGGAGATGCCATTCATCTTGGACTTCAAACTCCCATAGGAGTATGAGCTCAAAGGCTAGAGTAGGCCAGAACTTATCTATGTACACAACATCATCTCATAACTTTCCATGGACACATCTCAATTCTGAACTGCTTTATTCTTTGGAAGGTCCTTTGATGGTTGGGGTGGTAACATATTCCAGTGTTATTCTTCAGCAAGAAAACAGAAGGCCTATATCTTAAAATCTGGCAAGAAGGAAAGCCACCATCTTGTGGACTTAGCGGCTCTGGCTTTGCCTTGATAAAACTTCACCCCGTCTTGATGTTTGAATTATCCCTTGTGATGCTTCTGGTCTAAGACTATCTGATTTCTCATTAAAAATTAGCAGCCTCAATTACCTGCTATCTCAGGTATTTCTAATTATCTACCTAATGCTAAAGCATGTACTAGTCTGTAGCTGTCTTTTTATAGTGTCTCACTGAAGCATCTAACTTGACTTTCAATCAGTCTATGGAATTTGCCCTCCAGTTTCAGTTTGCCTAATGATTCTTGATTTTTTTATTTGTTTCTTTTTGACCTATGCCTTAAATCTGTCATCACTGTCTCTTCCTTTTTAAAATACCTTAACCAGTGATGGCTAGGAAATATGTAACCACCTGTTCTTTGGGAGGAAGAGAGAGAAAAGTTCTGATTGGCAGTGTTTGATGATTTCCATGGTGTAAGTTCTTCCACTATGACCACTATGTGAGTGTACCTAACAATGTGATAACACTGAACCTGGAGTGTGAAGAGAAGTGTGCTATTGATTTTCATGAGCCTATGTGAGGCAGCTGTGGCACGTAACTGGCTTACAATTTAGTTGGCTTCTTTTTGCAGAGCAGTTGTACCACATATCATTTAGTTTCCCAAGTCAAAACCTTCTGTCTTTCTAAGTTCCCTTGAAGACAAACCATTTTACATAAGAGAAGGTCCAGACTATACAAACAAATAAAACTTGATGTTGTAGAACATATTAGACTTCTATATTTTCCTTACATTTGCTTGCTAAAACTTTTAAAAAAATATTTTTTAGTTGTAGGTGGACTATTTTTATGTGATACTGAGGATCAAACCCAATGCCTCATATGTGCTAGGCAAGCACTGTACTACTGAGCCACAGTCACAGCTCTGCTCACAAAATTTTATATATCCTCTCTCTTCAATGGCTGATTATTTAACACATTTTCTCCATTTTTGGCTACTTTATTGTTTGCACCTGGATTGTTTACTTGATATTTCTGTTCTAATCTTGCCCCCTTCTAATCTCTTCTCTACATTGATTTCTAAAATGCAATGTGTTCATATAAAACATGAGTTAAATTTCTTTAAAGGAGTTTTAACTTGGGTTCAACTTACCTCTTCAGCTTAGTTTTCCCCCAATCTCTTTTTTAATGCTTCAGCTAAGCAGGAACACTTGAATTTCCTCTCACAATGTTCTGTTCCATCATTTGTGAGCCTTTGCATGTGGCACTCTGCCTGAAATATCTCTTCCTGCTTTTTATCACATTGCTAACTCCTCTACTTTTAGCCTGTCATTTATATATAACCTCCTTGTAGAACTTCCCTGATAACCCTCATTGTTGTATTTGTTCATATTCTGTTCTCATAGCACCTTCTTATCTATAATAATAATGACATTTGTATCTATCAGGGTCTCAGCAAGAAAGAGGTGGCATATTCCAACCAGGCAATTTGAGAAGAATTTGATAAAACAAAGGAATCATCAGGGTTTAGGACAACTAACAAAGGAAAGTTCAGTACTCTGAGGTTAGTAACATCAGAAAGTATCACTATCATATGCCTAATGAAGGAATGGGAAGGAGCAGTTAACACAATGTAGAGAAAGAGTGGCTCTGATGGAAAGGGGCACTTTATAAGGGGTGTGATCTTTCTATCTTTGTAGTAAGATACATATCAACTCCAGAATTAGGGAACCCAAGAAATACATACTTCAACTTCACACTCCTGATACCCTCCAATCTACTGCCAATGAGTTCAATTGGATAAACCCCAGAAGGAGCCAAAGGACCAATAGAGAAGATGTGATTCACATATATAATCAATAAAGGTCAGCTTCCTACATCGTAGAATAGGACTGAGAGAAGTAGAATGTAGATCCAGCGGGACAAATAAGCTTGTGCCCACTTAATAAACACCTACTTAAATTGACAATTTGTATTCCTGCTTCATGAAAGTATCCTACATTATATTTAAAGCTATCTCCATTTTTTCAATAAGAAAACTGAGGATTGTTTGCACCTGGATTGTTTACTTGATATTCTGTTTCTAATCTTGCTAACAGATTAGCTAACAGGTGTGTTAGGATTTAGATCTTAAATATTCCCCAAAAGTTCATGTGTTGAAGCCTTGTTCTCCAGCTGATGGACTGTTGGGAGGTGGTGGAAACTTTTGGATATAGAGCCTACTTGGAGGAAACAGGTCGTTGGGGTATGCCCTTGAGGGTATACTTGGTTATTCTCTCTTTGCTTTCCGGCCACCATGAGGTGAGAAGCTTTGCTCTACCATGTGCTCTCTGCTCTCATGTTCTGTCTTGCCACAGGACCCAAAGCAATGGAGACAGCCAAACATAGATGAAACTTCTAAAGCCATGAACTAAAATAAATCTTTTCTCCCTCTAATTTATTCATCAGGTACTTTTTTACAGTGATGCAAAGATGAAATAGAAAATCACAACCAAGAAGTGGGGGTCATTGATGTGAGTGTACCTAACAATGTGGTTCAGAAGCCTTTGAAATTGTTTGGTGGAAAGAATTTGGAAAAAGTTGGAAAAGTGTGTTCGAGAAAGTCTAGAATGTATAAGCAAAGTTAATAGGTATTTTGTCACAGTGACAAAACATTAATATAAGGTGGCAGGGAGAGAATTAAAATCCACTTCAGTCTGGCTGAAGACTGAGCTCTTTTAATTTCCTTATATTGTCATTATTAGTATAATATTTCATCTGGTCCACTAGTCAGACTATGGTTTACTTGAGTACAAGTTTAACATTTCATTTATCTTTATATTACCAGTGTCTTATACAGTGGTTTCGCAATAGTAGATAAACTGGTAATATATATTTGTGGTTGATTAATAAAATCAACAAAACAGTTTAGTAACTTACTTTATGTGACTAGGGATTAGGTTATGGGAGCATGCCAGGGGATGTTAGTGAATTATATGTGGCACTAATGCAACTCTTTACATTGTCCTTTATAAATAATTGCTCTCCACTCAAAGGGAGAGAGAAAGTTTATCTTGTCTCTTAACTATAATAAAATTTTTAAAAATCTGACAATAAGAGGGTTCTCTGTATGCTGATCATCTTCCATCTTCCCCTTGACTTGGCTAAGAACTGAGGATAACAGACAATGGAGCTTGTTCTCCCTGGTCCTTCCTCTGACTTCTGAGTTGCCATGCCCCTTTCTAATGGCTCATTTCTCTTTCCCTTTCACTTAACTTGGCTTTTATATATCTGTCCATCACTGACTAACTACCAGCTAGGATGGCCTGGCTCTTTTTAAACTTTCAAAGGAAGCTGCCTGCTCTGAATATGTAATGCTTAAGAATGGGTTTTGGTAAGTACTTAAGAACAATTGTTTACGTTCCTTCAAATGTTGCCAAGTAATAAATAGTTGTTTGGAAGTGAAGGGTAAAGTGATATTTCATCACCCTGTTCTTGGCTATATGGTAATGTCTTAAATTATAAAACTGTGCTCTGACCTTTGTAGGGGGATCTCACCAGCTTGAGGTTACTGAGTGTGCAGAGATACTCTCTTTCCTACTTAGTACCCTGGGCACTGCTCAATCCTAGCCTGGTTGGAACTCCACTGTTTGAACCTTTGAAACTCTGAAGCCGATTGAAGTTTCTGAGCCAACAAAAGAGGCAAAGGGCCTTTGTAC
Source organism: Marmota marmota marmota (assembly GCF_001458135.2). NCBI lineage: Eukaryota > Metazoa > Chordata > Mammalia > Rodentia > Sciuridae > Marmota > Marmota marmota. The sequence continues at coordinate 1,253,640 of NW_025999864.1, forward strand.
TTCAGCAAGGAAATGTTCCAGTTCTTTTGCACTTTCCTAATGAAGGCAGGCCCAGGAGCCCTGTTTTCTCTGGTGCACACGGAGAGGTTGTAGAGAATAAAGGCAACTTGACTCTTTGGGGTCACTCCTCTCTTCCCAGGGACTTTTATGGATGGTCTTCCAGCCATTGAGAGGTTTGGTACTCATTCAGATTTCAAAGCTTTAGATTTGGATGAGGGGGGAAAAAAGAGCTAGCTGTGTATTGCTGAATTCCATGAGTTATTTCAGTGTATGAACATTCAGGTATACTTTTTATCATTTACCACCATCCCCATCCAGCTTCATTTGTTTAGATCACCTATTGGCCTTGTAGCAATTTCAGTTTTCCATAATAAATTTACATTGGAAGTTCTTGTGCTATGAAGATGTCAACTATTTAACGTTGTTAATGTTAGACCAATTTAAAGTGTTTTATAGAGTGAGTTCTGATATTAATTCTAGCATATGTAATGCTTCTAATAAGCTAAGTGAATGAATAAGTCTCTTTTCATGACATGATTTTAGAAAATCTGAGATTTTTTAAAGTCCAGGATTCAAATTCCATTGTGTCCTATTGTGTTATATATCTGGATATGGAAATTGAGGTAAGTATAATTGTGAACAGCAGTACTTAAAAAAGCTTTAGGATTTGATCCTTAGTCCTCAAAAGTATAAGTAAGCTATTTGGACCTAGAGTGATTATTGGATATAAGTTAGTATGTAAGATTATAATATGTCCCATTGGTTATCAACCAGAATTCTCCAAATTTGCAGAACCAATGAGATGTAAAAGAATGTTCTGAACAACTTAGAAGAATCTGGCTCATATCAGACTCCAATTTTAGATCTAATCCTACCTAAAATTTTCTATAATTTATTACATCAGAGAACTCAAGGAGTTATTTTTATGCTGAGAAAATTGGACTCAAGTAAAAGATATTTTCATCACTTCATCTAATTACAAAGCTCAGCACAGAACTATAACTATTCAAATATGTTGCAGATATAATAAAGAGAGTGAATAGCAATGAAAGATGTTCTTGACTAGCTGCCTGGGTAAGCTAGCTTCCCTGGTAAGCTAAGCTAGAAGATAGGGGAAATGACTCTCAAGATTCTTGAACTGGAAAGTAAAGAAGCAGTATCTCTGTGTGTGTGTGTGTGTGTGTGTGTGTGTGCGCGCGCGCACACACGTATGCTGGGGATGAAACCCTGGACCTTGAACATGCTAAGCACATAGTATACTGCTGATACCACTGACATACATCCCCAACCTGGAAAAAGTAATTGCTTTTTAATTAGATATTTCCAACATTTTGCTTATATTTCCAACATTTTGCTTAACTATGATATCTATTATTCTTTAGCAGCATATAGTTTATCCCAGCAATGAAATATGTTTTCACTACAACTGACTTAAAAAACATTATCTTCCATTGAGGAAAAAATAGAGAGATAGAGACAGGACTTACATATGGGTCACAGACCTTGGGACAAACATACATAGAGTTCAGATTTAGGCTATAGTCTGTCTGTATCCCTAGGGATGATTCTTATCTTCCTTTGGCTTAACCCAAAATCACATTAGCTCTTAGAAAGAAACAATTATTTATAGGGAGATAAAATTTGGAAAAAATAATACTCTGAGTTTGAAAGTAAAACAAAGGAAAATTCAGTATGACAGGGGAGAATTTAAAAGTCAGTAAAATATTTTAAATCCTTAAGCAATGAATTCTGTTTGGTTCAGAGAAAAACTTTAACTTTTTCTAAATCTCAATTAGTTGTGGACTGATTAAATAGATATTAGCTTATCTAATTTCCTTCCAATATATTGCTACTAAGAAGTTTGCATCCAAATCTAAGAAAACTGAAATTAAATCCAAATCATGTAACTTAGCAGACATGTGACCTAACCAGTCATCTCTCTAAACCTTAACTTTCTCACCTGTTAAATAGGGTAAAGAATGACTATTTTTAAAGTAAGTGTAAAATTAAACCTTAATAAACAGTAATTTCTAATGTGTTATATCTAAAACTCAATTACTGTCAGTACATTTTTATTGTTTCTGGAAGTTATTGGAAAAAAACTGTTTTTTTAAAAAATTATTTAGTTATTCTTACCTCACAGAGACCAAACAACTTAGACAAATGGATCTCTATACACAGTGGTAGTAGTAGTAGTTTACACTAGTCCAAGATACAATACTGTTGAGAGCCACAGCCTAAGGGGCCCCAGCAAACTTCCAGCTGCCAGCAAACTTCCAGCTGCCAGCTGATGATTGGCTCACAGCGGCCCCAGCAAACTTCTAGCTGCCAACTGATTGGCTCCTCTGAGGTGATGCTCATTGGGCTGTTTCCCCACCCTTTCAGACCACAGAGCTGCTCATTGGGGGACTTTTTTTGGCTCCGCCCACAGGACCCAGCCAATCTGCCTCAAGAGCAGGAGGTTGAGAGGCTTGTGGGAAGCCGGTGGTGGCAGTTGGGCTCTGAGGGTTTTTCCTGAGGAGCTGTCTGGTGTGGTGTGTGTGTTCTAAAAATAAAGTTCATTTCTTTTGACAAGTGGCTCCTGAATTGTGCCCAGCCAGACTGTGGCACGATACTACTTCCCAGAAAATAGAAGGGATAGGAAAGAGTAGGAAAGAGGTTGGAACAGGAAATTTTTACATTGTCATAAGCTATAACCTTATTGTGCACTAATTTGGAAATATTCCTAAGATTTCACTAAGATTCCAAATAAGACATATAAATACTATGCAAACACATGAGCATGCACATTTAAATTTTGCTTTGAATTCTTATTATTGGACATCTATGTACTTCACACATTTTAGGTGCTTTACATATGCCACTTTCATTTACTTCTCACTGTGACCCTATAGAATAGTTATCATCCAAATTTTTAGTTGAGGAAACTAACCCTCAGATTAACCAGGATTTGTAAGCAATGTGTACATTAAAAAGTAGAAGTAGGAAGGATGCTTTTGCAGTAAACTAGTTGAGAGGAATTATTAGTCTGTGGGAATATAAAGTGAATCTATAGGGAGCATTCTATAATGTGGTTTTGTCCAAAATGGCATATCACAGCAATCAATTTAATTAAACAACAACTATATGTGCAAGCATATTCTTACAACACTTTGGACCATATCTTGGACTTTCCCTTTAACAAATATGGTTTATAAATTAAATGTACTTTAATTAAGAGAGAATGCCTGAACTCCCAGGTAGTCTCTGATTTAAAGTGAGATTGAGAAATCTCCCTTGTGAAATGTTTAACAATTCTGGCTACCAGGATCTATTTTTGGATATCTGATCAATAAAACTGAATATTTGGTGATTAAGCATTAAGTTGGCCCTGAAGATATCACTGCTATCTCAATATTTACTCTTCTCTGAATTTACCAAATGAAAATAGCTAATATAATCTTTTTTATTTACTATTTATATTTACCACCCCTTTCTTTATAATGAACCATACATATACACAGCCATAATGCAAAGGAATATTTTTAAAATATATATTTTGATTAACTGCAAGACTGATCTTTTGCTAGCGTGAGCAGTTATGTGATTTTTTTTTCCTTTTTTTTTTTTTACCAAAAAACATTTCCTCTACTAACCTGAAGCTGAAATCTTGTATTTTATCATCTGAGAGTTAGTTTTCTAGCATTAGATTACCGTAGAGTAGGATTTCTTAATGTCAACATCTTGGACCAGATAATTTCTTGTTGTTGGGGGTCTGTCCTGTGAAATGTAGGCTATTTAGCAGCTTTTCTGTTCTCCATCTACTATATGCCATTGGCAATTCCCCCAATCCAAATTATAAAGAACAAAACTATATACAGACATTGCCAAATGTGCCCTACAAGGCAAACTGTCTTTGATTACAACCACGGACCCAGAGGTAAGGATTATGTTGCTTCATTTTCAGTCACAAGATGTAATGATTAAGATTGTTTTTCCACATGTATAACAACTTGAATGACTGAAGAAGTTTATAATTATTACTACTAAAATCAATTTCTCCTCATTTTAAAAGAGCATATATGTCCATTGAAAGAATTATCAGAAAATACCAACACAACTATTAGAAAACATTATTTAATCACACTCATTCCTATGTTCCAGAGACAACCAGCATTATTATTTTTATGTATTAACCTTCTTGATCAGATTCTCCAAAATGACATTCTACCACATACACTTCTTAGGAATCTGATTATTTTTAAATTGACAACATAGGAAAAGTTATCCACCTACAGTGTTATTTTAAAAGAATAACAGAACTTTACAGTTCGTGAGCCATTCATTCATTTAATAAGTATAATGAGCCTCTGTGTGTCAGGAACTGTGCTAGGGATAAAATTTTTGAAGACAGCTGAGAAAGGAACCATCCTCATTAAGTTGGGGAGACCAAAAAAGGAGGTTAAAAAATGTAAAAGAAAAAGAAGAAAGAAAGAACAAAAGGAAGGAAGGAAGGAAGGAAGGAAGGAAGGAAGGAAGGAAGGAAGGGCGAGCCTAACACCCTGAAGCAAAACAGGTCATTGATTTAGAACATGTACTGGATTCTCAGAGATGGCATACAATCTTAGTTGGATATCATTTTCAATCTTAAACCTTAAAACCTTAAAAACCTTAGTCGGCAGTTCCATTAGTCTTTCAAGCCTTCAGCCCCTATGTGGAATGAGGTAAGACCAGTAGATCCTATTGTCATATGCCTGCTGCTGTGCCTCTTTTGCTTTAAAGTGGGTTCCTTGATCTGTGCGATATTGTATTTTTAGTGGACTAAACAATCTGTAAACTGTCAGATAATGATGCTGGCTGAGTACCTACAGAGAAGGAAAGACAGTTTTAAACCAAGAAAAAAGTTGACTCTCATCAAAATGAATCTCATCATTCATTGAACATTGTATTATGTATCCTAGTTGATGTAATTATGTCAAGAAAAAGAAAGACATTCAAGTTGAAATGCAAAAAATAAACTATTTGCAGAAGACAGGATTGTTTATATGTAGAAAGTCTCAATCTACACACCCCCACCAAAAAAAACTTATGAGAACTAAGAAGTGGATTTAGAAAGGCCATAGGATGTCCATATAATGTATAGCTTACGATACTTATTTAAATGGAATCAAAATACATTTATAAATGAAAACAAATTCATGAAATTAACAAACAATGTCATTTTTATGTGACATTTTCTTTTTCTTTGCTTGAACATGAATAAGACCCACTCTAATCATAATATTCTACATTGTTTTGAGATAAGTGCATCCATTTCTTTGTTACATGTGATAATTCAAACTCTTCCTCCACTCCTTTTCTATTACAACTATTCGTACAATCTTTTGACAGCAATTTGGATTTTAATAGGTTTAAATGCTTCATTCATTTGTTAATTAGAAAGCACGAATAAAAATTATGTAACTTGCACTCCACACAAAATAATAACTGCAAGTGTAAACTTTGACACTGAAATGTGGCAGCACTCATCCATGCTTTCACCAAAATTATGTAGAATGTTTATATTAATTAATTTCTAAATATTTTCATAATTTAAAAAAAACACAAAGACTCTTCATAAAAATATCTCTGCGGATTCTATGGAAATTCTTGGATTCCTCTCATTTGGCAATCAACTATATGATTATATTATCTGTAGTATTATAACTTGTATTATCTCTGTAGTATTGTGTCCTATATATTAGTTAGGAAGTTTGGTTTGCTCAGTAAGGGTTTGCTTCTTTTTTAATATTTATTTTTTAGTTGTAGTTGGATACAATACCTCTATTTTACTCATATATTTTTATGTGGTGCTGAGGATAGAACCTAGGGTCTTGCATGCGTGAGACGAGCGCTCTACTCCTGAGCCACGATCCAAGCCCACTTCTTATATTCTAAATATAGTAGGCACTTATCTGATACATATGGATAAAACTATGCTTAAACTCTTCTTTCATGGATAGAATGCCTTTGACCCATGCAAAGTATTGTTTTACTTTTCTCTCTGAAAGAGGGAACATTTTATATGTGCCCTGTAGTTGCACAAATTAATAGATCTGAAATATGTAAGCATTTAATGGTTTTATGTATGGCATGGGAAGAGAAGCTTTATCTCATTAAATCCTATTATGAAGCTTATGCTATTATCCATACCTTGGTGCTTAAGAAAGTATAAAAGCACTGAAGCTCAGAAACATTCAGCAATTTGTCTAATGTAACCCAGCTGCTAAGCAGCAGAACTGGGGTCTGAACTCATGCAGATTGGCTCTGAACCAGAGCATTAGACCTCAATGTCTAATGCTCAGAGAATCCTGGAAATATCTTGAATATCCTTGGTATGTTTGCCTTCTGAGTTCCACATTTTTGTCCTCCAGCTACTTAAGTTGTTTGGAATGTCTATTACACAAACACAAATGAAAAAATCTTATCTCTGATCTATGAAGGTCCATCAGGACATTCTTTCTCAATGTTGGTTTAGTAGGTTTATTTTTTTTCTTTAGTTTTGTGCATGAGTTTTTTTAAAAAATTGATTTGATGGGGGCTACTAATGAGATAGGAGCAGTAAGGTACTTATTTGAGGAGACTGACTTTTCTGGTAAAGGTTTCCTCCAATAATCAAAAGTTACCATTCCCTCTTAAAATACCCAAGGAGAGAAACTGCTTCTTCTTTATTCTCTACATTAATCCAGATGGAGCCAGAGGAGATTCACAAGCCATCTGGATTTAATTAGATAGTGTAGAGTATAGATATGGTGGTGGCAGAATTGCTGTGAAAGAATTAGGTTTCATGGAGAGAACCTTAGATTTAGAGTTAGGAATTCTGGTTCTTTGTGGCTTCTATTACTAACTTTCCATAGTTTTTTTTTTTTTTAATCAAAAGAAAACAAATCTGAACTGGGATTGTGGCTCAGCGGTAAAGCGCTCGTCTAGCATGTGCAAGGCCCTGGGTTCGATCAGCACCACATAAAAATAAATAAATAAAATAAAGGTATCGTGTCCAACTATTTCTAAAAAAATAAATGTTAAAAACAAATCTTTGTCACCTCACCAAATTTTACTTTTGGAGATCAATAATAAGTTATAGGGAAATGTTTCAAAAAGCATACATATCTGCAGAGTGTGAAAGATTCTTTTGTTACTAACTAGGTACAGCAACATTTAAGCCATGTTATTTTTTTATATCTTTATTTTATTTTTATGTGGTGCTGAGGATCAAATCAAACCCAGTGCTTCATGGATGCTAGGCGAGGGCTCTACCTCTGAGTCACAACTCCAGCCCTAAACCATCGTATTTTTTAAACAACTTTTCTAATTATATGATAATTAACCCTCTTTCTCATTTGTGACAAGTTGATTGGACTAAAGATGGGGGAGCAAGACAGTTTGAGGCTTTAATTTGGAGCCCAGACTCTGCATCACTTTGCTCTGTCATCAGCCCTCTATCGTGCAATTAGGGCTTGCCTTTATTTGCAAACCTCCCTTCTCCTTCTCATTTCCTCAGATTTAAGAAGTTAAAATATTTAGGGATAATTCTTCAGTGTTTCGAGAAAGTCAAAGAGTTATTATTAATTTTATATTCGACTGAGGACTCTAAAATAGTTGAATAAAAGAAAAATAATCTACATAGAGCTTGTAATTAGCCAGCTGTGAGTGGGGAGAATCAGCTTCTATTAGGGGAAACTTCAGCTGGATTAAACAATAGCAGTGTGTAGTTCTCTGATTCTGAAGTTCCAGTTTGGAGCTATAGTGACTCTTCAGGAGTTTATTCCTTAAAAGATATTTGTGGCTCTTCTCATTTCATTGGCAAATATTTGGAAATTTAGGATTTGGAGTATGTTCTTTGAAAAACATCAATTGTTCATTAGGTAGCTCACGATAGAAGGAGCAAAATCATTCTGTATCTCCACTTATATTATACTCTCGATTCAGTCTTGCCCCTTAGATAAGTAAAAGAAGACAAATAAGTTAAAAAAAAGAAGAAGAAGAATCACCAATCAAATAAAAACAGCATTTGAGCATTGAAAACCTAGAAGGATTGGGATTTCTTTTTGTCTTTCTTCCCCTAACCCCACCCAACTTTTCCAAACCCATTTATTCTTCCAGGATTCTTAGTCTGATTTAGAAGTTGGAAGAAAGATTTTCATTTATTTTCTTTATTAGCATCAAATTTTATTCTTATAAGTGCCTATTTCTTTAAAAATGTTTTTTAAATGTTATTATATAATATGTGATAATGGTCTTTGAAGAGAAGACTTTGAGTTTATCATTGCCTTTGAATTATTTAACAATTCTATAAATTGAATATAACTGATAGCAGCTTAAAAGAATTCTTGTTTATAGACATACAGATAAATTCGCTCTAGCAGAGGTTCAAACAAAGACTTCCCTCTTCCACTATGGATATAGCATTTTTGTGTCCATTTGCAAATTAATTTCCACAGTCCTTGTCTATATACCATGTCTGTTCTCTGGATACTCTTTTGAGCTGGTTGTAATGTCTTACTGGTTCCCTCATTTATTTGAGTTAAATGAAATATTTGATATGTGCTCATTTTATATTTATCTATGAGTCATGATTTTACATTTGTTAAGAATGATTCTTGGCCATGAATTTAGGTTCCAGAGTTAACCAGGCATGGACTAAGCCCTAATTTGGCAGTTTACCAGCTGTGTAACATTAGGCAAAACAGTTAACCCTCTCTATTGGTAACAACAGTCTCATTGGATTGCTGCAGGGATTATGTGACAAAGTACTTCTATTCTGAAATTTGGAAGCACTCAATAAATATTTGAGTTATTGTTTGTTCTTTTTGCTTTTATAATAGTTGGTAGAGCTAGTGTATGGAGTGACCAATGTGTAACAGCAATAAAGTGGATCCATTCAATCAACATCCTAAAAAGTACAACAGACTTCTCTTTTTGAATACCTCTTAAATTTCTGTCTTTAACTTAACTATCTAAATAGGTCAAAAATATTTTCAGAAGCCATACAAATAAAAAGGGCTCATGAATTTCAAATTCCATTTAGGTATATTTAATATGCAAAGGTTAATCAGTGAATAATTTTGCAATCATGTTTGCACAGAAAAACACTGGTAACAGTCAATTTCACCTATTTATTTTCCAAATAAGTTTTCCTGAAGTTCTTCCTCTAATATGTAATTTTCGGCTAGTGCACATTTACTATCAGGCCTTTTTCAGCAGATTAAGAACACAGACTGTCCTTAAAAGATTAGTATTCTTAGCCTTAATTCTAGCTAAATTCATGAATATAATTAATTCCTCCTGAATTTATTCTTTGTGTTTTACATTTAGAAAAATTGAAACCACCTTTTTTGGTAAAATGAAATAAATAATTAAATACTTTTTAAAGTGGTTTAACAATCAGTTGACAAAACTAGACATATTAGCATGTGGTATTTTATGCCATTTATGTAAACAGCCATTTATTCCAATTTGAAGTTCCTTTCACAATCCTTTAGAGATTAAGAAGATTTCTGAGTTTTAGGAGATTTATTACCAATCTTCTTAACTTCTGGAAAAAAGTATTCCACATACCCCCCTTCAACATTCCCCACCCATCTACTCCATTCTGTACTTACAATTATGCAAATAGTATTCCCTTAAATGAGACACATGAGAGTCTCATGTGCTCTCTGTAAATGTAACTTCAGGATATGTCTAGAATATTTCTCTCACGTTAGACTGCTTTAGATTCTGAAACAGCTAATAGTAAAGAATTAATATTTTACTTTGTTAAATCCAATGTTTACAAAAATTCCAGGCTACATCCCACACCATGCTCTCTTTTGCCACCTTCCTATAGAAACGTTTGCTTTGTATGTGCTACCACCAAGCCTATATAAATGCTGTCTTCCCACTAAATTCACAATAGATCTTAACTCTGGGGCATGTTAGACTTCCATTCCCTCATCTTAAGTGCATCAGAATATCAATATATTGTTAAAGTGTCCCCACGTGATTCATATTCAGTCACTGTCCTTAGCTTTAAGCTTCATGAAGCAGGGGCTGGTTTTGCTCATCATTATTATTCCTATACTATAACAAAGCATTTGTCAAATAAAGGAAAGAATAAGTTAATGAATACTAAATAGTGTTTCCTTGGAAAACACTACCTTAGGAAAACATTTGTCAAGCAATCATATTACTGAACAAATACTTGTGTGTGTGTGTTTTGTTTTGTTTTCTTTGGGGTATGTAAGAAGGGATGGTCCAATTTTCTCATTTCATGGACTTAATACCTTTGTGCTTTTGCTGCAACACTACTTGCTTAACATCTTTGGATTTTCTGCTGCAGAAAATTTTTTTCCACAGAAGATTTTCTGTGGAATTGTTCTGTTACTCAGAGGTTAGCTCAAAGCCTATGGCAAAGCATGATCTTAGGCATACCGTGGGGCTGAGGGCTGTGGTCAGAGAAGACCTTGGGTGTTTTCTGCAGCCATCTTTGATCTAGTCTTTTAATAGCTTCTAAAGCTCTGAATTTTATGTGATGAATTCCCCAAGTTCACCCTTGATTTACATTTTTTTTTTCTGGAGTCTGCTGAAGTCACACTATCACAGTGAATGTTTTCTTTGTTCATTACATTTTACAATATTATCTAGCTTCTTTGAACAACCACTGCCCTTCTTTATTCATTAATACAAAAAGTGGATCTTAGTGCCACTGGTATAAATTCTATAGTCAAATCTCACAATAGTTCCTATGAACAACCACTACCTTATTTATTTATCAATACAAAAAGTATATCTGAGTGTTGCTGGTATAGACTGTATAGTCAAATTGTCTGTTTTTAAATATTTCCTGTAACAATTCTAGCTATCTAACTCTGTGCAAGTTATTCGATCTTTTCATATCTTGGTTTCTTCATCTATAAAATGAAGATGTATAAAATGTCCTTGCCCCATAGAGCTGTGAGGATTAAACGGGACAATGAATGCAAAACCTTCAGCATCATGTTTTGACCTTAGTAAAAATACAATTGTTATTAGCCATTTTTATTTGTTTCTTGATAGTTGTAATTTTTTGAAAATCTTGTTTGCTAGGTTTCATAGGTTTATATCCTGATGTACCTTCATGGATTATGAAGTCATTATCTTGAAAGTGTATGTTGTACATAGTTGATTTGCAAACCATAATTGTTGGTTATTACAGATAGTGATAGTGCTTGAACAGGTGTTTTAGTCAACTTTTTGTCTGCTGTGATGAAAAGACCTGAAAAGAACAATTTTAGAGGAGTAAAATTTTATCTGAGGCTCACTGTTTCAGAGATCTCAGTCTATAGATGGCTGATTCCACAGCTCTGGGCTAGAGGTGAGGCAGAAAATCAAAGTGGAAGGACATGGTGGTGAAAAGTAGCTGAAGACATGACAATCAGAAATCAGAGAGATACCTGAGTTCACCAGGGACAAAATATATACCCCAAAGGTATGTCCATAGAGACCTACCTTGTCCAGCCATACCCTCTCTGCCTATAGTTATCACTCTTCAGTTCATTCAAGTAGATTAATGCACTGATCAGGTAAGGGTCTCATAACCCTATAATTTCACCTCTAAACTTTCTTGCATTGTCTCTCACATGCGATTTTGGGGGACACCTCCTATCTAAACTAAAACAGAAAGGAATATATTTGGCTTAGTATTCTCTTCAAACTCTCACATTTCTAAATGAATGGAATTTCTGGTATGTGAAGAAGCATTAGTAGACTTTAAAATTGGCCTGGACTCAAAGACAGACTCCCTCCTGGCATCTAAATCTCCATCCCAAGAGAAATATGACCCATTAAAGAATACTTCTAACCATGACTTGGGTTTTAGATGTACAAAATTGGTATCTTTAAAGACCTGCACTACTTGAGACATCTCAGTTCTTTAGAATTCAAAAAGGTGTTAGAGAACTTATAAGATTGCCAGATAATTTCAGGTCAGTAAGAAAACCTAGTATGCTTTCCTCTCACCAGCCACCATGTTTTTTTCCTCTGCATTTTATAGAATAATTTTTCTTAAAAGTGGGCCCAGAACAATACTAGGTTACAATCAACTGAACAATGTTTAGAAACCACAAATGCCCAGGTTTTATCCAAGACCAACTAAATTAGAGAATCTCTGGATATGGAGTCAAACATCACTATTCACAAAATGTCCTCAGATGAAGTTATATGAAGGCAATTTTGACAATCACTAACATAGAAGAAGATGCTTTTCTAAGAATCAATAAGAAGTGTACAAATCTGAACATAACTTTGTGCTAGGTATCATGGAGGATACAAAAACAACTAAAAGTTTTCACTCTTCAAGGAGTTTTCAACTCCTTGGACTTCTACCCAGAAAAAGATAAATTGTCAAAGTCTCCAAGGTGGACAACATAAGTGGGATAGAAACTAAAAGCTATAGAAATGTTGAGGTGAGAAGTCAGCGAATGCCAGAGTATCCAAGAGTTGCACAATAGAGGAGGGGGAGACAACTGAAGATTTAGAAAGTTAAGACGGTAATAAAGGCTGTCCTTGACTTCTTTTTTTATAATTTTTATTTATTTTTTAGTTATGACAGTAAAATGTATTTTGACACATTATACATATATGAAGTATAACTTCCCATTCTTATGGTTTCCTTTGACTTTTTTTTAATAGTTGTAGATTGACAGGAGACAGCATGCCTTTATTTTATTTATTCTTTATGCTATCCAATCCAGTGTCTCACATATGCTAGGTAAGAGCCACTGAGCTACAGTCCCAGCTCTGCCCCTTGACTTTTCAACATCAACGTTGGGACACATTTTCAGGAATTTAAATGTCTGCTAAGAAGCTTGTATGCTTGTGGCCAAAATTTTTAAGGCACTACAAAGCTTTATGAACTCATGTTGTTATTTCTATAAAGTTTCAGTTATCAGAATAGCTCTTGAAGGTAATGCTATTGTTTAAGAAACTGACAGAAAAGATAAGTTACAGCTTTAAAGAAATGTGTCATGTCTGCAGGTACACATTGAATTTGAGGGAACAAGTTAGCAAAGTGAGGAATAGACAATAGGCCACTTGTCAATGTTTCATAGAAAATCAGTGCTCCTTTTGGTTTTCAGTCTGTCCCAAGGTCATATAGAGAATACAAACTCCATAAAAAGCTGGCTTGCCTCCAGTGGCTTGCTCCCCAGCCTAGGGGCTACACTCTGCTTTGTACATGATAGTGAACTTTGTCTTTGACTATGTGTTTCTTTCAATGAGAATCTGGAACCTCATCTCTGCCTATTTTGACAATTTTTCTTGCCTACTGGCCCTAAGAATTGTACATGGCAAAAAAAATTAAAATTTTTAAAGGCATTTGAAATGAATATACCTTTTGACTCCTTTCAAGAGTATTTTTTATACAGGGAATTTGAGGTATCTAGAATTTCATTTCTGAGACTCACACCTTTATAACACTTCAGTCAAAAGAAACTCATTAACTTTACCTAATAGAAAAGTTAGAGGCATCACGTGTCTATTTGAAGCCAGTTTTATTTTAACAGAGGACACTCCATACCACATGCTAGTTGGCTCAAGATCGGTTTTTTGAGAAGCAAAATCTGAATGAACATTGACCCTAATTACTGGCATTTTTTGTGTGTGTGCTTTGGTGCTGCTGTTTCAGAATAAAAAGCAATAACTAAACCCCACAGAAAAGGCTTTATAAACTTTTGTAGTTAGTCTATAGCTCATTTTTCTTTTTTTCATGGTCACTGAATTGATTTTTCCTTGTTGTTGTACATAATGTTCAATTACAGTGCATTGCCAAATTCAGATGACCATCAGCTATCAGAGAAACTCTCTGGAACTTGAGAGAAAATATACATTTTAAAGCCTTCCCAAATGATGACATCATAGCCTCTGACTTTCTCATCTGGAGAGCTTGTCACTATGTTTAGGTTGCTCTATCAGGTTGTTTAGTTTTTGCCATTGAATGAACTTGTCAGTTACCTTCATTAAGAATAATGTATAAGTTGTCTTAATTTTCCACTTTGGAAAATTATCTTTAAAATATAATAGATATAAATGTTTTTCTAGGGGTTATTTCAATTTGACCTTAAAACTAAGTCATTAAAATGAGTTAGCCTCCACCAAAAGAAAAAAGTAAAACAAAATAGAAGCCCTGGGTCATAGATCCAGGATGAACACTCATTTAGAAAACCAATTCAAATTGAAATAGAAGGCTGAATAGAGTCTGGGAGGGTCTCCAGGAAAAATGGAAATGGGAAATTACCTAACAGGTTATATTTGCAAGGGATTCTGTTGAAATGCTGGCTGCTAGAGGATATAGTAAGACTTAAGAGTAAATTCAGAGAAAAATCAAGTATATTCTTTAAAAAGCTGTAATATATAACTCTAGGAAAAAGCAAAACATATGTTCTGGAAAGAAAATGTAATTAGAGTATGTGATTTGGTCATGCAGTGACTCATATTTACAGTTAAAGTTAGACCTAAAGTGACTTAGAAGCATGGAGATAAATCCTAGGGAAAAAAAAGTTATTTGAAAGTAGTTACCTTCAGAGAGTGGGGTTAATATTGCTGAGGATGACGGAGCAACTATTCTTGCATTAGTATGAATTACTTAGCACTGTATAATTTTAAAAATCTGTTACCTATGTGGTTTTAATAAAAATAAGAATTAAATATTTAAAATATGTTTATATTTCTAGTTCTTTTTGCATGAGTAAAAGCTTGCTATGTTTTTCCCTAATGTTTTATGGAAGAGTACATGTGAATTATAAAAGATTGGTTGTGTTTGGCAGGATGGAGGAAGAACCTTAGAACAGGATTCTGTCTGGAAAGGTCTTGGTCAAATTTAGTTTACAACTCTGTTTAACTTTGACCTCTGATAAATAAGCAGGGAAACTATCATGAACCTTAGAGGGTTCATTGAAGATGCTGAATTTCTTCTAACAATTATTGGTTATTGGCTCAAACATAATTCTCAATTTGAAAAATATTCCTCTGGGTTGCCTGTGTGTACACTGGGCTTGTATTTAAATCCTACATTACTCAGTGCATCTTGCTAGATCTAATGTTTTTGGATGAATATGGAAACAGGAGGCTGAGGAATCAAAATGCATGTCTAAAAATCAACAAGGATTTACCCTGAACCCTTGTCTATGAGCAGAAATGCTTTGTGCCTTCTAATTCATTCTTGAAGTAATTTTTCTTAATTTACAAATCAGAATCCGTGACAGGGCAATAAGTATGGGTTTAGAATTATACTTTTTTACTTGAATAAATTTCAGATTCTTACATCAGCTGGCACTTACACTCATGCATTCATATTCTGTCATGCCCCAGTCATTCAAACAAAACTAAAATATTTATGGACTGGCAATTGGTCATTTTAAGTTGAGTCATGTGATTTTTTTTTTTTACTATTTTAAGTATGTAGAATTGTTTATACTTGGGTTAAGAATTAACAGAGTCTAGTTTAGCCTTAGATTAAGAAGGAAAATGGTATGCCTTTGGGAAAAGAAACTAATACTAACTAACCATATGCTATGTAGTGGGTATATTACATACATTATTTCACTAATTCCCACAAAAGCCTGCATTATTATTCTTAGTTTAAATACATGAAGCAGAGAGATGTTTGACTTTTCTGTCGACTCTTATTCAATAGTAGAACTGGAACTTTAAGGGACTGCAGGTAATAAAAAAGGAGAGAGTCTGACTAATTTTTATTAATTTAAATCCAGTTGCAGCAACATCACAAGTGAAATTTATTAAAAGTGGAAACTGTGGCTTCAATTCAAGGCCTATTAAATCAAAATTTCTGAAAGAAGAGCCAGGAAATACCTTGTGATTCTTGACAACCACTGCTATAGTATAACTGCAAAAATTATGCTCCAGTTATTTTGCAGAATACATGGTGTTATCCTGTTATTAACCCCCTTGAAACTCAGCCTTGTTTAATTACCTACTACTTCTCATTCCTATGGATTCAGTTAGAATTTCTGAAAATTCTACATAAAGAATATGTCAAAAGAAACAATTGAAAAAATTGACAAAACTAAAAGTTGGTTCTTTGAAAAAATAAACAAAATCGACAGACCCTTAGCCATGCTAGTGAAGAGAAGAAGAGAGAGAACTCAAATTACTAGCATACGGGATGAAAAAGGCAATATCACAACAGACACTTCAGAAATACAGAAGATAATCAAAAACTATTTTGAATCCTTATACTCCAATAAATTAGAAGATAGTGAAGGCAT